>NC_064632.1:321074206-321406349 GCF_023864275.1 Schistocerca cancellata
GAGACAGCAGATGCTGTTTGATTGGGGATATTTCAATGATCACGGCGTATTTTTCGTCAATATATATGAAGGTAACAAAAATTTTTTTATTTCAAATTTCCTAAATAACAATGCCTCTTGGTCACAGGTTCAGTCAACAAAGCATCTGGCTTGTGTTTATGTATTAGACGGTAACTCTGGTTTCTATGTGCAATTATAGTATTTCTGGTTTTTTAATTACTTCATTGTAAATGGTGTTCAAAATATCTTGTCGTATTGAGGAAGAACCGTGCCAGATGTGTACGTTGAATCACACTTCCACCCACAGAACAGTTACTCTTGTCCTTTGTTGTTTCGTAGCTTTTATAGTTGCGGGGGATTAATTAATCAATTGTGTTAACGCAAATTTCCTTTCATTCTTTATTGTTATTCTCTGCAGTCAGATTGCGTACTAATACTACTCAGGGCCAACCGGTTACGAGACTTCGTAATCGAACAAACAGCGACTAAAATTAAAATTATTTGCATTATATTTAATTAAGCCCCCACGCAATGTTTCCTGAGCGCTGGATCGAAACATGTACATCTACGAGTAAATCTAAATCTACATCTACATACATACTCCTCAAGCCACCGCACGGTGCGTGGCGGAGCGTACTCTGTACCACTACTATCCGTTTTCCTTTCCCAGTGTTCTTGCAGACAGAGCGAGGCGAAAACGATTGTCTATATGCGTCAGTATTAGCACTAATTTCTCTTACCTTCGTAGTCCTTACGTGAAATGTATGTTGGCGGCATTTGAATCGTCCTGCAGTGAGCTTCAGGTGACAGTTCTCTAAATTTTCTCAATAGAGTTCCTCAAAAATAATGTCACTTTTCCTCCAGAAAGATCCGGCGCACGTCGACACTCGTTAAAGTGCACCGCGGTAAGATATCAACGGGTTCCGCCTTGGGTCGTATGGCAACACGTAAGGTAACCGCGTGCCTTGGCTCACCCCACGGCCAGAACGCCCACGATACAGGCCTGTTAAACAGCGACAAGTGGTGTATAGTGTTGGTCAAATAAAATTACAAACCTTAATAGGTGATGAAATATGAACACGTTACAAACAATTTTTTTGTATACCTCTATCGGAAGGAGGGATCCCATTGCCTGGCCCCCTCGTATTCCCGCTGGATTTAGGTGCAAGTGGTTTATGGGAATTTACCAAGGAGTTCGAGATCTGGCAGATGTGAGACTGTGGATCTACGCCGCAGTAGAGGCCATAACAACTGTCATGCTTATGGACATCGCGAGAAATGTAGCGTTTCGATATCTATCGAACTACAAACATGCCCTCACTGAGCTGTACTGACATGTACAAAAGTGTTTGAGCTCCTGTGTACAATTATGGACAAATAGAGTTGTAAACCTTAATAGGTGCTGAAATATAAAGAAATGTTTTTGTACGCAGCTAGTATGGACACCCTGTTGATGCAGATCTGTTCAAGTCGTATAGTAGCCTGGACACTGAAGACCTCTCTTTCAACACCTGCACACAACGCAACAAGTTGAAGAAGTCCTACAGCACGGTTCTATGGCACTGCATATCGGGGCAACGAAAATAATTCACTTCTGCAGAGTGTTCGGAAATTCTGTTACAGACTTCTAGGACTTCTGGAGGGAGTAACATAATACTCTGAACAGGAACCCTCGTCCGGAAATGTACCGTTTCTGTGCAACACCCTTTTTGAAAACTTGTTTGCTCTGTGGGTTTGCGACAGGGTAGTCAAGGTGAGGGGTGCTTACGTCGGATCGGCTGATGTCATTTGACGTCTGCCCTACCTGTCTAGCCCAGTTCAAGCTCATTCACATGTCTGTAGTGTTTGAGCAACCTTGTCGAGTACACGTTTGCAGAATGTACCGACATGATCCTTCTGTATGGCGAGGCTAACGGTAAAGGAAGAGCCGCTCGTCGCGTTTATAAGACGGTTCTCCACAACGTCCAACTCCATAGCATGCCCTTTTCGCCACAATTAGGGGTACCTACACCATCAGTAGGTGTGATTGTGGTGCTCCAAGGAGATGCTGCACATGCAAACTGGAAGAGGTCTTATTGTATCGTGTTGAAGAGAAATCGTGAACGAGTAAAACAGCAATTGGATATTGCTCCCTGCACCGTCTGGTATGTTGTAACAATTGCATCCATACCACCTCCAACACTCCACATCACCTCTGTCACTCACACACACGGGAGAGGCTCAAACCAGGCAGGAGAGGCAAGACAGAGGTGAAATGAAATCAGCCAATCCGACATAAGTACCCCCTCTCCCCATGAAGTCTCTTCCTTTCTTCTGTCCATGTTGTTCCCAATTTTTTTATTTCTTCTGCTTTGAAAGCCTTCCAAATTTAGTATATTGTTTTTAAAACGGTTTCTTTCTGCTATTTCTGATTCTTTGATGTTGTTTCTTTCAAGATCTTTTTCGATTTCTTCTTCCAGAAATATAGGAGTATTTGTTTTGTTAGTCTATTTCCATCCATTCGGTAGAGATGTCCAAAAAAGGTTAATCTTCGTTTGGCCATTACTTCAGATGTTTTCGCTATATATTTGTAGATCTCCTAATTACTTCTATTTTCTAACCATCTGCAGTTTTCATTGCACCTATTATTTTTCTAATAATCCTTCTTTCCAGTACTTCTAGTTTGTCCATCTTATAGTTCATCGTTAGGCATTCAGATCCATATAAACATTCTGGTCGTAGCACTGTGGTGTAGTGTTTTAGTTTTGTTTTTCTCGATATACATTTCTTGTTGTAAATATTTTTGGTCAAACAATATGCTCTTTCCATTTTGTTAATTCTTACATCTATTGCAGATTTTTCTAGTCCATCCTGTTGTATAGTTTCTCCAAGATATTTAAATTTATTTACCCGCTCTATTTTACCTATTTGTGTTTCTATGTATTTTGGTGCATTTTTTATATTTGTCACGAATTTGGTTTTTTCAGCTGAAATTTTAAGACCAATTCTGTTTGCTAATTTTTCCTGAATGTTTATCTGAGTAACTGCTTCTATCAGGTTTTCTGAAAGTATTGCGAAATCATCCGCAAAAGAAAAGCAGTTTACCTTAATTCCATTTGTTTTCCTTCCCAGAGTTATTGGTTCAAATTTGTGATTTTTTAGCTCCGAATTCCAGATACAATTTTTTCTAGAACACAGTTAAACAGTAAAGGTGATAAACCATCACCTTGTCTAACACCAGTTTTTATTTCTTAAGGCTGAGATACATCTCACATAAATTTGACTTTAGATACTGTACCTGTTAGTGTTTCACGAATTATGTTTGCTAGTTTTGATTTTTTATTTCATTTTATTTATTTATCTTTAAACCGCTGCAGCACGCAAACAGTACGTTTCCGGACATGGGTTCCTATTCAACATATTACGTACTCACTCCCTTCTGCAGAAGTTTGTAATAGGAAGTTGGTAATAGCAATTTCCCATCACTCTGTAGAACGGCGACAAGAAATTATTAACGAGATAAAGCTGGCATACGCACGTAAGGTTGACTGATCGTACATTGAATAACCCACAGTAAACAAATTACCATATTACAGTTCAAGTGTTACATCATTGTATGACACATAGTTCAGGAGCTATGCCATCACAAACAATGAGATGCATGAAAAACTAGCTTTCATTAAAACGGAATTCGATTTACGAAAGAATCGGGAATTGGTGGTTTGGGAGGGGGGGGGGGGAGATTACGGGTCTATTCTCGAAAGGTCTATGAGACGAGCGAAACTACCTGTGCTGCTAGATTTAACCGCCGTCCCACAGTGTGGGCTAAGTTACAGAGCATATATTCAAATGTCAATGTATTGGGTTTTGCAGCTCAGCCAATGGCTGGAGACGCTTGGAGACTGGTTCCCTCCGCTAAGGACGCGGACGCGGGGCTTTTCTGGAGCGCAGCGGAATCCACTTTGTGTGTCTGCCACTCTCTTGTTAACGCCGCCCACGGGCGCGGTGGCCGGGGAGGCCCTGAAAGGCGCTGGCTCGGTGCGCCGCCCACCTGCGGCCGGCACCGCCGCCGCCCACGCTGCCTCGACCCCTGAATGCCGCCCACTTACCCTCTTCGCTCGCAGTAAACACGCCAACACTGCCGCCTCACAGTCCCTTCCGCGTCCTATCCCGCTTCTAATTTAAATCCAAATTACTGCGCTGTGAGCGGCGAGGTGAGTATTTCAAATGAGGTGGGGGCTGCACGGTGCTAATCAGGCGAGCTGTTGTCGCTTTCGCTCTGCTGCTCTTAACCGTGGGTCCTGCCACGTGCGCTTAAGACAGAGGCAGCCAAGAATGCGGCTCCCGAGCTGTGACCTGGCGCGAGTGCCATAGCGTTCAACTTAGCTGCACACTCCCCCATCCCCCCCTCCCGCCGCGGCTCCACGGCATGCTGTCTGAGCATGAGGTGGGGGAAACTGGAAACTGCAAACGAGCTGCATTTAAATCGCACTGTAGTCACACCGCATACGATTTACTTAAATATTTCACATTTCCTAACAACTTAGATCATAAACAACGCAATTTTTCTGCGTTATTTGTTTATTTTTGCCGTACTGAAGACGTTATACACAGTTCAAAATAATTACGGGAACACGTGTATCAACATCTAATAGTTTAAATCTACTTTGATAGAGATGGTACCTGTTGTCTTATGCTTTAAATGAAGGTAAACTAATTTTGTGTTCTGCCTTACGGCAGGTCTTGTCATGGGGGAAGGCTCGTCAGAGAGGTCCACCGCATGAGCGTCTAGGGAAGTGATTCCAGTGGTGGTTTCCCGTTGCCTTCCACTGATGATGATGATGAAATGATAATGAGGACAACACAACACCCAGTCCCTGAGCGGAGAAAATCTCCGACCCAGCCGGGAATCGAACCCGGGCCCTTTGGCGTGACAGACCGCGCCGCTTACCACTCAGCTATTGGGGCGGACTTTAAATGTAGGCAACAATTAAAATCGTTTTCAATCTAATGCGTGTATTATGCATTACAGTGCCAGGCGTCCTGTCAGAAGGAACTGAGTGCTGATGTCCTGGTGTTTTCTAGTGAGGTACATGTATTGCAGTTGGCATTTGTTGACATTGTATCCAGCCAAGCACATACAATACGACTGCAAGGGCAGCTTGTGTGACCCAAAATGACGGACTTCCTGTTGTGTTGCTGCAGACGCCAATGCCTCTACATGTGCCATTCATAGGTTATGGACACACTACACTGAAACATGTCCGTACAAAAGGTGATTTGGACCAGATGCTGACGCATTATAGCCCCACGTGCATCATATGGATGTCGCCAGAGCACTGCAAGGCGGTCTCAGAAGGACCGCGAGAGCCAATTAGATTGTGCCGAACAGGCTACGAAAAGGATCTTAAGATACAGATGTCCTGTCCAAGAAGCTCGCTGGACACAACAGCTTGCAGCACGCCTAAGTTCTGCCATCCCCACGTCAACTTTGTTCCTGGTGAAACATGTTATTCGAAGATGAGTCCAGGTATCCTCTGACACAACGTGATGGCCATGTTCGTGTACGGGGACCTGAGGTGAGTGGTATATGCCAAATTTTGTCCAGGAAATCGAAGGATTTCGTTGGTTGTGTGATGTTTTGAGGAGCCTTTAATGTTGATAGTCATATCAATTTTCTCGTATTGCATGGTCACCTTACTATTAGGCAGTACATTGAACAGATACGGTTGGACCATGAAGTGACTGCTGCATGCTGTGATGGCACTGAATTCCTTCTAATGCCAGGGCCTATGTGGCAGCGTCAGCAGTGATGTCTTGCAAAGCTTGCACATCGAATACAGCCACCTACCTGCTACAGAGACGCTGGTGGCCTATGTAACATAGATCTTTTTCTAGGGAACTCTCTTCCACTAGTCAGCACATGGAGGGTATTAGATAGAGTAACACACAGCGAACATGACGCAGTCTCCGCAACCATAGACAGACACATCAATACATGCAACATGGACCATGAACAGCAGCATCTACTCATAGGAAGGAGCAACCGCCAAAAAGTTCTAGACATAGTTGAGGTCTCGTCACAACACATTGTTCAGTGAAGTATAGATTACAAAACGCATGTTCTGACAGAGGAAGGAACCAACACACTGAGTGAACATGACTCAGCAACACATGACACTGCATGTCATAACACAGCCACAAACAACAGCCAGTAACAATCATAAAACAAACAAAGCACCGACACCACCTACTAAGACTCTAGTAATAAGGCAAACGTCACCTGGGAGGAGGAGACTCGAAGAACTTTTATCTCAAGTCAAACGATACATCGTTATGCATATGTAGTATACTGTACACAGGTAGTAATGTCTTAGTTGCCCTATGTGTAAGCAGAAGTATATTTTCTGCTTTATGTAAAGCTATAATCAATGAATTTATATTATCAAATGTATTATCTGTATAAACCATATATAAACCTAAAATGTACTGTATTAAGTTATATAAGGAATACTGCCTATCATGTTGCAATGAACTACATTCTATTTCTACTAATGAATTTATAGCTATATGTTTTGTTTTCATGTAAAGCTAAAATTCATATACTCCATGTATCAAATGTTCAATTAGTATATAATCTGTATAACACCAGGTATGTATGTATCTAAGATATCTCACAGAATATACAACTACCAACAGTTAGACAACAAGCAACTACTGAATACCATGGAGTGTTCTGACATGCAACTCCAATTAATATATCAATACACACAAAGACAACAGAGCAATATAAACACATACCATTTCAGTTGAAAACAGCTCAAGGTTTTACCAAGAAGTTCTAACATGAAACAGATAGAAATAGGCTATTATCAACCACCAAACCAGATACACTATATTACACATATAAATCTAGACTATCATTTCCCTCTACATACTGCAATTTATTTCTACCACACTTAATGTGTTACATTTTTTTAACGTTCACATTATATAAATTATATTCTCCTCAACTAAGTAAAACCAAATTACATAGAACCACTTTAACAATTGCAAAGCAATTATGTTCCTTATATTGTTTAAAATAACTTTAACAACTGCATACCAATAAGACCATAAGAATAAGAAGTCTTTGTTATTAGATTAGTAGCATCTGAGCCACGTTACATTTCAAGGCAGTGGGTTGCTCTGTACTGTTAACGAATGAAATGAAATAAATCTCCAAGAAATCTCAGGAGCTCTCACTGAAAAATGGGAACAAGTAGCATAGGCAGCCCCCTCTCCCCCCCTCCCCAGATTCATACGGAGCATGCCATATAGGTGTCAGGCATTGATAGACATTCACGCAGGGCATACTCAGAGCCCAATCAAGAGCACCCAGGATAACGGGATTAATGACTGTTTCCACTTTGTTTAGGACACCTATCGGTCATTTCAGTTATTTTTATGTAAACGATCGAGGATGTTATAATGCTTTGTTGTGTACTTAATTTTTGAAAGATAGAGATTTTATTTTTATAACATACCCAGTCCTCAGCTATTGCTCAGTGGAATATGGAATACGCCGAAAATCATGTTCCCCTAATTCTTTCAAGGAGTGTATAACTTTTTATCTGGTAGAAACCGAGGACACTTTCACAGATTTTCGTACTCAGTTTGTCATGTAATCATGACTTATTTAGTTTCATTCTCGAAAAAAAGATCTTTCACACACATATGTTGTAGCACCTTTGTAACCCCACTGTGGAGACGTGGGAACTCTACCTGAGAAAAATAATGTAGACGTTCTGAACAACTCTAATGTAAAAGGATTTGCCTTTAATATGGGAATTACATTGCAGATCAGTCAGTTACATTTGCAAGTGCACGGAGTGCTTTCAACTGAAATGGCAAATGGTCTCGAGAACAGATGTAAGACTGTAGTGTCCTCAAAACATTTAGAAAATTATATTTTTAAGTCCTTCAAGGCCACAATGAATTCTTCAGACGTCGAGTTTTCTTTAACGCCATCGAGCTTACGGAAATTAATGGCGAATTTTGTCAGAATTTGTCCTTTCTGTAACGTGATTTTCTTTTTATATGCATCCCCATCAGATCAGAAATTAGTTGTTTTTGACATTACAGTGCCTTACTGTGGGCAGTGTGCAGTGAAATCCCCTTACAATGCAAGGCATGCAGTTCAGTCCGGATGCTCTAATTTTTGTTCCCACAATCCTTTTGCCTTCATAAATTCAACAATTGTGGACTTTTGAAACGTCCCCTTTAGAACAATTTATACACGACTGTGCTGATAAACCTCTTACACTATTTCCTTTTCAAACAGCTGAGCAAAACTGAACGTACTCAAACATTCACTAAAGTGACACACAATATTTTTAGCGCAACGCAATCTGACTATCAAAGATCCCTGCAAATGAATGGCCCTGAGTAACATTAAACTACACCTTTCAAAAATCACTTACCTCACAAAAATCTTGATTACTCGAACTACTGCAATACAGCGAGCACCACTACTGCCAGCTAAATAAAAGATTCAAACTACGGAAGGCACTAACTACTGATAGGGATAGTTAGCAAATGAAAGATATTAATAGAGAACAAACAATGTATTTACCTTAATATCATCACAAGTCATAATATATGTAATTTCAAAACTCCGCCATCTCTCTCCTCACATCCACCACTGCTGGCGGCTCACCTCTAACTGCGCAACGCTATGCGCTGTTAACATCCAGCTGCCCCTCTACAATGGCAGACAACAATGCAAACTAACCACAGACTGCACACAGCACAGCCAGTGATTTTCATACAGAGAGCGCTACGTGGCGGCGGTGTTACCAATATAAGAACCTAAACAGCCTACTTACATAAAGAAAACATAAACAGCCTACTTACACTTTAAATCGAAAACTCGTTCAAAGCGTGTCCCTTTACTTAACCAACTTACTTTGAAACAATATATGAAGTCTCTGTTCTCTTCGTTCAGTTCCATCAAAAACTGTTGCAACTGACAGTGGAGTAATGAGTGTGACTTCAGAAATTTCACCAGTTTCTTCACGTGTTCCATGCCTGCAAATTTAGCACAAAGTGCTTCTCGATGTACAGAACAATGAATCCCTTCTACTAATCGTTGCAAATTATTTGCTCTTTCATTGTCAACCAAACTTTTAATCCTTTCTGCATGGTATTGCTATGTTATTTCATAGCAAATCTGCATTATCTGTCGACTATGCGATTGCATAACGGATATTGATGATTCTCATCCCTCTCTTCAGTCATTCCTATTCAGTTTTGAAGGCTTGTGATGATGGATCGTTAGACTGCCTAATTTTGTGCAAACAGCCACTGGACCTGCGAACGTCCTCCACAACACAAGCGCTGGAGATCACGGGCGCTCAGTGGCGAGGCTATCAGCGCTCCTTTATATCACAACAAACGTCGAAGGGTAAACAATGTTGTCACCACGATTCGTATAAAATGAACAGCGTTGTTCCAACCGAAAAATGTCACACCGCAATACTGAATGAAACGATGGGCTGCACTGAGTACTTCGAGAAGGAAGCAAAGCCCACTCGGGAGCCGTTTGGCACGCCGTGGCTCGCCCTGGTTTAAGAGTACACCTCCGAATAACCTGGCTTTAAGTCATCGCTGAGAATTCCACTTGCATCCATCGGTATATACCACTGCAATTTTAACACATATGGCTAACGTGGTGATACTACATTAAAATTTTCCGAAATCAGAAATGGAATTAATGTGAAGAGTACCTGTGGATGCGTGCCATTAAAGTCCTTTGGACGTTTTTATTGTCGGAGACAGACATACAGCAGCGAATTATGGGTTAGGTTATTTTGGGTGGGATGAGGGGGGGGGGGAGTTTGGGAGGGAGGAGGGGTGGTCACAGCTTTTCCCTCTTCCCCCCCCCTCCCCCAATCATAATTTCATAATTTACGGACGCCGTCACGTTTAGTGTGGCACATAGGTCTAGGATTTTAATAATAACAACACCGAATTGCATAAAAAATTTTAATATGTTAACAAATAATAATTACATTCTTGGCAGGTTTAAATTGTGTGCATGAGCAGGACTCGAGACTAATGGAATGTCTGCCTCTCGCGGAAAACTGTTCTACCGATCTTCGTTTCTTTTTTTTCCATTCCTATCGAACACTCGTCAATATTTTGCCCTCTAATCCTGAGCCGGCCGCGGTGGCCGAGCGGTTCTAGGCGCTTCGGTCTGGAACCGTGCGACTGCTACGGTCGCAGGTTCGAATCATGCCTCGGCATGGATGTGTGTGATGTCCTTAGGTTAGTTAGGTTTAAGCAGTTCTAAGTTATAGGGGACTGATGACCTCAGATGTTCAGTCCCATAGTGCTCAGAGCCATTTGAAAATTTTTTTTTTTCTCACCCTGACTTCGGTACCGTTAATGACCTCTTTTAGAACCGTAAATTAAAATGTTAAAGTCTTCACTACTCAAACTTTAAAAAAGTCTTTTTAACACCTAGAATCTTTAAGAGAAAATAAATCAATCAGATATTTGATTTTTCTAAAATTTTGTTCTCCTGAGACACCAAGGTTCCTAAAAAACAGAAATTTTGTCAAATTCATTAACATAAATACGCACTTGTTGGCAACTTTTTTCGCCGAAAAGCAAAAATAAAAATTTTCACTTATTTACAGTAAAGTGTGAAATAAAAATTTTTGAACCAGTCCTTTATAGTTTGGACTGTTTGGAAGATTATGGTGTCCTATTATACAGGGTGAGTCACCTAACGTTACCGCTGGATATATTTCGTAAACCACATCAAATACTGACGAACCGATTGCCCAGACCGAACGTGAGGAGAGGGGCTAGTGTAATTGTTTAATACAAACCATACAAAAATGCACGGAAGTATGTTTTTTAACACAAACCTACGTTTTTTTTTAAATGGAACCACGCTAGTTTTGTTAGCACATCTGAACATATAAACAAATATGTAATCAGTGCCGTTTGTTGCATTGTAAAATGTTAATTACATCCGGAGATGTCACCAGTCCCCTACAACTTAGAACTATTTAAATCTAACTAACCTAAGGACATCACACACATCCATGTCCGACGCAAAGTTCACGCTTGAAACCTCCGACGTTCAGTTGCGTGTTGTAACAAACACGGGCCACGGTCGGCGAGCAGCATCTGCAGGGACATGTTTACGATGACGACCGTGTTTACGAGTGTGGCTGTAGTGCACTGTCGCAGTGTCCGCATGTAGCGCTTGCTGCTATTGTTATTCTGCAGTCGTCTCCGCACGCAGACCAACTGTAGTACACCGTGTTACCAGACGTCTGTGATACTGTAGTGTTGTAGGAACTGTGACCATGGTGTATTCGAACTCTGAAAAGGCGGAGATGATACTCATCTATGGCGAGTGTCGACGAAATGCAGCTGAAGCCTGCAGGGTGTATGCAGAGCGGTACCCGGACAGAGAGCCTCCAACGTGCCGCACATTGCAAAACATCTACCGCCAACTGTATGCAACAGGTATGGTCGTAGCACGCAAACGGGTCCGTAACAGGCCCGTCACAGGAAAAGCGGGTGCAGTTGGTGTGTTAGCTGCTGTTGCCATGAACCCACACATGAGTACACGGGACATTGCGAGAGCCGGTGGACTGAGTCAAAGTAGTGTCATGCGCATAGTGCATCGTCACCGCTTTCACCCGTTTCATGTGTCGCTACATCAGCAATTACATGGTGATGACTTTAATCATCGAGTGCAATTCTATCAATGGTCATTAACAGAGAATGCGTTGCAGTTCTACCTGTTTACCGATGAAGCGGGTTTCACAAACCACGGGGCAGTGAATCTACGGAACATGCATTGCTGGTCCGTGGACAATCCTCGCTCGCTCAGACAGGTAGAGCGACAGCGACCGTGGACTGTAAATGTATGGTGCGGAATCATTGGCGTCCACCTCATTAGTCCTCACTTCATTGGAGGGGCCCAAACAGCTGCAACATACATCGCGTTTCTACAGAATGATGTGCCAACGTTGCTCGAAAATGTCCTACTGGAAACGCGTCGACGTATGTGGTATCAGCATGATGGTGCTCCTGCACATTCCGCAATTAACACTAGGCTGACCCTTGACAGGATGCTCTACGGGCGTTTCATAGGACGTGGAGGACGCTTAAATTGGCCAGCCCGTTCTCCTGATCTTACACCTCTGGACTTCTTTCTGTGGGGCATGTTAACGGAGAATGTGTACCGTGATGTGCCTACAACCCCAGAGAATATGAAACAACGTATTGTGACAGCCTGCGGCGACATTACACCAGATGTACTGCGGCGTGTACGACATTCATTACACCAGAGATTGCAATTGTGTGCAGCAAATGATGGTCACCACATTGAACATCTATTGGCCTGACATGTCGGGACACACTCTATTCCACTTCGTAATTGAAAACGGAAACCACGTGTGTACGTGTACCTCACCCCTCATGGTAATGTACATGTGCGTCAGTGAAAAAGACCAATAAAAAGGTGTTAGCATGTGGACGTAATGCGCTGTTCCAGTCTCTTCTGTACCTAAGATCCATCACCGTTCCCTTTGGATCCCTACGTAATTCGGTGCTCTCCGATACACACGATCGAACAGCGGAGGAGTGGTACTCAAGCGTCAACTTTAGGTTACAATATCTCCGGATGTAATTAACATTTTACAATGCAACAAACGGCACTGATTACGTATTTGTTTATATATTCAGATGTGCTAACAAAACTAACGGGGTTCCATTTAAAAAAACGTACGTTTGTGTTAAAAAACATACTTCCGTGCATTTTTTTATGGTTTGTATTAACCAATTACACTATCCCCTCTCCTCACGTTCGGTCTGTGGAATCGATTCGTCAGTATTTGATGTGGTTTACGAAATATATCCAGCGGTAATGTTAGGTGACTCACCCTGTATATTGTGCATATCTATCTATATTCCAATTTTTTGTCTTCGTTGCAAAGTATGTGAACTGGTCGACAATCCACGGGAGTCTGTAGGTCTTTGATTCTGGAAGAAATATGACAGCTGAGCTATCCAGACGAGCTACCCTCACAGCCTTACTTCCATCAGTACCTCACATGAGAGCACACTCCGCTGCAAAGTGAAAATTCATACTAGAATAATAACAATGATATAACAGCGCTTCAGTGTAACTTTCAAGAAATCGCAGTGCACGTAAATACATCCTTTTAATGTCGTTTTAAAAGCAGTAGGAGTCTGTCTGGGAAGCTGTGCGGTCAGCTTGGTGGATTGCCAAAAGGAAGCGGCCCGTGTTGAAATTTCCGACCGAGTCGAAGATTTTCTCCGGTCGGGGACTCGAAGATGTCCTTACTATGGTATCGTCATAATTTACATTGCTATTGAGATGCTTGAATGGGTACGGTCGGAAATCCGCTTAAAAATTAAAAATAATAATAAAAAAGGATTCACCCAAAAGTAGGAGAAGTGCGTATGTCATGCAACTGGTTTGAAAACCCTAACAATAGCAAACCGTCACAAATTTGACAACTTTGTAACTTACACATTGTTCAATCATTGTGTACATCCCTGTTAAAAATATTTTACCTAGCACTACGACAGTGAAGAAAAAGATCTCCAAACTATAGCTGTATATAAATGGCTGACAATGCTGTTGCCTTCAGTCTTTTTGGCCGCCTTTCGTTAAGTCTTTCTATAATCTATTTGCTTAGTGGTGTGTCTTTTTGTATCTGTCTCATTTTGTTCAAATTTCTGTGATCTGTTGCTTGTGTTTGTGCACTCACAAACCCTGTCGGATTTGTTGTTGCGTGAACGTACGGTCAACTTGACAAAAAGAGGCCTACTGCGGCCTGCTGCTGGCAGAAATGTTCTCTGCAGTCAGATGGGGCACAAGAAACTAAAGTCTCCTGTGTGAAGCACTCGTAATTTTCTAGAGTTCCGTTTCATTTCTGTGATTATTAATTTTGATACTACTTTTTTGAATAATGGTAGGGATAAAAGTATGCTCTAAAAAGAAGAAGAAAAAGAAGAAAAGGAAAAAACCACAGCACACCACAAAGGAATTATCCAAATGGGACGAAGCTGATAGAAATGATGTACATGTACAGGCAAGCAATGATAATATTATTCTAGTAAAACTTCGACATATCTGATAAAAGGGTTTGAGGTAATAATTGCACAAATGAAACAACTGAAACAACTGTAAAAGCTGATTTTTACAGTGACTGTCATGACGTTTGTAGAAAAACTTAGTAGTACTACAGAAGGCAATGCGTTGAACCTGTGGTCAGGGTGGAAAGCAAGCTGGTCATTGAATCTGAATGCATGTCTTCAAACTGGAGCTCGAGGTTACGAAATTCTATAAAATGGAAAAAATGTCCCAATGCAACGTCCCACGGTTGCTGCTCGAACTGACCACAGTAAATTGTATGTGGAGGCTGAAGTGGCCGCAGACAGCTTAGTACAGATCAGTCCAAAATCTCCCTAAGTCCCTCGATACAACTGCTCTTCGGTGGATCCTGGCAGTCAAGACTCTCAGAGGTGAAGCGCTGACGGCTCTCTACGAAGAAGTGATTTTGTGCTGAATGATCGCTGAATGGAAAACTCGCAATTCCACGTTTTCGCTCTTTCGGATGTTCTGATTGGTTGGGCTATGGATCTTCTTAGTGCCAACCAGTAAAAATGCTTCTTAGAAAGTGCTGCTTCCCTTCCCAAATCTATTATCTAAGCACAAAACCAGTAAAGCAGCTCCTGTCACTTAACACTAAAAAAAAGGCATCTCATTCTCTTTCCGCCTCTCTGTGTGGTCAGTGAGGTAGGTCCTCGTCAGCATAGGCGAGTTTCTCTGTCCAACCTCTAGTTTATTCATATGTTTTCTGCTATTGTAAATAATTCGCAAGTACAGTACCGGGACAGAGCTGAATGAGCACACTACATGAGTAGAGAATAAGATCCTTGACTCTGCGTTTATTTTTATCTACGGTTGTCTTGCTGGTCAATTTGTTGTGCAGCACTGGAACATTCTTATTTGAGGCTTTGTAGCGAGCAGTTGAGGGTTTTTATTTATTTATTTATTTTTTTTTTTTTTTTTGAAAGAATGAGATGTGTTTTTTATGAATCTGAGAGAAATAATCTGGAATACTTTATTATGGAGATGAAAACTCATTTACAATACTTTCTCACTTTCTCGTTCTTTATATCGACAGAGAAGATTCTGGAGGAATTTGAAAGGTAATTAGGGCATGAGCAAGAATAAAATTTTTGTTTGTCAAAACTGTTAACTGAAGGAAACTTTTGTACCTCTGATAACTAATATCTTTCATGATTAGTTTTAAATAATTTAGTTCTTTATTTTTCATTATGTCACAGATTACTCAGTTGGTTGAAGTGTATTTTTTTTTTTTTTTTGTAATGATAGAATTTTGTAATTGTTAGAAGCTTCTTATGTTGTGCAGTATTTTTGTCATTAATTTGATTTCCTGCTGATTTGTATTTGCTTTCGAGAACGTCAGTACTCCAGCCACAGAAATAACATGCTGGGCAAGAGGTAAGTCACTTCTGTTTCAGGGTAGATTCAACCTGACATTGGCCGGCCGGAGTGGTCGTGCGGTTCTAGGCGCTACAGTCTGGAGCCGGACGACCGCTACGGTCGCAGGTTCGAATCCTGCCTCGGACATGGATGTGTGTGATGTCCATAAGTTAGTTAGGTTTAATTAGTTCTAAGTTCTACTCGACTGATGACCTCAGCAGTTAAGTCGCATAGTGCTCAGAGCCATTTGAGCCAACCTGACATTCTTAGCATAAGGTGTGTAGTCGTGCTAGCAAGCAGATCAAACAGTTATTTCGAACAGTTATTTTCTTCCTAGTAGAGCAGTAGTTTTTTTGGATATTCCAAGTCAAACATTACACTTCATACCACGCAACGTTCATAATTTTTTTCGCTACTGAGTTTTAGTTACATAGCTTTTATTGAGCACACAATTAATTTATCTCGGCATTGAATTAGATTCATTTTCTTTATTTCAAATTTTCCATTTCATGAAATTTAAAGTTTTATTTGACGACACTGTTCACACGCGCAACACAGGGCCAATCAAAAGTTAGTTTTTGCTCAGCAGTTGAATGCATTATCTAAAGTGCAGATTACAGGAGGAGAAAGTTTTCGAAATCAATATATTCAGTTTTCTTAGGTACCGAAATTTTTTGATAGAATTTGGTTTTTGTGAAGTCTACGTTCAGCGGCGTCTCATGCTTACAAAACTTCCCTCACTCAATTATCGAGATACTGCAGCATCCAGTGCTTTCCAATGAAAACACGACTTTGTATGTTTTGTGCACAGGGATTACTCCTTCCTCCCCTCGCCCCCCCTCCCGCCCCCCATATGAACAATGGACCTCGTCGTTGGCGGGGAGGCTTGCGTGCCTCAGTGATACAGTTAGCCGTACCGTATGTATCAGTTGAGAGGCCAGGCAAACGTGTGGTTCCTGAAGAGGGGCAGCAGCCTTTTCAGTAGTTGCAGGGGCAACAGTCTGGACGATTGACTGATCTGCCCTTGTAACGGTAACCAAAGCGGCCTTGCTGTGGTGGTACTGCGAACGGCTGAAAGCAAGGGCAAACTACTGCCGTAATTTTTTCCGACGGTATGCTGCTTTATGAGAGCTGCATCAAACCAGTCTCTGGACTGAAGACCACGACAACAACAATGCCTCCTTGGAACATGTTAAAAACGTGTTCCTTCTCGTTCCAGTTTTGTGTTGTAAACATGGTAATGGCTGAGGGCCTTGCGCCACAGGAGATTTACCTGTGGTTGCAGTACTTCAGGCTGCGAGCAGCGGCACTACAAAAGATTGTCCGGTGGTCTGCGAGCCACTGACCTGCGCGCCTCCCGGCACTCCATTCTGGGAGAACGGTTCCAAGGAAGGAGATATACGTGACTCAGCGGCGCTGTCGCCTGATCCCAATCTGCTTTGGTCAAATGCAAATGGGTCTTTGCATTGTGCTTTTTAAAGACGTATGGCGCTGCCTCTGAAAAAAAAAGTGGTCACGTAACTTTACCATCAAATTTCATTGTCTCAGCTTCATTCTTTTTTTTTTTTTTGAGGTGGTAAGTAAAACATTGTGGATGCACCTAGTATGTCCTACCACATCGATCGTACGCCATTACAAGGAAGGGGAAATTACGAAACAAGGAAGAGATTCACATTAAAATATCATTGTAACATAAATTCACTACCTGGTAAAGGAAATGAAATGCCCAGAAGGGAACAAATTTCGAAATGAAAGTTTATGGGCTCACAGGGCCTGTGACGTTTATTCAATGATTCTAAAATCGAGTGAAACTCACAAGGAACTTGACATTCTGTGCCGAATTACCATTACGACCTTGCTCCCCTTGTGGTCTGGACATATGCAGTGATTCTACCCAGAATGATATCATAAAGCAGTTGCAATGCCTCCTGAGGCAAGGTGACCCACAACTGTTGTAACTGGTTCTTGATATCATGGATGTCCGCAGCTCGCGGTCGTGCGGTAGCGTTCTCGCTTCCCGCGCCCGGGTTCCCGGGTTCGATTCCCGGCGGGGTCAGGGATTTTCTCTACCTCGTGATGACTGGGTATTGAGTGATGTCCTTAGGTTAGTTAGGTTTAAGTAGTTCTAAGTTCTAGGGGACTGATGACCATAGAAGTTAAGCCCCTTAGTGCTCAGAGCCATTTTTTTGATATCATGGATACTGGTAATGAGACAGAACTGACCTCCAAGCTGGTCCAGCACATGTTCTACTGGCGACCATCGTGGGGATCTTTCCAGCTATGGGACTACATCAAAACCACACGTACAGTTCCCAGAGACATGTTCCATGGTCCATTGATGGCAAAAGTCTTGATCATGTGTCTGAGAACTTTATGCGTGATTTTGAGGTAGTCTCATGGCCAGAAACATCCCCAGATCTGTCGCCAGTAGAACATGTGCTGGACCAGCTTGTAAGTCAACTCTGCCTCATTACCAGTATCCAGGATATCAAGAACCAGCCACAAAATTTGAACATTGTCCTGTTAAAAAACGGCACTGCAATATTGTGGCATGAGAGGAAACACACAAGGACACAAGATATCTGTGACGTACCGTTGTACCTTCAGAGTTACTCAGTCACAATGAGCAGTACTATACCTGATGGTTCCCCATATCATGACACCAGGAATAACACCTGTGACTCTCCAAAGCATTGGACGACTGAGACATCTGCCCACAACGCCACTGTACTCGTCGAAGGTAGTCAGCTGGGGTAGTGCAGCACCTCGAGTCATTGCTGCACGCAACGTGACGGCTTTCATCAGCAGTCCATGCTTCCAGGTCGTGGAACCACTTCAAACGCAGCCGTCTGTGTTGTGGTCTTATGGGTGGCCTAAGCATGCGACAGTTATTCCTTAGTCCGACCATCAGTGCGGGGCAACATAATGTTGCAGGAAGTCCATTACTTGTTCTGGCAGGCACGAACGTTAAATCCGTTAAAAGGAGCTTGGTGTACAATATCGCGATCCTCCTTTGTCGTGGTTAGGTGTCGTCGATCAGAACCTTGACAACGAGTACGCCTACTCTCACCTAGTAACAGTTCAACATCGGACTATTGTCCGCCCCCGGTAGCTGAGTGGTCAGCGCGACAGACTGTCAATCCTAAGGGCCCAAGTTCGATTCCCGGCAGAGATTTTCTTCGCTCAGGGACTGGGTGTTGTTTTGTCCTAAGCATCATCATTTCAACCCCATCGACGCGCAGGCGAGCGGTCTACCCGAAGGGAGGCCCTCGTCACACGCCTTTTTTTTTTATCGGACTACTGTCACATCAGAATGCACCACAAATCTGAGCAGTCGGCCAAACGGAGACCTACAATGAGGTCCCTTACAAACTGTGTCAAGTAATGGAAACGCTGCCAGTACGTGGCCTCTCCCTGTATTTCACAGCGATCACTCAACATCTGATGCTGTTTACACCCCTTAAACAGGGTGTTCCAGGATGAATGGCCAATATTCAGGAATTGACCGGAAGGACCATTTGAAGCAAGACAGTTCAAAAAATGGTTCAAATGGCTCTGAGCACTATGGGACTTAACATCTATGGTCATCAGTCCCCTAGAACTTAGAACTACTTAAACCTAACTGTCCTAAGGACATCACACAACACCCAGGCATCACAAATCCCTGACCCCGCCGGGAATCGAACCCGGGAACCCGGGCGCGGGAAGCGAGATCGCTACCGCACAACCACGAGCTGCGGCCAAGACAGTTCAGCGGTGTTTCTTAGCTCTCAGGGTACGCACTTTACAGTCCGTGATTACTAGATGGTTTTTTCTTATTTTGCTCCATGCCACGATCTCTAAAAATATGGGAAGCAAAGAGCTTACAGTAAAAGAGATTTGTTTCACGGCATCGAATATGAAGAAGTGCTCATAGCTCTTAAGGTATTCATTTTAGAGACCATGTTTACTAGACTTTTTTGTTTCGAATGATCACTTTTGTTATTGTTGTGACTTGGCAAGACAGCCAAGTCACTATGCGAGGATGCCGAAAGGCACGCGTTAAGCTCACGCAGGCTGACGTGAGGTCTGGAACAGGTCAGAGAAATAAGACTAGCCAAACAAGAGTAACTGGTAGAATACTTAACTTTAATCCACAATTGGTGAACATCGCTCTTGTTGATACATTATATAATCTCAATATTAACTGGTCATGGCGCCTTGCTAGGTCGTAGCAAATGACGTAGCTGAAGGCTTATGCTAACTATCGTCTCGGCAAATGAGAGCGTATTTGTCAGTGTAGCTTCGCTAGCAAAGTCGGCTGTACAACTGGGACGAGTGCTAGGACGTGTCTCTAGACCTGCCGTGTGGCGGCGCTCGGTCTGCAATCACTAACAGTGGCGACACGCGGGTCCGACGTATACTAGCGGACCGCGGCCGATTTAAAGGCTACCACCTAGCAAGTGTGGTGTCTGGCGGTGACACCACAGTTATATCCCTGAATTTGACCATTCCTCCTTGGACAAAACTTGTATACGTAATCCACCAGACCTCGTAACAACACTAATGCACTCTGGTGGTCGTTCACTCTATCACAGAGAACTGCAGCTTGATTATTTGCACAACCGCCAATGCTGTGTACGTGTACGAAGTTACACTGACTTCCGACCATATCTTCCGGGTGGTTCACCATTTTTGTCAGTGTATTTTGAATGCATAGAAATTAACTCCACTGGTAGATGCTAAAGCGAAAAGTGTATCAGTGTTCTCGTTAGTCTTGTCAGACACTACAGCTTTTCTCTGAATCTGTTGGCGGACATGCGCCGGCCTGCAACACGTCAGTCGCCATCCCCCAGCTTCCATCAGGCGCTGTGGCAGGGCGACCCCTTGTTGTGTGGATTACACGAGCTGATGCGCGACCTAACCAGGATTTGCAAAGGCAATTAACCGCTTCTGCGGATACTGCCAACAGCATATCGACCACTCGCCATCACCCGTGTGTTCGCACCTGGGCTACGTCGTATAATCACTGACGGAGTGAGGGACATGACGCGTCGGCAATATTCCTTTAGCAAGCGAGAACTGCTGTAGCAAAAAAAGAGCACACTGGCAAAAACGTGCGCTCATAATATTGGTTTAAGAGCAACACGAACCGCCAAATAAAATGTCCACGTGTATTACTGTGGCCTACATAATCCTACATAATCTCACCGTCCATTTTTATTGGTCTTCTTGTAACACGTTTCGGAGGATGTACCACCATTATCAGGTGGGTTTACTTAAATCAGACACACACAGACACACACACACACACACACATACACACACACACACACACTCACACACACACACGCGTGCGCGCGCAGTATATACATGAGTAATACAAAATAATGATAATGTTAAAACACGATTACAAAATGTGATATACAATCCCCCACTGTTGACAAAAGTTTTTTATGTTATATGATCTTTCCACACGATAGCCACTAGTAAACAACCTTATTCCAGTTTATAAAAAGTGTGTGTAATGTAAATAGACATCTTATAGCAGGCTGCGACCATAGAGATATTTATATTTACACTGTTGCCTAACTGAGCAAACAAAGGATCCACAATTTTTGCCCTCTGTTGCTCAGGTAATGCTACAGGTTTTTAAAACGTTAATTTTCACGGCCGGAAATGTCACGGGCTATTATCCGTAGTCGAAAGCATTTCTTATCGAAACTAAACATTTCGTCCCCATTTGCGGAGGAATAAATTTGGATGGTACACGTTACCAAGGAAAGTTGATGCACAAACTTGTAATCGGTCTCTCTGTTTCCTAGCGTTCATCCCGTCGTATGGGATCTACTGACTTCATGATATGCCTAAATTTTTCGTTCTGTGTGTTGTCATGTTTTAAATCTTTGTGTATCGTGTTTTCTAAGATGGAGTGAGTGAGAGAGAGAGAGAGACAGAGAGAGAGAGGACCAGCCCAGCTTTTCCTAAAAGAACGTGGAAAAGCGCTTAAAACCTGAAAGCGGCCTCTACCTTCTACAACTTTAACCTATGGGTTCATAGCATATGTGCCTCGGGTTTTAATGCCCTGAAAACATTTCCCTACGTATGAAATTTGAACGATACATGAACAATAAAGTTATCTGACTACTTGTAGTGAAGTATGGGATAGTGAACCAGCTTTGCCGGCCGGAGTGGCCAAGCGGTTCTAGGCGCTTCAGTCGGGAACCGCGCGACCACTACGGTCGCAGGTTCGAATCCTGCCTCGGGCATGGATGTGTGTGATGTCCTTAGTTTAGTTAGGTTTAAGTAGTTCTAAGTTCTAGGGGACTGATCACTTCAGATGTTATGTCCCATAGTGCTCAGAGCCATTTGAAACATTTTTGAACCAGCCTTCAAAGAGCAGCGGAATGATAGTGAGTCATATGACCTAAGTTACACCAAGATAAAATGCGACCATAGCCTTTGAGTATTCCACTTTTTTTTCTTTATTGTTATTTTAAAACCTGTACAACAGGCAAGCTGTCAGCACCATTCTACGCTGCTCTTCAGCCATAGAATAGACAATGAAAAAACAACAGAAAGAATACACATAAGTTACATAACGGTGGGTAATAAAACAGTAGACACATAAAGACAAACACGGAGCCGTTCACACTCGACGATAATCCACACTACAAACTGTTGTCACGACGCACTAACACTGAAGATGGCGATGGCACAGGTGAACGATGGAGTGTGACGGTGAACGCTGAACACTAAACACGACGGCACACACGAGACACTGATGGCGATGATCTCCGGCGCGCGAATGTGCGAGTCCGGGGACCTGCCAAGAGGTGAAGAAGGGGGAGGTGGGGGAGAGGGGAGAACAAAGATGCCAATGGCTGAGAAGATGGGGGGAGGAGGAGAGGGACAGGGGAGGGGAAGCCCAGGGGAGGAGTGGGGAGAAATGGAGGATGGAGGGAAGAGGGAGAGAAGGGTGGGAGGGTGCCCAGAGGAGCAAAAACAGGAAGAGGGGGGGAAGATCAAAGTTGGTAGGAGGGGTAGACGGAGGGGAGGAGGGCATCATCAGGGAGAGGGAGCTGGCGGAAGCCACCTTGGGAGAGGGTAAGGAGGGTGGAGAGATGGAGACCGGGTGGGATGTGGGAATACAGACGCAGCAGTGGGCGGGGGTGGGAGAGGATGGGTGACACAAGTGGGTGAGGAGGATCGAGTTTGCAGGAGGTGAACAGGATCCGTATCCTTTCAAGGAAAAGGAGGAGGTAGGGGAAGGGGATGAGATCATACAGGATCCGCGTGGGGGAGGGGAGACAGAGGCGATAGGCGAGGCAGAGAGCATGGCGTTCAAGGATTTGGAGGGATTTATAAAAGATAGGGGGTGCAGAGATCCAGGCCGGATGGGCATAACAAAGGATAGGGCGGATGAGGGATTTATAGGTGTGGAGGATGGTGGAAGGGTCCAGACCCCACGTACAGCCGGAAAGGAGCTTGAGGAGACGGAGTCGGGAGCGTGCCTTGGCTTGGATTGTCCGGAGATGGGGAGTCCAGGAGAGGTGACGGTCGAGGGTGACGCCAAGGTACTGAAGGGTGGGAGTGATGGAGATAGGACGACCATAGATGGTGAGATAGAAATCAAGGAGGCGGAAGGAAGAGGTGGTTTTGCCTACAATGATCGCCTGGGTTTTGGAGTGATTGACCTTGAGCAACCACTGGTTGCACTAAGCGGTCAACCAGTCAAGATGGGATTGGAGAAGGTTCTGGGAGCGCTGCAGGGTGGGGGCAAGGGCGAGGAAGGCGGTGTCATCGGCAAACTGGAGAAGGTGGACGGGGGGTGACGGCGGCGGCATGTCCGCCATGTACAAAAGGTACAGAAAGGGGGAGAGGACGGAGCCTTGGGGCACACCGGCGGAGGGGAAAAGGGTGTAGGAATCTGTGTTATGGATGGTGACATAGGAAGGACGGTGGGAGAGAAAGGAGCCGATCAGATCGATGTAGTTAATGGGAAGGGCGAAGGTTTGGAGCTTGAAGAGGAGACCGGAATGCCATACGTGGTCATAAGCACATTCGAGGTCCAGGGAGAGGAAGATTGCGGAGCGACGGGAATTAAGCTGGTAATAAAGGAGATGAGTGAGGTGAAGGAGAAGGTCGTTGGAAGAGAAGGATGGCCGAAAGCCACACTGGGTAACGGGAAGGAGGCGGTGCTGGCGGAGATGCTGGTGGATGCGTCGGGTGAGGATAGATTCCAGGACCTTGCTGAAGACCGAGGTAAGGCTGATGGGACGGTAGGAGGAGACGGCGGACGGCGGTTTGCCAGGTTTAAGGAACATCAGGATACGGGAGGTTTTCCACAGGTCGGGGTAGTAACCAGTGGACAGGACGACATTGTAGAGCCTGGCCAGAGTGGAGAGGAAAGAGACAGGAGCTTCATGAAGGTGACGGTAGGTGACACAATCGTGACCAGGAGTGGTGTTGCGTTTAGTGCAGAGTGTAGCAATGAGATCCTGTGTAGTGATAGGGGCATTGAGTTCCGTGTGTGCAATGTTGTCCAAGTACTGGAAACCAGGTGCGAGGGGAGGGACAGAGGTGTCAGTTCGATCACGGACATCCGGGAAGAGGGAGTAATCGAACTGGGGATCATTGGGAATGGAAAACACATCGGAGAGGTAGGATGCAAAGTGATTGGCCTTACTAAGGGTGTCAGGGAAGGGGTGATCATCATGGAGAAGAGGATAGTAGGGGGAGGGTTTAGTTCCGGTAAGGCGACGGAAGGCTGACCAGAACTTGGACGAGTTGATAGGTAGGGTAGCATTTAAACGGGCGCACGTCTGTCACCAGTCCCGGCGTTTCTTAGCCGCGAGCAAATTACGAATGGGTCGCTGGAGTTGCCGGTGGCGTTGTAGTGTTTCCAGGTCACACGTGTGGAGGAAGGCACGGTAGAGACGGCGGGATTCACGGAGGAGGAGGATGGCCTGTGGGGGTAAGGTAGGACGGTGGGGGTGGATGGCGACAGTATGTATGTGGGCCTCCACAGCCTCAGACAAGGTCTGCTGGAGAAAGGAGGCGGCATGGGTTACATCGTCAGGGTGGTGGTAGGTGAAGGGGTGGCTATCGACCTGGGTAGAGAGGGTATTCCAGTAGGCATTCCAGTTGGGATGGGAATAGTCATGGACGTACTTTGGGGGAGGGTCATTACGAGGGTCGGAGCGGGGGCGACAACCGTCTGAAACGGTGAGGAGGACAGGCAGATGGTCGCTACCAATAGGCTTCAGGACATCCACTGTTATGCGGCCAAGGAGGTTGGGGGAGGAAAGGATAACATCGGGAGTGGAGTTGGATTCGGGATGGGTGTGCTGGGGGATGGGGATGAGGTTGCCTTGAAGGGAGGAGAGGAACCGATGCCACCGCAGTAACTGGGCGGTGGAACGACAATGGATGTTGAGGTCGGTGGCGATCACGTAGGAGGAGAAGGTACGGTCGATGAGGGAGAGGAAGTCGAAGGGAGTAGGGACGTTAGGGCAGACATAGATGGTGGCGCAGGTGATGGTAAGGCCGGGGAAGAAGAGACTAAGGATATCTTCTGCATCGGTACGGCATGGCTGTGTGCTCCGTGCGGCTGCCTTGAGTCGAATGAGCTAGCAGCTGCCTGTGTGCTCTGTTATCAAGCAACAAGGGCGTGGCAGGAAATCAGCCTGCTGCGCAGCGCAATGGCGTCGCCTGTTGCGCAACCGGAAGTGAGTTTTCCAGCAACACGTGCCTAGTAATACTAGGGCCCGCGTCGTGTGGCAGCCTCGCTCTGCAGCTAAGTCTCCTTCAAGGTCACGCGCCATACACAGCTACATACTGTATATGCACACAGCCAAGAATATAACCCAGCCACCTCCCCAGGGGTCGTAACCCCTGCAACCCACAGAAGAAATAAATGCTTCAGTAGCTGGTTCTTTTTAAAAAGGATAGGATCTTTATTAAGAATGATAATACAAAGTTACATCTCCTTGTACAACAATTGCTTTAGCAAAAGGTCTATCAATCTTGACCCAAACATGTACTCTCTCATTAGCATTAGCATTAACCAGGTGTTCGGTGGGGTCGGGAAGGAGAGGTTGGAGCTGAACGGGGATCTGGCGGTGGTGACCAATGGCAACTCCACCACGTGCAATCAGGAGGGGATTATTGGAGCGGTGAAGGAGGTAGGGCGAAATGTGGATGGTATGGTGGGGTTGGAGGAAGATTTCATTGAGGAGGAAGGCATCCACGCAGTGGGTGGCAAGGGTGTGCAGGAAGAGGTTCTTGTTGGCGGGAAGGGAGCGGATGTTGTTGAAAAGGATACGGTGCTGTCGCGCCATGACAGGGAATTAGACAAGGGTGTCAAGACGGGAGAAGGTGAAATAAGCCTGGTTGTTGGAGTAGGTGGCATACATTTTTAAGTGGAAAATGGAACAGGCAGCGAGGGAGACCTGTTGGAGGGTGTTAGGGCGCTGGAAATGGTGGACGTTTTGTAGAACAATGGTGAGGAACCTGATGATGTCCTCAGCGGTGGGGGGGAGGGACGAAGGGAATTGCCAGGAAGGGTGGGGGCATCCAGAGAACGGACAGGGACGGTGAATTCAGGCGTGGTTGGAGAGGGTCGGGCTTTACACTTTTGGGAGTAGATGGGATGGGGGAGATTGCAAGTATTGCAGGAGGGAGGGGATTGAAGGTTACGGCACTGCTGAGGGAAGTGTGCTTACCTACAATGCGGGCAGATGTGGGCCTCGCGGCACTCGGCTGTTGGGTTTGCGTTATAGCACAGACACCTCTGGCAGTGCAGGAATTGAGGAGGGGAACGGGAGGGGTCGACCTTATAGCGCTGGTTGAAGAGGAGGGCACCCTCCTTCAGGAGACGGTCAATGGAGGGGGCATCCTCAGAGAAAACCCGCATAAGGCGGGCGGGGCCGGCCGAGTTGAAAATGCGGTGGACCGTCCGCACCTCCAGTGTGGGATGCGCCTTGAGCTCTGCCAACACCTCCTACTCCATGATTGATGGACTGAGCCAAGTGATCACGGCGGTGAGGGTCGGCGGGTGACGCGGGTGTTGGGGATGGTGGGTAGGAGATGGAGAAGGAGCAGGGATGAGGGAGGCGTTGGGGCCAAAATGGGTGATGGGGAGGTGGGAGAGGATATCAGTATGGAGGGTTGGCTGGGGGAGGAGATGAGAACAGAATCCCGTCTGTGAGTGAGGAGAGAGATGGGGGCACCAGGGAAGTGTTGGCGGAGGAGGAGGGAGAGATTCCGGGCCTCGAGAAGGGAAGGATCAGGATGGGAGAGGAGGTATTTCTTTAAAGAGGGGGGGAGGAGGTGGAGGAGGAGGAGGAGGAGGCAGAGGGAGCAGGGCCAGGTGGGAAGACATCCATGGCAGCCTGGGGGAGGGGGGGGGAAGGAGGACGGGGCGGGGCCTTTTTGGGAGCGGAGGAGGTGGTGGTGCCACTAGGGCGTTTAACGGCGGCAGAAGGGTGGGTGGTGATATGAACGACGGGAGCTATAGGGAGGTGGCGGGAAGGGGCAGGTCCCAGCGTGGACGCAGCAGATGGCGCCGGAGATGGTGACAGTGAAGGCGACGGCGACGGCGACAGTGGTGGCGGTGATGGCGAAGGCGATGGGGAGAGTTGGGCATGGGCAGTGGCCCGACGGGCCACCACCCTAGCTGGAGCCGCAGTGACCGGCTGGGGGAGTGGCGGGAAAGGATCAGAGGGAGAGGAGCGGGAGAAAGAAGCTGGAGAGGGGGCGACAAAGAGCGAGGGCGAAGGGAGAGTGAGAAGAGGAGGGATGGAAAGAGAGGGGTGTGACTGGGCACACCATGTTATGGTGGTGGTGGCGGTGGAGGGGGAAGTATAAACTATGGCTGTGGTGGTAGTGGTGGTAGTGGTGGTGGGGGCTGACATGATGACAGGGTGAAAAAGAAAGGACAAAAACTGGGGACAGACGAAGACGAAGACGGATGAAGACTAAGACGGAAGAAGACCAGAGTCCCACGCTGCTGGCGCTGGCGCTGACGGCGACGACGGGTGGCAGGAATGCAGCAGCTGCTGCTGCTGCTGCCGCGGACGGGGCCGGGGCCGGGGCCGCTGCTGCTTCTGGTGCTGCTGCTGGGCTGGCTGGCTGGCTGGACCACTGCTGCTGCTGCTGCTGCTGCTGCTGCAGGAGGAGAGCTGGCTGGCTGCTGCCGGCTGGACCACTGCTCCTGGCCGTGACCGGGACCGGGACCGGGACCGCTAATGCTGCTGCTGCTGCTGCTACTGCAGGAGGAGAGCTGGCTGGCTGCTGCCGGCTGGACCACTGCTCCTGGCCGTGACCGGGACCGGGACCGCTGCTGCTGCTGCTGCTCGGCTGGACCGCTGCTGCTCGGCTGGCTGGCTGGCTGGCACCTGAAAAACCTAGCCCTTCGATTAGTGCTGGAATGGCACAATCGAAGGGCGGTATCCTTGCGGAGTACCGCCGGAGATGAGTATTCCACAACTTAACAGTATTAATGTACCACTCCTCGCAAAAAAGATGCGTCCAGCCAGATGTAACTGCACACTGTATCTTCTGACACCTAAGGGACGCAAAATGACTCGACTGAAAGAAAGTCTCGTAGTATTCTTCGCTGCAGCATCTTGACGCTTTATTGATATAAACCTTAATACTGTGCTGACAATTTCTATGTTACACGGTTAAGCTTTTACATAACATAACGTTAACCAGCCAATGACATCAATTAACATGTTACTGACAGCCCTCTGCAGGACTTTGTGGACACTAAAGATGAGCTGCATGACGCCGCTGGTTACCTAGCGATGCGGACATTTTATCGACAGCGATCAAAGATGCTGTGCCGCTACCACACTACATTTTGTTCGTCAGCGGTATTTTGTTTTACTTTTGGATTTTATTTCACTTTGAGTCGTCAGTCTTCTGACTGGTTTGATGCGACCCGCTACGAATCTCTCTCCTGTGCCAACCAGATTTGAAATTTGTCATTAAAAATATATCACTTTTTCAAACCAACAGCTCAATTCATGGAATCAATACTAGAAATAAGAATAATCTTCACAAGGATTTAAAGTCACTTAGTCTTGTACAAAAAGGTGTGCATTATTCAGTAACACACATTTTCAATAACTTGCCAGCAGCCATAAAAAGCTTAACAACCAATGAAATTCAGTTTAAGAGAAGCCTAAAGGATTTATTGGTGGCCAACTCCTTCTACTCCATTGATGAATTTCTTAGTAAAACCAACTGATTTGTATATAAGTACAACATAACTTCTGCACAATTTCAGTGCAGTAATGTGTTCATTGAAAATTTGTGTGTGTGTGTGTGAGTGTGTGTGTGTGTGTGTGTGTGTGTGTGTGTGTGTGTGTGTGTAAGTTTAATCTAACTTCTGCACCATTCCAGTGCAGTAATGTGTTCATTGAAAATAAGTATTACAGTAGTTGTATTACATATTTATTACCTTATAAATAAATAAAAAACTTTTTTATTTTAAATTCAGTGCATTAGTATTTGTAAAATGACTCTTAATGTTCATTAAAAAATGACGATCATTCCACTTGGGACCTGTGGAATGGTACATTAGTTTACTTGTTTTAGTTGTAAATATTTGTCGTGTATTGTTGTTTTCCTGACATGTTCCACATCCTGGAGGACCTCCTCACTACGGATCAATTGGAATGAAAGTAAATCTAATCTAATCTAATCTAATCTAATCGTCGATTATAAGTTGGATTTATTCCAATCTCTGTCTTCTCTACAGTTTTTACCCTCTACAGCTCCATGTAGTACCATGGAAGTGATTCCCTGATGTCCTAAAGGATGTCCTATTGCCCTGTATCTTCTTGTCAACACTTTCGATATATTCACTTCCTCGCCAATTTAGCTGAGAACCTACTCATTCCTTTTCTTATCAGTCCAACTAATTTTCAAACTACTTCTGTAGCACCACATGTCAAATGCTTCGATTTTCTTCTGTTCAGCAGTTCCCACAGACTATATATCACTACCATACAATGCTGTGATCCAAATGTACATTCCTAGAAATTTCTTCCACGTTTTCTGACCTGTGTTTGATACTAACAGCCTTCTCCTGGCCAGGAGTATCCTTTTTGCCAGTGATAGACGGCTTGTTATGTCCTCCTTCCTCCGTCCATCGTCGGTTATTTTATTGACTAAATAGCAGAATTCCTTAACTTCGTCCACTTCGTGATCCCCAATTCTCGCTCTTCTCATTTCTGCTACTTCTCATAACTTTCGTTTTTCTTTTATTAACTCTCAGTCCATATTCTGTTCTCATTAGGCTGTTCATTCTATTCAACAGATCCTACATTTCTTCTTCGGTTTCACTGAGAGTAGCAATGTCATCATCGAATCTTATCCTTGATATCCCTTCACCCTGAATTTTAACACCACTCTTTAAACTTTCTATCATTTTTCTAGTTGCCTCTTCGGTGTATAGATTGAACATCAGGGCAAAAGACTAAGTCCCTGGCTTACACTCTTTTGCAATACAGTCTAATTGTTCTCTCTTGGGTCTTGTGCATATTGTATATTCACCCGTCTTTCGCTATAGCTTACCCCTATTTTTCTCAAAATTTCGAACATCTTGCACCATTTGACATTTTGAATGCTTTTTCCAGGTCCATCCTGTGAACGTGTCTTGGTTTTTCTTTAGCCTTGCTTCCATTATCAACCGAAACATCAGAATTGCCTCTCTGGTGCCTTGACCTTTCCTAAAGCTAAACTTATCGTCATCTAACAGGTTCTGAATTTTATTTTACATTCTTCTTTATACCATTCTTGTCAGCAACTAGGATGCTTGAATTGTTGAGCGGAGTGTGCGATAATTCTCGGGCTTGTCGGCCCTAGCTATCTTCGTGGTTATGTGGATGATGATGTTCCGAAACTCATGATATATTGCCAGTCTCATACATTCTGCACACGAATGCTAATAGTCGTTTTGTTGCCACTTCCCTGACTGATTTTAGAAATTCTGATAGAGTATTATTTACCCTTCTGCCTCATTTGATCTTAAGTCGTCCAATGCTCTTTCAAATTCCGATTCTAATTCTGGATGCCACACCTCTTCTCTGTCGACTACTGTGTCCTCGTCTGTCAGGTCATTAGACTGATCCTTCTCCACATAGAGGCCTTCAATGCACTCTTTCCACTTATCCGCAATCTTTTCTGCATTCACAGTGCAATTCACATTGCTTTTAATTTCACCGAACGTTCTTTTTGACCTTTCTATATGCTAAATCACTCCTTCCGACAGTGATTTCTTTTTCGATTCCTTCACAGTGTTCAAGTAGCCAATTCGCCTTAGCTTCCCTGCACTTCCTTCTATTTCATTGAGAAGTGAATTTACAATTAAATTAATACAATGAAATGAATACCCGTAGCTGCATACAGGCGTTGATATACGTCAATGGGAACAGCTGAAAATGTGTGCCCCGAGCGGGACTCGAACCCGAGATCTCCTGCTTACATGGCAGACGCTTTATCCTTCTGAGCCACCGATGACACAGAAGATAGTGCGACTGCAGAGATTTATCTCTGGCACGCCTCCCGTGAGACCCACATTCCCAACTTATTGTCCCACACTATATTCCTACTGCCCCTGCCCATTAGACTCATTACTCGCGGCTTTACCGATTCCCGTAAGAGTTAGGACAATGTGTGTGCATCCACACAGAAGATGATCAAATAACCGGTGAGCCTTAACTATACATATATGAAGAAGTTATCTGTTCTTCCGGACATGTCCGAAAGAATAGATACCATCTTCATATACAGGGTGAGTCACGTAAGACGTAACACCCCCTTTATTCCGGGGGCGACTACACATATCGGCATGCGGTTTTCGGCGAATCATAGCGGACTATGGGGCACATACGTTGGTACATGCACAATAATTACAACGTTTATACTGACCGAGATAATGAGGCAATGACGCTATACATTTTTTACCATCATTACCTCATTATCTCGGTCAATATAAACGTTGTGATTATTGTGCATGTACCAAAATATGTGCCCCATAGTCCGCTATGATTAGTCGAACACCGCTTGTCTATACGTTCAATTGCCCCCCGGAATAATGGGGGGTGTTACGTCTTACGCGACTCACTCTGTATATCACTGAGAAGTGATTTGGATTTCTGTATTCATGAATTTCCCGTTTCTTGTACCTTCCTTGAACCTACGTTTTTCTCTCCAATGTGACTGCCCTTTTTATAGATGTCCATCCTCTTCAACTGAACAGCCTACTGAGTCATTCGTTTTTTTTATCGTAGTATCTTTAGCCTCATAGAAATTAAAGCGTATCTTCACACCTCAGAACTTCCGTATGCCACTTCCTTGCCCATTCATAGGCTTATGATCTTCATATTTGCGTTGTTTGTAAGATCGCCGACCATCAACACTTTATGTAGTGTCGTTTACCGCAGAAAACCCATGTAACCATTGTCCAACAACGCCAGTAACAATGTCACCCTTATAATAAGTAGAGATTTTTTTGTAATCATTGTCTTTAATTTAATTGCAATTAATTGTTTGTAAAAGCTTTTCCACTGGAGCTAAAATACACTCCTGGAAATTGAAGTAAGAACACTGTGAATTCATTGTCCCAGGAAGGGGAAACTTTATTGACACATTCCTGGGGTCAGATACATCACATGATCACACTGACAGAACCACAGGCACATAGACACAGGCAACAGAGCATGCACAATGTCGGCACTAGTGCAGTGTATATCCACCTTTCGCAGCAATGCAGGCTGCTATTCTCCCATGGAGACGATCGTAGAGATGCTGGATGTAGTCCTGTGGAACGGCTTGCCATGCCATTTCCACCTGGCGCCTCAGTTGGACCAGCGTTCGTGCTGGACGTGCAGACCGCGTGAGACGACGCTTCATCCAGTCCCAAACATGCTCAATGGGGGACAGATCCGGAGATCTTGCTGGCCAGGGTAGTTGACTTACACCTTCTAGAGCACGTTGGGTGGCACGGGATACATGCGGACGTGCATTGTCCTGTTGGAACAGCAAGTTCCCTTGCCGGTCTAGGAATGGTAGAACGATGGGTTCGATGACGGTTTGGATGTACCGTGCACTATTCAGTGTCCCCTCGAAGATCACCAGTGGTGTACGGCCAGTGTAGGAGATCGCTCCCCACACCATGATGCCGGGTGTTGGCCCTGTGTGCCTCGTCGTATGCAGTCCTGATTGTGGCGCTCACCTGCACGGCGCCAAACACGCATACGACCATCATTGGCACCAAGGCAGAAGTGACTCTCATCGCTGAAGACGACACGTCTCCATTCGTCCCTCCATTCACGCCTGTCGCGACACCACTGGAGGCGGGCTGCACGATGTTGGGGCGTGAGCGGAAGACGGCCTAACGGTGTGCGGGACCGTAGCCCAGCTTCATGGAGACGGTTGCGAATGGTCCTCGCCGATACCCCAGGAGCAACAGTGTCCCTAATTTGCTGGGAAGTGGCGGTGCGGTCCCCTACGGCACTGCGTAGGATCCTACGGTCTTGGCGTGCATCCGTGCGTCGCTGCGGTCCGGTCCCAGGTCGACGGGCACGTGCACCTTCCGCCGACCACTGGCGACAACATCGATGTACTGTGGAGACCTCACGCCCCACGTGTTGAGCAATTCGGCGGTACGTCCACCCGGCCTCCCGCATGCCCACTATACGCCTTCGCTCAAAGTCCGTCAACTGCACATACGGGTCACGTCCACGCTGTCGCGGCATGCTACCAGTGTTAAAGACTGCGATGGAGCTCCGTATGCCACGGCGAACTGGCTGACACTGACGGCGGCGGTGCACAAATGCTGCGCAGCTAGCGCCATTCGACGGCCAACTCCGCGGTTCCTGGTGTGTCCGCTGTGCCGTGCGTGTGATCATTGCTTGTACAGCCCTCTCGCAGTGTCCGGAGCAAGTATGGTGGGTCTGACACACCGGTGTCAATATGTTCTTTTTTCCATTTCCAGGAGTTTATATAGGAGGTAGTTTCATACACCATAACAATGTATATGTTGTACAGTTAACATATTACATAGCGTAACTTGCAAAAATTTAATTGATCAGCCAAGGGCATTTGTTAACACGTTAGAGGAATGCATTCTGCACGATATTGTGGATACCATAGATGGGCTGTAGGACGCCGCTGGTTACCTAACGACTGAGACACCTTATCGGTAGCGATACATGCAGGCAACATTTTTAAACAGTTGTTTGCAATTAAATTGAAAACAATGATTCCACAGTATTGTTTACGTGTTGTTAGGGTGAAACCAGTAAACAATTGCGAATAACATTGTCGTTATGCGACCAAGACTGTCCTGCATAATATTTTATTACTAAAAGATAAAATACTCGCACCTTTACTCAGGTTTGTAGCGATACATGTACCATTCGTCCACGATGAAAAGGCAGCTAAAGTAAACATCCGTATTGGCCTGAGAGCTTCCACTGCTTTTGCGATTCGCGGTTCTTCACAGATAGTTGGTCTACCACTTGCGATTCAGACTTCTCTGATCGCACTGGATACGTCTGCGCCACGTAGCCACTGTGTCATGTGATTGTGCAGTCATGCCGCATACTGCCAACAACTCAGTATGGATCGTTTGTAGCTTTGTCGGTCTTCTGAATGACCGCGTTATGGTCCACGTAATCAATCAGCTGCATAATTTTGTTTTGATTCGTCTAGCAGCATGGTATTGTATTGCGGCAATGGGGTATCAGATTGTGTCACGACTGTAGACGATTATCTGCAAATAAACAAAAAATCGGTTCCTTAATTTTAGTACAGTGCGTTCGCAAAGTCTGTATATGTTCAAATGTGTGTGAAATCTTATGGGACTTAACTGCTAAGGTCATCAGTCCCTAAGCTTACACACTACTTAACCTAAGTTATCCTAAGGACAAACACATACACCCACGCTCGATGGAGGATTCGAACCTCCACCGGGACCAGCCGCACAGTCCATGACTGCAGCGCCTGAGACCGCTCGGCTCGCAAAGTCTCTCTGCAACGGCGAGCCTCGCGTGTCTGGCCTTGCGGGAGGCATGAGGTTGGCAACAGATTCATGTCTCGCCTGCCTTGTTTCTTGGTATTGGTAGAGTGAGGCCACTGTACCAATGCAGATCCTAACTGGCCTCACTAATGATGCGTGTGCGTTGCAGTTGTTAGTTGTGTTATTGTCTAGTTCTTGTATAAGCTGATTGTAGTGAGAATGCTTACTATTGTAGGGAGAGCGTTTTTAGTGGAAGAGGTTTACCGTGCAGGAGGAAACTGTCGAGGTGTCCACATCGTGATACTGTATGTGATTTAATCCGTATAAAATTACTGCTGTGCAACAATTACATTGTGTAGGCCATGCCTTTTTCACTGATGAGGCTTGGTTTCACCTAACTGGCTACATTAATTCCCAAAATTCACGAGCTCGGTCATCAGAAAAACCATTTGCCTTAAAAGAAACGCCACTGCACGCAGAGAAAATAGGAGTGTGGGTAGCCATAATGCTAGCGGGAATTACGGGGCTGATTTTTTTCGATACTACCGTCACTACCGATGTCTATTTTCCCAAACACATACATCAAAAAAGGTTTTGCATCACCCTGGTTCCCAGAACTCCTGAAGATAGACGTTCACTGTGGATATTGTATCACAGACACTGTCCCTTTGACTGTTCAGAGATGTCACTAAACCCGGCCAAAGATGTAAACAACCCTGCATGAGCAGCGCCTATTAGACGGAGGGTGTCCGACAGCCGACCAGTTTCAGTCATTCCACCAGGAAGGAGGTAGACGGCTCGTGTTGTCTGTACTTCAACCATGCCTAGACGGTCAATACCGCGGTTAGATCAGATCGCGTCCGCATTGTTACTCTGTGCCGGGAAGGGCTCTCAACGAGGGAAGTGTCCAGGCGTCTCGGGGTGAGCCAAAGAGATGTTGTTCGGACATGGAGGAGATACAGAGAGACAGGAACTGTCGATGAAATGTCTCGTTCAGGCCGCCCAAGGGCTGCAACTGCAGTGGATGACCGCTACCTACGGAGGAACCCCGACAGCAACGCCATCATGTTGAATAAAGCTTTTCGTGCAGCCATAGGACGTTGCGTTACGACTCAAACTGTGCGCAATAGGCTACATGATGCGCAACTTCACTTCCGACGTCAATCGCGAGGTCCATCTTTGCAACCACGACGTCATGCAGCGCGGTACAGATGGGCCCAACAACATGCCGAATGGACCGCTCAGGATTGGCACCACGTTCTCTTCCTTTAACCACACAATCGTCGGAGACATTTTTGGAGGCAAACCGGTCAGGCTGAACCCCTTAGACACAATGTCTAGCGTGTGTAGGAATGTGGAGGTTCCGTGATGTTTGAGGGTGGCGTTAATTGGGGCCGATGTACGGCGCTGGTGGTCATGAAAGGCACCGTAACGGCTGTACCATACGTGAATGCCATCGTCTGACCGACAGTGCAACCATATCGGCAGCATATTGGCGAGGCATTCGTCGTCATGGCCGGCAATTTGCGACCCCTTGTGAATGACTTCCTTCAGGATAACGACGTCAAATGGTTCAAATGGCTCTAAGCACTATGTGACTTAACATCTGAGGTCATCAGTCCCCTAGACGTAGAACTACTTAAACCTAACTAACCTAAGGACATCATACACATCCATGCCCAAAGCAGGATTCGATCCTACGACCGTAGCAGCCGCGTGGTTCCGGACTGAATCGCCTAGAACCCCTCGGTTACAGCGGCCGGACGATAACGACATCGCTCGACTAGAGTGGCCAGCATGTTTTCGGAACTGAACCCAATCTAACATGCCTGGAATAGATTGAAAAGGTACCTGAGGTCTGAGGTATCTACGCCGAATCGCCGCTGAGGAATGGCACAATCTGGACCAACTGTGCCTTGATAGTATGCCATGACGAATACAGGCATGTATCAATGCAAGAGTACGTGCTATTGGGTATTAGAGGTACCGGTGTGTACAGAAATCTGAACCACCACCACTGAAGGTTTCGCTGTATGGTGATATAACATGCAATGCGTGATTTTCATGAGCAATGAAAAGAGCGGAAATGATGTTTATGTTGATCTCTATTCCAATTTTCTGTACAGGTTCCGAAACTTTCGGATCCGAGGTGATGCACACCTTTTTTTTTATTTGTGTGAGTTTTCCATTTATTGCCCTGCGGAATGAAAATGAGATCAATCATTCATTCTCACAACAAGACAACGCTACTGCTCATAGAGCACACTAGTCCCTACGAATTCTAAATGAAATCTTTGGAGGCAGAATAGTTACGAAAGATCTCTGACCGCCGCGCACCGGATTTCTTTCAATCCGACTATATCCTTCGGAGCGCAGCTAAAAAATTTGTGTATCAAAATAACCCAAAGACAACAGATGAACTGAAGACAGCGATAATTGATTATGTGCAGTCTATGACACGTGAAACATTGGCAAAGATGTTGAAGTATGTCTTCAAGAAAGAGGAAAATATTTCCAGCATTTACTGTGATATTGGTGAGTGCGTTTAATGTAATTATAATTATTATAAATAATTAATTCCATTGTTTTTATTGTAATGATGTTGAACTCCATCTCCCAACATAGCTGCAATTGGAAATCTGTGGTAAGTCCTATGGGACCAAACTGCTGAGGTCATCGGTCCCTAAGCTTACACACTACTTAATCTACCTTAAACTGAAGACGACACACACAGCCATGCCCGAGGGAGGACTCGAACCTCCGAAGGGGGCAGCCACTCGATCCGTGGCAAGGCGCCTCAGACCGCACGGCTGCCTCGCGCGGCCAACATAACTGCAGCCACTAGTAGTGAATCCCGACGCCTAGCTTATAGCGCAACATGAATGTGCTGCCAACCTAACGCGCCCCGGAAGGCGATATACGCGGGAGTCGCCGCTGCTGAGAGACTTTGTGGACGCTCTGTTTTGTCCAACACAGATGTGAGGTGACGGTTCTTATGCTTTTACAATAATAATAACAGCATTCGGTCGTAATTTTTAGTCTATATACACGTCAACAACGCGTTTGGAATGACAATGCTCCCAACACCAGGTTGTAGAAATTAGCTGATGAGGTTTAAATACTGAAAGTCTACCAACGCAACCGCGGCGTTCACAAAATAAAATGGAGTAAAAACACGTTGGACTGTTTTTCCTCGTCTTACACTAAAATCGACGACTTCTGTCAGTGAGCGTCCCATCTCGTACCACAAACCACACCAGGCCGCGCGCTGCTGATCTGCTATGGGCTCCAAGGGTGTCAACGTGAATCAAGCACAGCTTCGGGGGTTCCGTGGAATAACATGTTCGTGGTGTTACAGCGGTGAGCGCAGCTGTTGGCTCAACCATAATGCTCTTCTGTTGGTCGCCTTCATTTTCCTCATAGCGTTACAGACAAGCGATCTAGTAAGCTACGACTTGAAACATGGCGTCGGTAAAAAGATGAAAAAGTGATAAGTAAGTTAAAAAAATGGGCGTTTATGAAATTCAGTGCGCATCGCGTGATGTAAAGGATGATGAACACGCAAAAAATATATTTTCAGTCAGGTACAAGCTACATGGAGATGTATCCAGAGTCGGTAATTATGATAAAACAACTATTGCGAATCACGAATACGAAACAGACCATCCCCTCAAGTGATCAGATACTTCTTTCCTGTTCATGCGATCTGTTCTTTGTAGAGAACAATCATTACTTTTCCTTACACAGAGCTCAAGATTTTTTTCTTAAAAGGGAACTTCCCCGTCAGTTTCTCATCTTTATTAAAAGTGGTTTTAAACCTAATAGGCCCGCCATTTTATTTTATTTACATGTCAAGTTCCGTAGGACCAAATTGAGGAGAAAATCTCCAAGGTCATGGAAAGTTTCAGTACATGAAATTACAACATAAAAGTAAAACACATAAAAATAAAATGTTTATCAGCCCAAAAAATGTCAAGTCATAGGCTTAAGTAAACGCAATCAACTATATAACGCAAGAATCAGCTTATTTTTTTCAAGGAACTCCTCAACAGAATAGAAGGAGTGACCCCCGAGGAAACTGTTCAGTTTCGATTTGAATTCTTGTAGTAGCTTATTGAAAATGGATGCAGCAGTATACTGCACACATTTCGGCACAAGAATTAAGGAAGTCCGATCAAAATGCAGGATGGATTTCTGTCGAGTATTAACTGAGTGAAAGATGCTTATTCTTAGGCATGAGCTGAAATTGTAAACAAGAAACGACAGTAAAGAATATATATTGAGAGCTCAATGTCAAAATACCCCGACTAGTGAACAGGGGTCGACAAGAGCTTCGCGAACTTAGACCGCTTATTGCCCGAACCACCCGTTTCTGTGCCAAAAATATCCTTTTAGAATGGGAAGAGTTACCCCAAAATATAATACCATACGTCATAAGCGAATGAAAATAAGCAAAGTAGACTAATTTTCGTGTCGAACAATAACATACTTCAGATACCGTTCGAATAGTAAAAATGGCAGCATTAAGTCTGAAACCTCCCCTTAGAAAAATTATTGATTTACTGTGTTGATAAACCGCTTACGTTATTTGATTTTCAAACAGCTGAGCAAAACTGAACGTACTTAGACATTAATCTCTTTACTTATTCTGATCAACACTAAACTGACACACAATATTTTTAGCGCAACGCAATCTGTCTTTCAAAATACCCTACAAAAGAATGGCCCTGACTAACAATAACCTATACCTTTCATGAATCACTTACCTCACAAAAATCTTCGTTACTCGAACTACTGCAATAAAGCGAGCGCCAATACTGCCAGCTAAATAAAAGATTCTAACTACTGAAGGCACTAACTACTGATAGGCATAGTTAGCAAATGAAAGATTTTGATAGAAAACAAACAATGAACAATGAATTTACCTTAATAATGTTCAAAAGTCATTGTGTATATATATATATATATATATATATATATATATATATATATATATATTTCATGATATCCAATATTACAAATTTACTCTTTCTGATGGATACACGTCCAGATCGTCCGCTCACAAAATTCTGCCATGTCTCTCCCCACATCCACCAATGCTGGCGGCTCACTCCCAACTGCGCAACGCTTCGTGCTGTTTATATCCAACTGCCCAACACTACAAAAGCGAATATTCCAACAATGCCAACCAGCCACAGACTGCACGCAGCACAGCCAGTGATTTTCATACAGAGCGCTACGTGATGTTACCAACATAAAAACCTAAACAGCCTACTTACAAGTCTTTGAACAAGATCCCGAACGTGGGCTTTCCACGACAGTTTACTATCTATATGAACACCTAGAAATTTGAACTGTTCAGTTTCGCTTATCATATACCCTTTCTCTGACATTAAAATTTGGAAATTTGTGGTAAGTTCCTATGGGACCAAACTGCTGAGGTCATCGGTCCCTAGGCTTACGCACTACTTAATCTAACTTAAACCAACTTATGCTAAGGACAACACACACATGCCCGAGGGAGGACTCGAACCTCCGACGGGTGGAGTGAAATTAAAACCTCGGGTTTTGTTGAACTATGTGTTAGAAACTGTAAAAACTTTGTCTTACTGTGATTTACCGTTAATAAAATTACAAACAGCCGACCAGTTGCAATGGATAAAGAATTCTTTACCTAGGTTTCAACAAATTTAAATTTGTCTTCTTCAGAAGGTGGCAATTTTACATTAGTATGGACTAATGTACCATCGCCGTTTTTACAAATGACGGCATAGATCCATTTGTCAAAACTAAAATATAGCCCTAGAAATAGGGTTTGTCACGTAAATATAAATTAGTACATGGATGTTGCAGAGTCGGTTGTGAGCTCACAACCGACTCTGCAACATCCATGTACTAATTTATATTTACGTGACAAACCCTATTTCTAGGGTTATATTTTAATTTTGACAAATGGATCTATGCTGACATTTGTAAAAACGGCGATGGTACATTAGTCCATACTAATGTAAAACTGCCACCTTCTGAAGAAGACAAATTTAAATTTGTTGAAACCTAGGTAAAGAATTCTTTATCCATTGCAACTGGTCGGCTGTTCATAATTTTATTACGTGGAACCGTTCCTGTTGTGCAGCTATGTTTAAAATACTGATTTACCGTTAATTTATTTTCTAAAAGCCATGAACTTATGTCATGAACTACGCTACTTGAAACAGTGCCAATGTTGCACACAACATCCTTTACTAGCAAGCTAGTGTCATCAGCAAACAGAAATATTTCAGAGTTACCACATTACTAAAGGACATATTGTTGCCTATCTCCCTAACAATTCTTCTTGGTTGGTTGGTTGATTTGTGACCAAACAGCTAGCTCATCGGTCCCATCGGATCATGGAAGGATAGGGAAAGAATTCGACCGTACCTTTTCAAAGGAACCATCCCGGCATTTGCCGGAAGCGTTTTGGGGATATAACGGAAAACCTACATCAGGATGGTCAGACGCGAATTTGAACCGTCGTCCTCCCGAATGCGAGTCCAGTGTGCTAACCACTGCGCCGCCTCGCTCGGTAATTCTTCTTGATGGAGCTCAGAAATATGTTTTACCACTTTATTTTCGGCACAAAGTTCTAATTATGGTGGAGGTCCGAGACTTCCTTTAGTGAAATTATTGTTTCTTATTCTAGTCCGTAGAGTTTTCTCTTTTATATTGAAATGTTTGCTCGGTGCTGGCAAAGAAACCGTTTTATTCATTACATTGTTGGCCCGCATTCTCGTATCATCTTCACTACAAGAAGCTCGATTTGTTAACCGATGATAGATATTTGGGATGATGTATTTAACCTGAAAGCATAACACAGGCGATTTAGACAAAGTATATCACACTTTGATCCCACAATTACAGCGTAATAATATGATACCCGTTTTAGGCTCGCGTCTCCTCTCCTACTGCCTTCATAAAACGGTAGTGAAGAGGACACACCTCTCCTCTCCAGTGTAAAAGTGTCTCACTAGGATTAATCACTCCACAGATCATTAAATAATTAGCATTAACCTATCGAATGCTTGCATCATTCGGGTTTCGTTAATTCCTTTGCAGACCTGTTACATAACAACGATGCACAATGTTCGTGAAGTTTCAGACACTTACCGCGACCAGTTGGCGAGAAAATTTCCTCTTAAAGCTTGCGAATATGCACACAATTCCAATGGAATCTGCAGCACGCCTGTATTCTACAGCTACGAACTCGCTACTGACGTACTGGTTCTGCCACATACCGGCCAGTACGGAAACTAAAAGTGTGTCTTCTCACCTAATAGCGTCAACGCCACTAGCTTTACCTTAAGAGTAATTGAACTACGGAATCGCCCCGCTGTCGAAAGTTCGACCTTACTTTGGGGTATTAAAGACGTTTGGAAAATTTCAAAGTCGATTTTCTTGAGAATTTTAAGAGTTTGATCTAGTTGCTTTGTGTGACTGATAACTAAGCTCTGAATTTCATATATCATAAACAATAAAACTATTAAAATCCGATTCAGTCACTTTACCTCCTAGTGTAACCGAAGTTCCCTCTAGTTCAACCCTTTCAAAACCCAGGCAATAATTATAGGTCGAACCACCCGCACCTTCCATTACTTCTACCTTATCATTTAAAACCCTCCTATCCAGTTGACTAACACACTGAAATATCTTGAAATATTCCTCGATCGGCAGCTAACGTATAAACGTCATCTACTAACCATCAACCGAAAGTCGACAACAGACTGAAACTACTAACAGGCCGAACTTGGAGATTACACACCTCTACTATTCTCCATACCTACAAAGTCCTTGTCCGATCCATCCTTTGCTATGCAAATGTTGCATTGATCTCTGCCCCACCAAAGTTACGTACACCCCTCCAAATCCTCGAACGCCATCAACTCTGTCTCTCTTTCCGCATCCGTTTACCTTTCTCCACCTGGGTCCTCTACGATCTCATCAAATTGCCACCCCTCTTCACCCGCATCGAGCACTTTCGCATCTCCTATACTATCCGCAAACTAGATTCCAATCACCCCATTGTCTCCCTTCTGATCACCAACTCTGGTATGCTGCCACCCCTTGAAGAAAACACTCCTCTGTCCCTGCATCTAAACACACTCCATATCCTATCCTAATGCAACTTCAACAACTTCCTCATCCAGACAATGCAATCGGCATCGATATTTATCCCTCCTACGAACTTTAACTCTTCACCATCTATCCCACTCCAAATCATTGGCTTATCTCTGCTTTTCCCTCTCCATCCATCCCCATCCCTTTTCTCTTGTAACTACTGCCCGACCCACACTAATCCTCACCCTTTGTCTTCCTACTGACTGAATTTCCCACTATCCACCTCAACTCCCAACTATCTTCTCCATAGTTTTTCTACCTAATAGACCCCTATCTTTCTACCCACATAAATCAGCCTTGTGGAACCTAATCTCTCCTCCGCCATTACTTCTCACCCGGGTACTTCAGATTATAAGTGAAAGTGCAGTGTTTTTATCACAAGTATTTCACCTTCCTACGATGTATTTTTAAAATTTATATATTTCTGATTTTTAAGTCTGTCTTCGATCTTTAATTCAAAATAGAAAACAGCCCCAAATTTTGTCTCTTTCCTAATGATTTCTTTTTAATTCGCTTGGCTGAAGAGCACAGAATTGTAGTGCTGACAACCCACTCCCCGCCCATAGGGGGCGAGGGGCATGAAGTAACAATACAGAAAACACGTTGTTTCTGTGTGGTCTTCTTTTTAGATAAAAAACATGATGGCGACCCCTTTTCTGGAGTACGCGTACCGGCCCACTAATTCTCGCGCAGTGCCCAAGAAGAGGGCCACGAAGAACGTTTCGGCCGGTCTAAATTTAGCCGCTGCAGCCTCATATAATGATGGCTCGGATATGGAGGGAGTCCTCGGAACGCGCTGGTCCTCTGGGTAACCGGCTATCGCGCACCGCTGCCGGTAATTTGTCTGGAGGCAGCGCTAATGAGCGGACACCCCGCCACGGTCCTCGGGGAAATACCGTCGACGCCCTGAAGAAAGCGCTGGATCGTCGCTAAAGAACCCGGCGCCCGACAAGCAGCGCACGGAAATGCGTCTTCTGCTGCTGGGGAGATTCTAAATGAGAACGCTTTCCGCTTTCACATTCTCACACTCTCTCTCTCTCTCACCTTTGCGTACATATTGAGTGATTCAGGACGAATAGCAAATATGTTGGGAGCAGAGAGTATAGACCACGGGTACTCAAACATTTTAGGCCTGAGATCTACTATAAGCAGTTTATACCACTTAGAGATCTACTGACTGAAAAATTCATGAAGTTTAGGAACGAAAGCATAACGTAGCCTAAATGATTTTTATTTATTTATTTATTTATTGTTCCGTGGGACCAAATTAAGGAGAAGTCTCCATGGTCATGGAACCAGTCAATACATGAGATTATAACACGATAGTAGAAACAGATAAAACGAAATATAAGAAACGTATTCAGGCGACAATTCGTAATTTTAAATAAAGAAAATCAACAATGTAACACTGGAATTTGCTTAATTTTTCAACTCTCCCAGGAGCTCCTCCACAGAATAGGAGTGAGCTTGAGGAAACTCTTCAGTTTAGACTTAACAGTGTTTGGGCTACTGCTAAGATTTTTGAGTTCTTGTGGTAGCTTATTGAAAATGGATGCAGCAGAATAGTGCACTCCTTTCTGCACAAGAGTCAAGGAAGTGCATTCCAAATGCAGATTTGATTTCTGCCTAGTATTAACTGAGTGAAAGCTGCTATGTCAGAATTCCCAGGCTATTGAATGGGGGTCGACAAGTGGTTCTCGAACTTACACCACATATAGCTCAAACAACCCGTTTTTGAGCCAAAAATACCCTTTTTGAATCAGAAGAATAACCCAAAAAAACCATATGACATCAGCGTATGAAAATATGCGAAGTAGACTACTTTTCGTGTTGAACTGTCACTTATTTCAGATACTGTTCTAATGGTAAATAAAGCAGCATTTAGTTTCTGAACAAGATCCTGAACATGGGCTTTCCACAACAGCTTACTATCTATCCGAACGCCTAGGAACTTGAACTGTTCCGTCTCGCTTATAATATGCTCATTCTGTCTGATCAAAATATCGTTTCTTGTTGAATTGTGAGTTAGAAACTGTAAAAACTGAGTCTTTCTGCGATTTAGCATCAAATTATTTTCCAGAAGCCACGAAGTTATTTCATGAACTACATTATTTGATACTGTTTCAATATTACACAAAAGATCCTTCACTACCAAGCTGGTGTCATCAGCAAACAGAAATATTTTTGAATCATCTGTAATACTAGAAGGCATATCATTTATATAAATAATAAACAGCAATGGCCGCAGCACCGACCCTTGTGGAACGCCCCACTGAACAGTGCCCCATTGGGACTGAACATCACTACCACTCTCAATATTGCGGAGAATTATCTTCTGCTTAAAGCAAAAGGCGAACCAATTGTAAGCAACTCCTCTCACTCCATAATGGTCCAATTTCTGCAGTAATATTTTGTGGTCAACACAGTCAAAAGCCTTCGTTAAATCAAAGAAAACACCTAGCGTTCGCAAACTTTTATTTAATCCGTCCAAAACCTCACAGAGAAAAGAGAATATAGCATTTTCAGTTGTTAAACCATTTCTAAAATCTAACTGTACATTTGACAGCAAATTATGTGAATGTAATTGCTCCAGTAACCTTGTATATACAAACTTCTCGATAACTTTAGCAAACACCGATGGCATAGAAAGAGGTCTATAATTGTCAACATTATCCCTGTCTCCCTTTTTATAAAGTGGCTTCACTACCGAGTACTTTAATCGGTCAGGAAACCGACCACTTCTAAAGGAAAAGTTACAGATATGGCTAAGAACTGGGCTAACATACATAGAACAATACTTCAGGATTCTGCTAGATACCCCGACATACCCATGAGAGTTCTTGGTCTTTAGTGATTTAATTATTAACTCAATCTCCCTCTTGTCTGTGTCATGGAGGAGCATTTCAGGTAACAGTCTCGGAACACTTTTTTCTACAAGCGCCATATGATTCCCTGTTGGGACTAGGTTTCTATTTAGTTCATTACATCAAATACGCAAAAGATAATTTTGTCTTCATCGAAAGTTGTATGCTTACTACTCAGTTATGAAGATATTACACGTGGGAAAAGAATTAAAATATACACAGTCACAAATGTTGAAAAAAGTTTAATGGCTTAGCATATGATTGGCAAGTTTATTATAATCTGGTGAATAATTTGTCAGAGCCAACCTTACTTAGCCTGAAAGGTAAGGATTTATCAGTTTATTACTACTCTTACATTTCACTATGTTCAGTATTGAAAACGCTGTCTCACATAGATAAACTGATCTAAAAAATGCGATGCCTCTTTTACAATGTTGCAATAGGTTTTTACACTCACTAATTTCCAAAAGTTATCTTCATTGTATTCTGACTTTAAGGGAACGTCATTATGATATCGAATTATTTCCTCTTCAATTTCAGCCAGACAACAAGAGAAAAGAGTACTCATGTTACTTGAAATATCTTCCACATCCACTTTTTGGAAAGATTGAGCTGTGAAATCTAGAACAGGTTCCATTGCCTTGAAATCAAAAAATCGGTTCTGTTCTTCGCATTCATCATAAAAGTGGTATGTTTTACAGTGTATAGTTGCACTCATTTTTCACAGACACGTAACGTCACCATGCAGGAGGAAACATCGTTGCTTCGTGCCAGCGTTAAAGATGGTAAAACGCACATAGAAACGGAAGTGACGGAGACTGTTGTCAGATTTACTGCCTACAAATACCGCGCAAATCACAAATCACCCGTTGCCAACAAACTGGTATTTAAAAAACATTTCATTTAAACAGATTTCGGACTAAAGTTTTGGAAGATCGACTCGTAGAGGCATGGCGATCGACCGGTTGATTGCATCAATTGGTTCAGCGCCCCTGGTGTAGACTCATTCGAATAAAATACTCTGAATAAGATTTCGCCTATTTTTTGTAATAAATGTAATTGGGAAATGATAGAAGCTGAAGAAATGAATTAAAATTTGTGCCACGAACGGAACTTGATCTCGGGTCCCCTATTTACGATGCGGATTTGTTAGCCATTACACTACCGCAGCAGTAGAGATAACATACTTGCACGGACGACCGTAGAGCAATGTTCCAAAACCACAGGTAAGGATTTTAGTAGAAGGACTGTACTCCAGGTTTTTGGATCGTCACTCACTATTTATTGCACACACAATGATTCATTGATAAAAGTCTTCCGAATTAAAACAAATAATGAACACCAGGTGAAAATATTAAGGTTCTCTAAACTCAAACAAAGTTTACAATTTTAGAACAATAATTCGACAGTACAAAACTTTGTGATAGGAAAACAATAATTTAACTTGAAGAAATTCCCAAATTTGTTTGAATGACTTTAACGAAAACCCTTTAGTCGGTGAAAGATTAGTAAGTAACACTTCATTTCACATGAACCAATTAAACCCATTTATAGCAGTTAACAAAGTATCGAACAAATAACGACAATTGCCAAAATTTATTTACAACGGATAATAAGCCCCGAGAGGCAGCAATAATACTAATAACGATTCGTCCCTTGGAAGAATAAGGTCATGGCAATAAGGTACAAAAACTCAATCCAGGAAAATGAGGGATCACGAGCACTGCTTATTAAAACCACTTTGAAAATTCGTGATAATCGCTATTAGGGGGAATAAGAGCCCCTCATACTCTCAGTGATTACCACTGTTGAAATTATTTTTTATTTCAGAAATTTAAAAATAAAACTGTGGTGTCACCGCCAGACACCACACTTTTAAATCGGCCGCGGTCCGCTAGTATACGACGGACCCGCGTGTCGCCACTGTCAGTAATTGCAGACCGAGCGCCACCACACGGCAGGTCTAGAGAGACGTACTAGCACTCGCCCCAGTTGTACAGCCGACGTTGCTAGCCATGGTTCACTGAGAATTACGCTCTCATTTGCCGAGACGATAGTTAGCATAGCCTTCAGCTACAATTGCTGCGACCTAGCAAGGCGCCGTATTCCATTTATATTGAGAGTCTATTATTGTATCATCAAGAGCGATGTTCTACAAATGTGGATTAAAGTTAAGTATTCCAGAAGCTACGTACTTTTCTTTATAGCATTCATTACGTATCCTGTTTCAGACCTCACGCCAGCCTGCTTGAGTTTAACGCGTGCATTTCGGCCTTCTCTAGCAATACAACAAAAACAACTGTGAAAAAATATGCCAATCTGAATATACAACCCGAAGGTAATATACAAAATTAAACCCCGTCTCTTTAACATAGAATATGGTGACCGCTCCGAGAGCACAAGCTATTAAGGTAAACATTCCAATATTGTGTTAAAGACTTCGAGGGGTAGAACAAACCGAATACAGCTTACTTTGTGTATGAATTTCGTACACTGAGTGGGTTCCGATAACACTGTCGCACACAACCATAGCGACAGTTAATGCCTTACTAGCGCGACTGCTAGACAGCCGCCTGAGAAAAAAAAACCATCTAACGATAGATTATGGGCGTGCGATACAAGGATCACAAGCCCAACAGGGCTCGAACACTCAAGCGCACGCACAGCAGTTCAAGCGCCACAGGCGTTTTGCGTAGATACCGCAAGTAGTGCCCAAGCCGGCCAGATGGACAACCACTCAGCGAGACACTTGGTAGGACTCGTATTGCTCTCACCCCTATTCAACGACCCTTTTCCTCTCCACCAGAGCGCGCCACATTGCGCGCTCCAGCCGCTACCGACGACCAAAGATCACAAAACAGAGGGCAAGGGTCGATATCGCTCTTATGAAACACAGTTAGCTCTTTACAACACACAAAGTGATGAGTGCTATTGACAAGAGATTTCAAATTGATTCCGTATTTCTAGATTTCCAGAAGACTTTTGACACCGTATCACAAAAGCGGCTTGTAGTGAAATTGTGCGTTTATGGAATATCGTCTCAGTTATGTGACTTGATTCGTGATATCCTGTCAGAGGGGTCACAGTTCGTAGTAGCTGATGGAAAGTCATCGAGTAAAACAGAGGTGATTTCTGGCGTTCCCTGAGGTAGTGTTATAGGCCCTCTGCTGTACGTTATCTTCATAAACGATTTAGGAGATAATCTCAGCAGCCGTCTTAAGTTGTTCCAGGTGATTCTGTCGTTTATTGTCTAGTAAAGTTATCACAAGATTAAAACAAATTTGCTAAATGATTTAGAAAAGATATGTGTATGGTGAGAAAAGTGTGATGTCATCCACATGAGTGATAGAAGGAATCCGTTAAATTTCGGTTACACGATAAATCTATCAATTCTAAACGCCGCAAATTCAGCCGCGTTTTATTGGCAGAACATTTAGAAAATGCAACAAAAACGCGTGTGTGTGAAATCTTATGGGACTTAACTGCTAAGGTCATCAGTCCCTAAGCTTACACACTACTTAACCTAAATTATCCTAAGGACAAACACACACACCCATGCGCCAGGGAGGAATCGAACCTCCGCCGGGACCAGCCGCAGCGCTAAGACCGCTCGGCTAATCCCGCGCGGCGAAAATGCAACAGATCTACGTAAGAGACTGCCTACACTGCGCTTGTTAGTCCTCTTCTGGAGTACTGCTGCGCGGTGTGGGATCCTTACCAAATAGGGTTAACGGAGTTTATGGAGAAAGTTCGAACAAGAGCAGCGCGTTTTGTGTTACTACGAAATGCGAAATTCGGGAGAGAGTATTATTGCCATGACTCAGTATTTGGGGTGGATATCATTAAAACAAAGGTGTTTTTCTTTTCGGTAGAATCTTCTCACGAAATTTCAGTCACCAGCTTTCTCCTCCGAATGCAAAAATATTTTGTTGTCGCTTACCTACATAGGGAGAAACTATCATCACAATAAAATAAGGGAAATCAGAGTTTGCACGGAAAGATACCGGTGTTAGTGTTTTCCTCGTGCTGTTCAACATAGGAACAATAGAGAATTATTGTGAAGATGGTACGATGAACCCTCTGGCAGGCACTTAAGTGTCATTTGCGGAGAATCCATGTAGATGTAGATAGCCAGTGAGCTGCCACGGCTCAATAAAGATAGATGAAATACTGTAACAAGTGTAGAACTGGGAATGGTAATGTGGCACTGCATAAGAAACATAACACTTCAGCGAGAAAAAACCTGGTGTTGTAAAATTTTTCTTTAAATGTGCAATTTAGACGCTCTGATAAATGCAAGGAATCATTTTAAAAAATTTAACTCTCTCATAAGTGGTTTCCTCAAATGAGGACACGTAAATTTCGGCTCATACTCTCGAATTGAAATCTCAGATGACCGGAAAAGCACAGGTACACTGTTTGACGACTAATAATAATAGATTCAAGAATGTCCGTAAGATGGCAGTGTAAGTCGTTGGCGTGCGGGAAGCTTGGTTTCATCTCTTCATTCTAGGACGAGGCCTATGAAAAAGACAGGCCGCGGCGCGTACCTCCTAAAGGTAGTCCTGAACTCGCTCGCTGAGCTCGGTAGACAAAATGCGTTTCTAAACCTGTTAACTCGCAGCTGGGCACTTCACGTACTAACGAGAATTGCATCTCCCGCTGGAATCTCCCATTCTGAAGTCTTACTGATTAACAGCACTACAGCAGTACTCAGATATAAATGTTATAACGACTTGTTTATAGCACTTAGTCTCTTCTGCTTATCAGTCCTCATTTCATACAGGAAGTGGTGCCTTGTGCTACTGATAATCATTTTGGCATGATTTTAATTTTATTGTACCCGAGTACCGCCGTAAAAAATTATAATTAGGCCTATGGGCTTCCGATCATTGTAGGACTAACAACAGTAAGATTCCATAACAGCGGATTCTAGTAGAAGATGCAGTTCTCGTCTGTACGTACACACCTAATTACAAGTTGTGTTGAAACGTACTTTGTCTGCTGAGCTGAGCGAGTGATCGAGTTCAGGCCTACCTCCGTGACGTCCTCGCCGCGGCCTTTCTTTCTCGTAGGTCTCGATTCTTGGAGTAAACACGGAGCTGTGTTGTCAAAGTTTTAGACTGATATGTGGGAAAAATACTGCTGATTTTACATAGATATGCGCTGTAAAACATTTTTTGATTCTTATTACGAATTATTTCAATTAGTTTGTAGATATCTGAATCACAGAAATTTTGATTTTTGTAATAATAACTGGTGTCGTCATACGAAAGCTTTATCCGTCAAGATGACTTTCTTCAATTCATTCGAGATCTTTATTTTCTTTCCCTTCATACTTCCATAATCCTGTGTTTTATCACATGCGGCACACATGAAGTCATGAAATAACTTCCATGGTACTAAAGGGAGCTCTAGAGCGTAAAAACTGTGGAAGAAGACAGAGATTGGAATACATCCGGCAAATAATTGAGGACATAGCTTGCAAGTAGTACTCTGAGGTGAAAAGGTTGGCACAGGAGACAAATTTGTGGCAGCCCGTCAAGTAATCATTTCTGATATATATTAAATGTAGCTAGTGGTTTATCCACAACTCGGAAAATAAATTTCATATGCATATATAGTGAATAATATTTCAAGAGTTATTTCCCAAAAATAAGTAAAGCAATATTATTCCTTTAGGATGACAGACAGGCCGCATTCATCAGCCAAGTTATTCGAGACAGTAGAACTCGTCCAAATAAAGAAAAAAGAGAACTATCGCCAGGTTATAAGTGACGCAGAAATTATACGAGTACAATTGGAGGTTGACTCAGAAGATGAATTCGCTAGAAGTAATGGCGATGACAATGATCCATAGTTTGAAGTACACCCCATCAATGATACTTGTAATACGTCCTCAGCAGCAAGAGATACCCACAATGATATAACAACAATGAAACATATACAAAAAATAACATAGCGGCTGAAACTGAAATTCGGAGACGTCATTACGGTCACAAGATGAACTGACAATTCACCTCTAACCATTGAAACATCATATGCTGAAAGAGGCTGTGGAGGGATTGCTACCCAGTTTAGTCAAAAGAAAAAGAGGTCTACAAAAATATATAGAAATATTTGTACATGGGAATATTTTTCTGGATAAACTGATGAATTCCGCATAATATAGGTCTTATTGAAGCAAAAAATGTTTCACATTTTTGTAATTTGTTTTTAGCTTTATAATTGGTGCATACGACGGTTATTTTTGAATTTTAAGTTAAAATTAGAAATGGAGAAATTGTATAGACCTTGATTTCACTGCCACCCCATAAATTCAGTGAAGCACAGTATGAGTTCAGTTACTATTAGAACAGACAAGACATTTTAACTGACACATGTTCCGAAAAGTACACAACAAGCATCAGAAAACATTTAGCTATCGCTTCAATTAACGCTTGTACGCACAGAAAATCCAAACAGACAAGGAACAACTACAAAACAATGTGAAACGTTGACCACATAAATGTTATTTGACCGCTCATGCATAATCAAGTAAAATGCTACTCTGAGCCAAAAAACAGGTAGTAATGTACACAGATTGACTGATTTTAAATTAAGATTGTTTTGGCTAGTTTCATACATGTACATGATTACTCCGCAATAGATAATTAAGTGCCTGGCAGAGGTTTGACGCAACCACCTCCACGCTATTTCTCTGCCGTTCCACTCTCGAACAGCACACGGGAGAAACGAACACTTAAATCTTCCCGAGCGAACTCTGATTTGTCTTATTTTATTACGATGGTCATGTACGTGAGGGCGAAAAAAATAATTTCGCATGCGGAATGTGAAAGTTGGAGCTCGAAATTTCATGAGAAGAAATTACAAATTATGCGTGTCCTTTGGAAGTCAGATCTGGAAGATGGAGAGATCGAATAAAAGTTCGTAACCGTTCTTTCCACCAACCTGTCGTCTTCTAAAGTTGTGTCCACAGCGTAGAAGACAGCTCGTCGGTAGTTGGATTTTCTTCGGCGGAGGCTGCTGTGCCATCATCTGGAAACCTGTGATTGTGCTTTTTATAGGATGCCCAGGTTAGTGTCAGTATCTACAGAGGGCAAGATCTGTAGTATTGACAATGATGATGGGCGACACTTCTCATTACTGTATCCTGTTTTGTTATATTTTAAATAATCACCCTTTTTACACTGTCTTTTGCAACAGTCGGCATAGCTTTCTTAATTATTAGCTAACTTTTCTTACAACTTCCAATACAGAGTACGACATATCTGCCCCGAAACAGAGATACATGTCCGGCTCTGAAGAACGCCCGAAACAAGTCTTTCACGTCCCGACCTCCGAACGACCGAAACAGAGTTGGGTGACCGGCCTTTCAAAACAGTCTGACTAGTGCACTTGAAGTACTTCTTCACCCAGGCGCGCCAAAGCGACCCGAAGGTGTCCGAAGCACTTCGGCTGCAATGACGTTACTCTTATGTGCCGAAAACTAGTGAAATTTGATAAACAAAAACGGTGGACTCGTAGGGGAAGCATGAGAGATTGTCATACTGAAAACTGGCTTAAATACAATGAAGAGAACATAAACAGTTAAACTTTTGGCGCCTAGCACCCGAAGGTGTCAACCAATCAGAAGCAAGTTCAGTACAATTGGCGGACTCTCCCACGGGAATGGTACATACTGAACCATCTGTCGCTTGTACCTCACTCCACTTTAGGATCATATGCTACATCGCGTGTATCAAGCTGCATCTAAGCGAGCTTCTAGCAAAATGAAATACTGCTGGCCACAACCAGGAATATCACAAATCCTGACGCAACGAAAGCACATTCGTTTTAATGACTATCACGCCAATTCGTGTATCATATCCGTTGCACTCACTCCGTTATTTCGCGATAGTGCGAAACGAACTGCCCTTCTTTGAAGTCTTCCACTGTCGTCCGTCAGTCCCATCTGATGTGGATCCCACAGTGCGCGGCAGTATTCCCGGAAGAGGTCGTACAGTCGTGCTCAAAAGTATCCGAACGACCAGAATTGCATTTCGCCTGGTTCGCATACAACCCTCATAACGCAGCTGTCTAGCAGGTCCTCTAATCGCTCCTCGGTACAGTCGTTTGACTATTGAAAATGGTTCCAACAAATCACCACTAGAAAACACTGCTCTATCGCAATAACTCAAGATGTAAAGCAATACCACGATACTACAAATATCAGGGAACACCTTATCACAGATAAGACGGCCCTTAAAGCTTGTAAACTCACATTTATTACAATAAATGACATACCTGAAATGTTACCACTCTCATTATTACGTCAGATAGGTAATGCACGTAGTACGTCCGTCGTATTCATGATTTCCTCTTCAAAGTAACATATCGTGCTTATTATTTAACACAAAACGACATTAAAAATTTAAGTTTTTCACGAGCTGCTAGTTGAGAATATGTACGAACTTCAAATGACACGACGAACTGTCTCGTTCTTCACATTGGTTTAAAACCCAGGTCAAGCAGACCAAGCGAAGATTTCGTGACTGACGGAAATTAACAGTCATTCCTGACTAGGCATACAGCGAGTGATATACCTCGATTTTAGACAGTATCCGCTAGGAAACATCAAATTTAAATTACATAACGTAAACATTTCTAACGTGAGCGAATTCCTACCCAGCATCTATTGTCAATGTTTACGAACTACGAGAGTTATTAAATCTTGCTTCTTCACAAGTAACTTACTTGAAATGTCGTGAGGTTAGGCTTTGTGTTTACAGGGATTCGAACCCAAAACCTAATCGGATTGTTATCGAAGCACAATCAATTGTGACATATCGGATTTTCTCGGCAGTAGCAAGATGTTTTATCTGAAATGACGAGACGAAACATTAATTTTTCCCAGGACTCCAACCCGGCACCTATCGCTGTTATATTCTAGAGAAAACGAACGTTAAATATGGGTTTGTTACACCAGAAGCGACATGTGAGCATGCTTGAACTTGGAATAATATGACGAAGAGTTCAGTGCTGACTGGTAATCGAACCCCACACATATCGTTGCTGCCTACACACAAAGAGACGTCAGCTACCGAATTTTTCTCCACCAGAAGCTCGGAATAACAACTCTGAACTTACACTGATCTCGCAAATAGTTCTGTGTCTCACTGGGAGTAAAAAACGTCAGATACCGTTAGTGTTGACAACGAATGAAGATAAATTAAAAATCAAAATTATTATCCACCGGCAGATAGGTGTTCTCATGCTAGAGCTTGATAATACATAATGAAAACTTTAGTGCCGGGCCAGGATTCGAACCCATTCACGCGCAATTTGTGGAGGTGTTGAGGAATCTGCAGTTTTGAACAAACAACAAATTGTAGTCTTGTTGTATTGTCACGAAGGATTCAAATTCCGTGTTAAGGCCGGTCTGAGTTGCATTCCCAATTCAGAACCAATTAGATCAACACACAGAAGCTCAAATAAAAGAACGAATAAGTGTCCTGTGACCCTACATAGCGTTTGTTTCGTCACTATAAATAAATGACTGGTATAAGAAAGGTTATTGGTGACTGACTTTATTGTGGTTCAACGTAATGTCTACTTGATAGAGAAGGCATATCATGTTTAATGTGAATTTCAGACCACAAAGCCATTATACCTTCTTCACTTGGCGTAGCCAGAAGAGAATAGAATCTGTCTCTCCCTGTCAAAAATCATCGGCAGAAGTGGGAATTGAACCCAGACCATGAGTATATCAATCTATCAGCAGCTTAACAGACCACAAAATGCTCTTCACACTGTCTCATTTTTCAATTGCAACGCCGTTGCGCCACACTGGATGAGAATTTTGACACAGAGGCTTCCTGTAGTGGTTTGCAGCATGTTCAGTACATTCATTTACTTGGTTGACCGAATCGCCATGAACTAGCTGCCTCAGCTATCCAGTGCATACATTCGACTCTATTTTGTAATCACCGAAATAAAATCACGTAACTGCCACCTTCACAGTACCGCCAACAGTGTAGGATGCAGAAATTTAAATAGGAAGTGTTCCTTTCCACTTGAGCTACTGTACTGCGCTATCTGTTTGTTGGAAACGGCGTGCAGTGCAAAAGAAAAGCTGTAAGTGTCTGTCTTTCAGAAGTCTACATCCGGCCATATGCATTATCTCACAATTCTGTGGAATGCGTAAGTTCTAGAGGAATTGTTGTTAACTTCTGGAGCTGCTGTAGCTATGGTGCAGCTAGTAGTGTAATGGTAAGTGTAGCGCACTGCAGACGAAACTTCGTGAGTTCAAACACATTCACAGCTACAGTTTTTGAAACGCAATTCTGCTGTCTGCTGAAGTTATCTATCTATTGGAACTTTGAACATAATTCCCTTCATTTCTCAACCCAAAATAGTCACAAGTGGAAAAAGGCCCCACTACAACGACATTTTCTTCCTTTCAGGTTTAATAGACGGCCAGGCAGCAGAAGCATCTCGAAACTTTTGTATTATGTATGGAGAGAGTGCATCGTGCCAAAATACGTCAGAAAAGTATTTTCTACATTATCTGTCGTGTGGTAGTGGCATTTTATTCTTCTTCAAACCTTGTTTGACAGCTTTAACTCAGAACAAGTTTTCTACATGCATGTAATAAATAAACTGCAAGTGCATTGTCAAACTGTTATAGATAACGTAAGAGAATTTGCATATATCATTGATGATTAATTTCTCTCTCATGTATACTATTGTTTAAACAACACTAAAAGAAACCCTACGGAAATTGTACACTGTATTATAAGAAATGAAATAAAACTACCCTCGATAACCTTACGACGAAAGTCTGTTTTAATAAAGCTGAGTATCTGTACACAAGCGTGACTCTATCGAACCGAATTGGGAAAATAATACTCACTTACATTTCGATTGGGTCTGTGTTTAACTGATAGACTGTGTCATACTCAAGAGGTATGAGAATGTAGCATTTCATAAATAAAGTTATGTATTCCTCGAAACCCAAAATTTGCTTGTCAGCAACGGGAAGAGGCATTACGTGTTGTGTAGCATTGTAAATTTTTCACCATTGCACTAAGAGCCAAAAGCATTTTCTTGCGTTTTCTTTATCGATGATTGATCATAATGCTTGTAGCTCTTTCGCAGAAGGGATGAAAACGTCACAGTCAGCGAGACTGGAACTGCGAACCAGCACAGACGCTTTTCTAGAGGTCGGCATGTTACCACAGAGCTAGGTACGAGGTATGCGTCTAGGATTCCTATTACGAGGCCAATAGTGACTAGAACTCGTAAATCGCTATTTAAAGGACAAGATTAGTTGCGATTTCCACGTGCAACGACTTTCCTGGGCTGAAAACCGTAAATTTGCAATATTTTGTTACACCTCAAGCGATAATAACTAAGATTATTCAATGGAAATGACAGGAAAAATCAAGTGAACTTTGAGGCTTAATTCCGTGCACACCAGGAAGTAATTCGTCGATCACAGAGTTGCCAAACATACGTTGCCTTGTTGGCAAATCTCAGTTACAGTACCAGCAGGAAGCAGACGAACCGATGTGTTCCTACATAGGGCTGGGAAGTGACAATAGCTGGCGTCTCAAAGACGCGGCTGGCACGGCCTGGAATACGTAATGCGTCTGATTCGCATTTCTGTAACTAGGTTTAGGGACTGGAGCGTAGTTACTAATAATACTCAGATCTGACTGTATACTAAGCATTATAGATCAGTAACTCTCAAAGTTGTTTTTATATTTCTTTCGTAAGTGTACTCAAAACTAAGAAACTCATTCATGGACGTTTTCGTGCGCGGCCGATAGTCGACCACATCAAAAAAATAAAAATTAAAATAAATTTTTTGTGCCCGCGCGCGTGCTTGTATGTGTGTGTGTGTGTGTGTGTGTGTGTGTGTGTGTGTGTGTGTGTGGGCGAGAGAGAGGGGGAGAGAGAAACGAGAGAGAGAGAGAGAGAAATATAAAAAGGAATGAGAGAGAGCGTAAATAATTGTTGTAAAGAAATTGCATCATGGAATATAAAGAAATCTTTCATTAAAATAACACATTCCACATCATTATATGTCGTATTCATGATCTATGGAACAAATATTAATCTAATCCAATCTAATCTAATCATGTTGCTGACTAGCCATGAAGATTCATTAATTACCGACATTTTCGCCAATATCAGTAATCAAATCTAAGCCTGGAAATAAAAGACCACAGTTTTTGTAATAAACTAGAACGCCTATCAAGACCCTTTCGTCTCTGTTAACTAACCACGAGAGATGTCTGATATACCTCCATTCAAAAGTAACAATGCGTGCATACATTTAAAGAGGAAGCGCATGGTGTGAAGTTCTGTGACGGAGATACGAACCCAACATGTAATCGGATTGTTAACTAAGTAAAATCCAATGTTATATATCGGTTTTTCTTACCAGCTGCTGGGTGTTTGAATCTAAAATAAGGATAGAAATTTTTGTGCCTGAGCGACAATCGAACCGCACACCTACAGTCCTTCTTTATAATCCACGAATATAGCTTAAGTATCAGTTGGTTACACACCAACAATAAGATGTGTGCGTGTTTGACCAGAAATAACGAAACCTATTGTGAATGTTGGCAACAGACATTCAAAATGCATGTTAATTTTCACTAGCTGGCCGGTGTGCTCGTGATAGGGCTTGAAATGAAAATATGAATATTTTTGTACTGAATCAGTATTTGGACCCACATACTTACCTTTGGGGGAGACCTAGAGAAGATTGCAGTCTTGGGAAAAGGAACGAAATGACTGAACTATACTGTTCCGAGAGATTCAAATCCTCAAGAGAGGAGATACGAATTCAAATCACAGTCCATCACCAAATTTTTCAACGTCTGTAGTTCAATCAAGTACAAGTAAAAGAAGAGCCCTGTTCCTTTAAATGGCTATCGGTTCATCAAATAAAATAAAAGTTTCTAATGTAAATAAGTTTACTGGTGACAGTATTTCTGTTTATCATGACTCCCGCCTATGTCATCTCCCAACGTAAACCGGCTCTGCCCAGTTGGTAACGAAGGAACGTGATGTTTAATGCGGATTCTGAATTATAACGTCTTTCTCTTGAGGTTACCAGAGGTAAAGTAAATCTGTTTGTGCCTCTTAAAAGTAAATGCCTTAATCCACGCGTTGCACCTGCGATAGTTCGTTCCACCAGACCATTGTGGCCACATTTCCCAGCTCCAGGAGTGTGCTGTAACGGATCATATGCTTAGCTTACAAAATTAGTCACGATGGAAAAAATGCGAGTCTATTAAATAGTTAAGAAGAAGCAAGTTTCTGTAGCGGAGATAATGCTGTTCTCATGGCAGCAGGATGTGAAGACTCTTCTAGGCATCATAGCCTCGATGTGAAGCCATTTTGAAATTTTCACTAATTCAGCAAATTTCTCAGTTTGAGAAAATCCACTGTGAAGTGTGAAGTTACCGGATAATTCGATTATTATCGTCATTATTACTATCATTTTCTTCATACCGCTGCTGGAACAAATGTGCTCGATCATTATTTAATGCCTTTTGGTCATTATAGAAGTAGTTACCCAAGAACAGATTCTTTCCCTGTCTACAGAATTCTGTTCATGTTAATATCAAGCATCAGCAATTACTCGTAGATTACATTAAAACTGAAGTAATTGATGAAGACGTCACTTGAACGCGCTGTCTTTCTTTATTTACTTGCGCCTAGAAATGGCTGTCGAATACTGCCAAACCAAAAGCCAAGTGATCTTGCTGCCTTCCGATATACGTCGCTGTCAGGTCTTGCATATGAATTGGTCGACGTGACCTTTTCCAAGTTGTGTATGACAGAGAATGGTTTAGAAAATCATTTGTTTTCCTTTGCAATAAAGAGAAAGATTTTATTTGTAAGCTATCCAAGTTCAAAATTTTCGCAATATATGTTCAAATTTAGTATTCGCTACTGTAATCTGGGAAAGTATTTCACAGTTGCAAAACCCGAATCCGACCATAAATTCTAGCTGAGAGTGATACCAGTTTAAGTAACCTAATGTAGCGAAGACTGTTTGCCAGTGCTCTTGCTTACCGAAAATACGCAGTTAACCCATTGGGCTCCATAAGTACACTGTAACAGTAATTTCTGTGTGTATGCAATGCATACGGATTGTAGAATTTAGAGGTGCTCTCTCTTCCACTTTGTTTACAATACGTCTGATCTAAACGGGCCCTTTATCATTACAGGCCCTGGGCAGTGCAACATCGTACTGACAACAGTAATGTGCTTTTAATGACAACCTCCTGTTCGTTTTACCTGATTTTGTAATTATTTGACCTTCCAGTATATATTTTTTCTCATTAGACGCATAATGGCAATGAAGATTGAGGCATCAAAGAGAGACCATTTACGTTGTTTAATTTTTCTCCTTTTCTGTTTATGCCAACTTGAATGCACTACATTCAATTCAGTTCTCTTTACTTTGGTGCAGGGACGCGCAAGTGACAACGCAGGCACAAACAAGAGATCCTTAATTTTAATGCCAAGCAAAAGCCAGAGTGATAAATAGCAAGATTACGAGTACGAAGGTCTCGGCTTCGGTCCCTGGTCAGTCACACGAATTTTATCTCCCATTTTACACTTATTTCCCCTCGGGCAGTGTTTGTTGATGTGAAAAATGCCGAGTTGCACTGTGGCCCGAAAGCCACGTTAAACTGTCGGTTCCCCTATTAACTGTCTAGGCAAGTCAACTCAAAGGTCGGAGGAAAGCAGCGTCATACCACCTCCAACAGGACCGTGCCTATTAAAGCACAGTGGTATTCAAACCAATCTTCAAACTGATGACTTCTTTACTTTACTATGGGTTTGAAAGTTAATGATCTTGGGGTTATTAACATTTTTGTGTTTTCATGCTGTAACTTTGATACCAGTAAACGTAAGTAACCGGCCGAGCACTGTCACCGTTCGAGTTGTCAAAATGGTAGACGACGATGCTGTCGACCCCAGTTGCAATATTGTTCATGGCTATGTTTCAGTCGAATACCCCTTTCCGCCTCTCTGTGTATTTAAAGATATACTTTTATGCACTTGGTATGCATCCACATTGATATCTGATAGAACTGTATTTAGCAACCTGAAGCAGGTATGTTTTCCGAGCAATATATCAGACAATACGTCAGTGCAGCGAGATTTCGTTTGTGTGCTGCGCAAGAAATATTTGTGTTTTGCTTGCTTCTGTGATAGATTTCACCCCACTGAATGCGCGCAAGCTCACGAATAGACTATCAATAATCGGAATTATGCAATAATACACCTTTTGTGTATTTTTGCATTATATAACCCAACGAAAATAACTGTAAATAAATTATATGCCTACTTGCTCATTACTCACGCTTCTTGATGATTTCCTCAAAAAATTAAAAGAAAAATAAAAATAAAAATATAAAGAGAGAAAGAGAGAGACAGAGAGAAAACAGAAATGTATTTCAAATATCAGTTCGGTGACGCCATGTTCGTCTCCTGATGTAAAGCAAGAATAGTTGATAGTGAAAGGTCTCTGTTGGATTCCTTTCATGTTTAATTTCTTAAATCTGTTGCCATTTATGGAATAAATTCCTCTTCTAATGTACTGTGGCGTTTCTGACTATCTGGGAGGAGACTGAGCAGTGGAACGTGTTACTTTTACACATAAACAAGAACGATCTGTCACACTACTACACTTTAAAGCACAGTTTATATGTAATTCTTATATGTAATTCATGTCACACAGTCTCATACGGAACCTACATCCGCTTTCTTTTATATACTGTATATGATAAGATACTGTCATCCCCCTTCCCTTTTGTGTGAGAGGATGCATGAGCATATGTATTTCTAGTTGCACGCTTGAGGGTAGCAGACAAGGCTGTCTGCTAGAGAACAGTAGGACCAACGTCGGAACAGGTAGCTACGCTTCCTAAAAGCAAAGAGGTTTCTATCCTTGGTATGGTCCTGTCCGTCCGTTGTCATGTTGGTATAGGAAGCTGCCCCTCTGGCCACTTCCGTTGGTCTTTGTGAGCCACCCTCAGGAAGCACGCTGGGCGGTAGGGCAGTTGCAGTGTGGCCATGGCGAGCGTCTGAAGTGGTAAGATCTCCGGCTAAGTGCGTGTCTGTTAAGTCCGTAGGACAATGGATTTCTTAAGTTCAGCCTAACTGAAAATTTAATCACCTTTATTTCGGGTTTAGGTCTAAAATATCCGATGTTATCTTAAATTGCAGCGCAGTGTAATTATCGTGTGAAGTTCAGATTATTTTCCGGTAGTTGCTTTGTTACTACTTTGTGAGTAAAGTGGAACCACGTGTTGATCAGTAACTCTAACTAAGTTCATCAATCTTAAATCCGAATGTGCGTGAGATTATAACGTCTCGTCTTGAGAATATTTTTTTAATATAACAACTTTTCTTTATGCTTTTCTTTATGTTCAACCCACGTGGGGTGTACTTTGCGAGACCAGTACCACGTGCTTATATAACTGTTTGACCCATCAGGTTAATAGTAAGACGTTAGTAACCAGTTCAAGGTTTTTCTTTTGTCAATTGCTTTTAGATCTAATGTATTTTAATTATCAAAATTATTGTGGAGTTGTACGCTTTGTGTAAACCAAGTTGACCACGTGGAGCATGTGGTGTAATCATCAAAGTAGCCCTCAGCTATTCTTTTTGGGAAGACTTCACAAAGAGTTAATATGAATTTAGTATACCAGTGTGTGGTAATTACATGACGGACAGGATTGTGGTATGAACGTAATTTCTTTGGGTAAAAACTGAATCTGTTGGTTGTGGTTAATTTCTTCTTGCTTATGTTTCAATGTTCTTCGTGTGTTATTTTATGAATGGAGTGTTGTATGCAGTTTTCCAAATCTTGGCTCCATATTTTATGTGTTCCGTAAGATTACAATCTCACATTCTTTTCAATCGTAAATAAGGCACCAGCTCAGTTATAACTCACGTATAATATGCTGAAATTTCAATGAACAATCTTAAAATAAATTTCCAAATATAAACTGATTTCTTTCTTTTTATTTAAATTATCCTTTTTATATATATATTTTACCGGTTTTGTATGACTATTAAAAGATTATCATTAATGTTAGTCTGCTTGGTAAACCTAGACTAAATATCTGATGAAACAGTTGCCCAGTAATCCACGGTTAACGTCCCCAGACAGATCACGGCTTTTAACCCACTTTCATTGTCTATTAGCTCCGATTTCAGCATACCAAATTAAAGTTACAACGTTTCAATAGGTAATGTCTAGTTGTACTAGCGATACGTATGGCTACAGGGTTCTTTCCTTTCCCTCTGCAAACAATCAGAACAGAATTCAGTAACATAGTGGGAAGAACACCTGTGCTGCGTGCCAATTAAACACTCAGCCTTTCTTCCTTATTTTGTTAATCGTTAACAATTGCCTGTAATACAGTAAACATCCTTGATTACTGATTTGTTACTACTACCTTTGTTATTGTTATTCGTCACCTCACAACAACTTTCCTATCACTCATTGCTGCCGATGCACGTAACGAATGGATCTGGATGAATGGAATGTGAGATGTTCCGTCACGGAGAATATACACATTTATCTCGGCGTCTTGTGTTTAGGGTAATATGAAAATCTCAGTAAGAGAAGACAAAAATGGGATGCTGGTGATGCAGGCAATAATACCCAACTATTTCTGTCGACTTAACATCATTACGACAGACAAACTGGCGTCTTAATGTATTTTGATTATACTTCGTTAGCCTTCTTGTGACCTCGTTTTAATGCCTGGTGGGAGCAGGCATAATGTTTTGCTTTTTGAACACCGAGCAATAACACACAAAGATAGTAGATGGAAGGATACAAAGAAACAATCAGACTCATGGGTGTGGATCCAGTTCATCATTAGAAGACTAAACAAGAGGGAAACATTACGAAAGCAATGAATACGCTGGTTAGTATTAATTATTTGTCTAGATCTGAAGATGAAAAAGTGCAGATCTGCACAGTGCCCGCATCTGCTCTTTAGTTTCTGTCTTAACGGGCATAATTTTTAGTTTATTCTCTTCTGAATTTTCAAATGTATTGATTATTACGTGGCACAGAATAATTAGTTAACTGTGTTTCTTATAGCTTCCATTCCCACCAACATTTTTCTACATTCTCGTGCAATTCATGAAATTTAACTTGTATGATCACAAGACTGCACATAGATGCAATCGATTTCGAGGTGCACGTGTTTGTTATCTTACTTTTCGTGACAGGTGGGCCAAGTTGATTTCCAAAGACTTTTTATTGTACTGAAATAATCGTTTGTCACATAGTAACAGGGTAAGTGTTTTATTCGTATATATTTTGTGGGAAACTGTAATCGTGATGGAAGCTTATACACTTGAATGTTTGACACAACTGGTAGGAGAAAACGCTGTATATTAACCAAACCCTGCACCTCCTCTCCATATCCACCTATGACACGAGCACAGGATTCTCCTCGCATATCGCTACGGAGCTGTTCCTAGCACAAGTGACAATTGGCAACATCGTCACAAAAATTTGGCAACACTGTGACAATGCAATCACTTCCACGTATGGTACTGAATTGACTCGCTAAATTCACTTGATATTCCCTTTCCATTTGAATGACTCGTGCTATTTAACCTCTACACACTGAGACAGAAAATTCAATTTTTTGGCTAAATAAATGCTATTCTTCACGTATGTGACAACTTCTATTATCGTTCACGATGCGTTATGAGGCTGAGCGACCAATAACATGATGAGAGTGGCGTGCTGGCAGCAGTGTGTCCTTAGCCCCGTGTCCCCACCCGTATCTCGTGTCGCAATGGCTCAATGAGTCGTCAGTTCTAACCATAGCAGGGATCAGGATGTGTGCGCTTTTTTTCTGATTTATTTTATGGCGCTGCGAATTTCCAGAAAAAATTCTGTAACGAAATCGGAAGAAAACCTTTACACATCAAGTCCTCTTGGTTGCTCGACACAGCAAGTTGTGTTAATGGTCATAGATCTTGGCTTTCTGACTGCCAAGCTGCTTCACAATACAAGCTTCTCTGAAGAAATTCGAATCGACCATCAACAATACGAATTTCAAAATTGTTCTTCACTTAAGACTCACATGCCAGGGTGATAAGTATGAAGGAAATGAACCTCTCGATTACCATAGGGCCTCTATGCTAGACTTCCACAGTAGCAATTAGGAACTCTCTGCAGACATTTGGTAACAGCGGTTCTAGCAACTTAATTTTTCTCTGGGTAGTATCAAATATGGGCAATTTTGTCGCCTCAAATCCAACTGAATATTTTAAATATCGCTTTTGAACAGCGGTCATTTCTCCATTAATTAATGCATGGACCTCAAAACAAGCAGTTTGCCTTAGTAGCTATAGAGCAGGTTCTGAAAAGTATTGACACAATGTTTCACATCCATTTACCATAGGGAATCAAAGAAAGAAACCAAACACATTACATTGCATTTTTCTCTCCGTGCCTTGACTAACACATATGAATCCATCATCATCATCATCATCATCATCATCATCATCATCATCATCATTTAAGACTGATTATGCCTTTCAGCGTTCAGTCTGGAGTATAGCCCCCCTTATACAGTTCCTCCATGATCCCTTATTCAGTGCTAACATTGGTGCCTCTTCTGATGTTAAACCTTCAAAATCATTCTTAATCGAATCCAGGTACCTTCTCCTCGGTCTGCCCCGACTCCTCCTACCCTCTACTGCTGAATCCATGAGTCCCTTGGGTAACCTTGCTTCTCCCATGCGTGTAACATGACCCCACCATCTAAGCCTGTTCGCCCTGACTGCTACATCTATAGAGTTCATTCCCAGTTTTTCTTTGATTTCCTCATTGTGGACACCCTCCTGCCATTGTTCCCATCTACTAGTACCTGCAATCATCCTAGCTACTTTCATATCCCTAACCTCAACCTTGTTGATAAGGTAACCTGAATCCACCCAGCTTTCGCTCCCATACAACAAAGTTGGTCGAAAGATTGAACGGTGCACAGATAACTTAGTCTTGGTACTGACTTCCTTCTTGCAGAAGAGAGCAGATCGTAGATGAGCGCTCACTGCATTAGCTTTGCTACACCTCGCTTCCAGTTCTTTCACTATGTTGCCATCCTGTGAGAATATGCATCCTAAGTACTTGAAACCGTCCACCTGTTCTAACTTTGTTCCTCCTATTTGGCACTCAATCCGTTTATATTTCTTTCCCACTGACATTACTTTCGTTTTGGAGATGCTAATCTTCATACCATAGTTCTTACATTTCTGATCTAGCTCTGAAATATTACTTTGCAAACTTTCAATCGAATCTGCCATCACAACTAAGTCATCCGCATATGCAAGACTGCTTTTTTTGTGTTCACATATCTTAATCTCACCCAGCCAGTCTATTGTTTTCAACATATGATCCATAAATAATATGAACAACAGTGGAGACAGGTTGCAGCCTTGTCTTACCCCTGAAACTACTCTGAACCATGAACTCAATTTACCGTCAACTCTAACTGCTGCCTGACTATCCATATATGAATCCATGACAAAAATAAATTATTTGAAGAATCTCATGTGAAAAGAAAAAGAACAGGCTGTGACCCTTTAGTTATAGCACACTGGATCGGGAACAATGAAATTAATTCTGTGCCACATTGATATATTGCATACTAATGTAATAAAATACTCATCAAATAAAAACGGATTTGTGCCTCCGTTGCTATCGAGTGTGAAACACAAATCGTAGACGGATTTTATGGGTCACCACTCAACAACATTAAAGCATTTTACACCGTCGAGAGGGAGGAGTGGAGCAGACATTGTCGGCAGAAGGCGAGGCAGTGCAGTGCCTCAGCCCCCACCGGTAGGCAGCAAAAGGGTCCCAGAGAACTCAGACGCATGCGGTGTTCAGAGGCAGATGGCCGGCCAAGAACTCTCTCGCTGAAATAGTATTGAATCGAACTGCTATTACCAATGTGACAGAAAGTGAAATATATTGTAGATTCGCTTGAATTACGCTCATAGCTTCAGCACCGAGAGGAAAGGGGCGATAAAGTTTTGTCGACATGTGCTTTCTGTTGCCAGATGTCGTATTACCTAGTCTCGTGTTTTACCTCAAGACTACAGTCATAGTCAAGACTGATGTACTAAGACTGCATCCAGGACTTCCTCCGGGAAGTGCCATAGTCTACAATGTTGCCAGATCGAGCATGTTACCAAACATAGAATTCTGAGGGGAGCATGACTGGTATTGCCCACCTTATGTGAACGACTCGGCGGTCAATTTTTTTGTCTAAGACTGTATCTACAACACATATTGCACGCTGAAGACCCAGAATAATGAAAAAAACAAAATTAGTTTATGAGAGCAACGTTAACTATAGCGTTCGAAGTATTCATAGTATTGTATACGTGTGTCTAAACGCCTTCCAATGCCCTCTCAAAGAAGACCAGGATACGCAGTCTAGTTTCAATATTATAAATACGCCTCAATTGGTGAATGAACTCAGTCTTAGATTGATAATCATTTTGAATATTTAGCAGTACTGTACCCATTGGTGATAAACTCGTTTTCAATCAATTATTCCCACAGCTACAGGAACACTACTTGTGATACCTCTGAGACAAAATACTTACACAGTGCTATCAGACGAAAAGATCAATGTGACAAAAACGGTTTGTTTTAGAACCTTCGTACCTGGATAAAGAGCTTTTCCTATTTGAGATATCTGTGAACGTTGCTGCTTAAGAAGATTTAAGAAGAAACTAAATTCCTTCAGCTACGACAATGTTTAAAGAAATCGTCTCAACAGCACTAGATCGTGATTTGTGAATCGTATATCAGCCGTACTCTGCCGCATTTCGCTGGTTGGAAAGCGGAAAGCTTACTGATAAATTTCACAAAAGGAAAAGGGGGACCAAATGTCTCCCAGTGGAAGCTCATGTTGTTTTATTTAAATGATTACAAAATCAGGTAAAACGAACAGTGAGATTGTCAGTAAAAGCACATTACTGTTGTCAGTATGATGTTGCACTGCCCAGGGCCTGTAATAATAAAGGGCCCGTTTAGATCATGCATATTGTATACAGAAATGGAAGAGAGAGCACCACTAAATTCTACAATCTGTATGCATTGCATACACACAGAAATTACTGTTACAGTGTACTTATGGAATCCAGCGGGTTAGTTGCGTATTTTCCGGCGAGAAAGAGCACCGGCAAACAGTCTTCGCTACATTAGGTTACTCAAACTGGTGTCACTCTGAGCTAGAATTTATGGTCAGCGACCAAGTGTAAGGTCAATGGGTCGGATGCGGATTTTGCAACTGTGAAATACTTTCCCACATTACAGAAGCGAATAATAAATTTGAACTAATATTGCGAAAATTTTGAACTTGGATAGCTTAGAAATAAAATCTTTCTCTTTATTGCAAAGGAAAACAATTGATTTTCTAAACCGTTCTCTGTCATACACAACTTGAAACAGGTCACGTGGACCAAACCATATGCAAGAACTGACAGTGACGTATATCGCAAGGAAGCAAGATCCCTTGGCTTTTGGTTTGGCAGTATTCGACAGCCATTTCTAGGCGCAAGTAAATGAAGAAAGACAGCGCGTTTTTGTTATCAAGTGACGTCTTCATTAATTCGTCAGTTTTAATATAATCTACGACTAATTGCTGATGTTTGCTATTAACATGAAAAGAATTCTGTAGAAAGGGGAAGAACCTGTTCTTGGGCAAGAGCTACAAGCAGTGTGATCAATCATCGATAAGGAAAACGCAAGAAAACACTTTTGGCTCTTAGTGCAATGGTGATAAACTTACAATGCTACACAACACGTAATGCTTCTTTCCGTTGCTGACAAGCAAATTTTGGGTTTCGAGGAATACATAACTTTATTTATGAAATGCTACATTCTCATACCTCTTGAGTATGACACAGTCTATCAGTTAAACACAGACCCAATCGAAATGTAAGTATTATTTTCCCAATTCGGTTCGATAGAGTCACGCTTGTGTACAGATACTCAGCTTTATTAAAACAGACTTTCGTCGTAAGGTTATCGAGGATAGTTTTATTTCATTTCTTATAATACAGTGTACAATTTCCGTAGGGTTTCTTTTAGTGTTGTTTAAACAATAGTAAACATGAGAGAGAAATTAATCATCAACGATATATGCAAATTCTCTTATGTTATCTATAACAGTTTGACAATGCACTTGCAGTTTATTTATTACATGCATGTAGAAAACTTGTTCTGAGTTAAAGCTGTCAAACAAGGTTGGAAGAAGAATAAAACGCCACTACTACACGACAGCTAATGTAGAAAATACTTTTCTGACGTATTTTGGCACGATGCGCTCTACCCATACATAATACAAAAGTTTCGAGATGCATCTGCTGCCTGGCCGTCTATTAAACCTGAAAAGAAGAAAATGTCGCTGTAGTTGGCCCTTTTTGCACATGTGACTATTTTGGGTTGAGAAGTGAAGGGAATTATGTTCAAAGTTCCAATAGATAGATAACTTCAGCAGGCAGCAGAATTGCGTTTCAAAAACAGTAGCAGTCAATGTATTTGAACTCATGCCGTTTCGTCTGCAGTGCGCTACACTTACCACTACACTACTAGCTGAACCATAGATACAGCAGCTCCAGAAGTCAACAACAATGCCTCTAGAACTTGTGTTGTGAGATAATGTATATGGCCGGATGTAGACTTGTGAGAGACAGACACTTACAGCTTTTCTTTTGCACTGCACGCCGTTTCCAACAAACAGATAGCGCAATAGAGTAGCTCAAGTGGAAAGGAACACTTCCTATTTAAATTTCTGCATCCTACACTGTTGGCAGTACTGTGTAGGTGGCAGTTACGTGATTTTATTTCGGTGATCACAAAATAGAGTCGAATGTATGCACTGGATAGCTGAGGCAGCTAGTTTATGGCGATTCGGTCAACCAAGTAAATGAATGTACTGAACATGCTGCAAACCACTACAGGAAGCCTCTGTGTCAAAATTCTCATCCAGTGTGGTGCAACGGTGATACAATAGAAAAATGAACCGGTGCGAAGAGGATTTGGTGGTCTGTTGGGTTGCTGATAAATTCATAAACTCATGGTCTGGGTTCAATTCCCACTTCTGCCGATGATTTGACAGGGAGAGACAGGTTCTATTCTCTTCTGGCTACGCCAAGTGAAGAAGGTATAATGGCTTTGTGGTCTGAAATTCACATTAAACATGATATTCCTTCTCTACCAAGTAGAAATTAGGTTGAACCACAATAAAGTCAGTCACCAATAACCTTTCTTATACTAGTTATTTATTTCTAGTGACGAAACAAACGCTATGTAGGGTCACAGGACACTTATTCGTTCTTTTATTTGAGCTTCTGTGTGTCGATCAAGTTGGTTCTGAATTGGGAATGCAACTCAGACCGGCCTTAACACGGAATTTGAACCCTTCCTGACAATACAACAAGACTACAATTTGTTGTTTGTTCAAAACTGCAGATTCCTCAGCATCTCCACATATTGCGCCTGAATGGGTTCGAATCCTGGCCCGGCACTAAAGTTTTCATTATGTATTATCAAGCTCTAGCATGAGAACACCTATCTGCTGGTGGATAATAATTTTGATTTTTAATGTATCTTCATTCGTTGTCAACACTAACGGTATCTGACGTTTTTTACTCCCAGTGAGACACAGAACTATTTGCGAGATCAGTGTAAGTTCAGAGTTGTTATTCCGAGCTGCTGTTGGAGAAAAATTCGGTAGCTGACGTCTCTTTGTGTGTAGGCAGCAACGATATGTGTGGGGTTCGATTACCAGTCAGCACTGAACTCTTCGTCATATTATTCCTAGTTCAAACATGCTCACATGTCGCTTCTGGTGTAACAAACCCATATTTAACGTTCGTTTTCTCTTGAATATAACAGCGATAGATGCCGGGTTGGAGTCCTGGGAAGGAAAAAATTAATGTTTCGTCTCGTCATTTCAGTTAAAACATCTTGCCACTGCCGAGAAAATCCGATATGTCACAATTGATTGTGCTTCGATAACAATCCGATTAGGTTTTGGGTTCGAATCCCTGTAAACACAAAGCCTTACCTCACGACATTTCAAGTAAGTTACTTGTGAAGAAGCAAGATGTAACGACTCTCGTAGTTCGTGAACAGGGACAATAGATGCTGGGTAGGAATTCGCGCCCGTCAAAAATGTTTACGTTATGTAATTTAAAGTTGATGTTTCCTAGCTGATACTGTCTAAAATCGAGGTATATCACTCTCTGTATACCTAGTCAGGAATGACTGTTAGTTTCCATCAGTCACGAAATCTTTGCTTGGTCTGCATGACCTGTGTTTGAATCCTTGTGAAGAACGAGACGGTTCGTCGTGTCATTTGAAGTTCATACATATTATCAACTAGCAGCTGGTGAAAAACTTAAATTTTTAATGTCATTTTCTGTTAAATAATAAGCACGATATGTTACTTCGAAGAGGAAATCATGAATAAAACGAACTTACTACGTGCATTACCTATCTGGCGTAATAATGAGAGTAGTAACATTTCAGGTATGTCATTTATTGTAATAAATGTGAGTTTACAAGCTTTAAGGACAGTCTTATCTGTGATAAGGTGTCCCCAGATATTTGTAGTATCGTGGTATTACTTTACATCTTGAGTTATTGCGATAGAGAGCAGTGTTTTCTAGTGGTGATTTGTTGGAACCATTTTCAATAGTCAAACGACTGTACCGAGGAGCGATTAGAGGACCTGCTAGACAGCTGCGTTATGAGGGTTGTATGCGAATCAGGCGAAATGCAATTCGGGTCGTTCGGATACTTTTGAGCACGACTGTACATCCGTAATGCAGTCAGTCCTTTAGTAGACCCGTTGCATTTCCTAAATGTTCCGCCAAAAAAAAAAAAAAGAAAAAAGATCGTAGTCTTTGGTTCACTATCGCCACAACATTATCTACGAGATCGATCCAGTTTAAGTTATACGTAATTGTAATCCCTAAGTATTTAGTTGAATTCACAGCCTTAAATTCAGTGGATTCCTTTTATTACTCATGTGGATGATTTCATACTTTTCTTTATTTAGATTCAATTACCGATTTTCACGCCATAGGGATATCTTGTCTCAAACATTTTGCAATTCGTTTTGATCTGATTAATTTACTAGACAGTAAATGACAGCATCACCTACAAACAATCTATGAGGGTTGGTACCCTGGGGAACGCAAGATACTACTTCTGTTTAACTCGATGACTTTGCGTCAGTTATTACAAGCTGCGCTCTTTCTGATAGAAAATCACGAATCCCTTCGCACAATTCAGACGATACTTTGAAGGCGCGAAATTTCATTAGAAGTCGCTTTGGAGGAACGGTGTGACAAGCCTTTAGGAAATCTAAAGCTGTGGAATTAATTTGACATCCCCTGTCGATAATACTTATTACTCGGTAAGAATAAAGAGGCAGCTGTGTTTCATAAGAACGATATTTTCTGACTGTGTTGGATGTTTGTCAATAAATCGCTTTCTTTGAGGTAATTCATAATGTTAGAACGCAGTATATGTAAGAAAATCAGACTCGAAATCGACATTCATTGTATGGATCTGTAATTCAAAGCATAAAATAGAAGGATTAATACTTTGAATTACAGATCCATACAATGAATGTCGATTTCGAGTCTGATTTTCAAACATATACTGCGTTCGAACATTATGAATTACCTCAAAGAAAGCGATTTATTGACAAACAGCCAACACAGATTCCTTTCTTGCGTACTGGTGTGACATGTGCATCTTTCCAGTGATTAGGTACGGATCTTTTGACGAGCGAACGGTTGTATATGGTTGCTAAGTACGGAGCCATTGTATCAGGATACTCTGAAACGAAGCGGAGGCCATGCCTTTACTAAGCGACTGACGCTGCCTCGCCACACCGAGGATATCTTTAAGTTGCTCATGTTGGCCGTTTTTCTTGATTCGAGGTCTGGATTATCTATTTGTCTTCTTTGGGGAAGGAATTTTGGAAATCCGTATTTGGTAACTCTGCTTTAGTAGCACTGTCATCAGTAACACTATAAAAGAATGTGTAAGTACAACATAAACAGTGACGCTCTCACAGTATCCCTCAGCAATCACCAAAATTAGTCAGTTATACAGAAGCAAAACGAATAATTTTCGTTATGAGGAAACAAGCTGAAGATGACAGAAATAACAGTAACGTAACGAATTTTATCAGTGTCAGTTAGCCCAACCAATAAACACTTTAAATGAAACCCAGATTAACTCAGATCGAAAACCACATACTCGTAGTATAAAGAACACAACAGCACATAACTCCGAATAGCAGCTCATACAGTCTACACATAAAGGGGCTCGCCAAACAAACCCATATACCTTAGCAATTCTGATTTCTGTAGACGAAAATAACAGACCAAGCTTCAGGGCCGACATCCACCAAGTCCAAACGGCGTGCTGCACGAGCATGTAAAATGACACACACACACACACACACACACACACACACACACACACACACACACGCTTGAAATAGTATTTCAATTTTGGCAGTTGCTCACAGCCTCCACATAATTACCGTCACTTGTCCATCCTCCAGTTATCGGTGATCAACGACTGAAGGTGAGCTGTTACGGACGCCCGTTACATGTCGTAGCTAAAGCCCTGAATAAAGAAAGTAGCGGGCACCCGTAGTGTACCACACGCCCACTGCGTTACAAAAGGCTTATAATCAATTTTCGAGTGAAGAAAATAAGCAGATGATAGTGTCGTAATTTAAACATGCACTGCAGCAGTTTTGCTTGCTTAAATGCAATAACTACTGAAAAGTTTCTGTTGGATTCCTTTCATGTTAATTTCTTAAATCTGTTGTCATTTACGGCATAAATTCCTCTTCTAAATTTACTGTGGCGTTTCTGACTATCTGGGAGGAGACTGAGTAGTGGAACGTGTTACTTTTACACATAAACAAGAACGATCTGTCACACTACTACACTTTAAAACACAGTTTATATGTAATTCATGTCACACAGTCTCATACGGAACCTACATCTGCTTTCTTTTATATACTGCATATGATAAGATACTGTCATCCCCCTTCCCTTCTGTGTGAGAGGATGAATGAGCAAATGTATTTCTAGTTGCATGCTTGAGGGTAGCAGACAAGCCTGTCTGCTAGAGAACAGTAGGACCAACGTCGGAACAGGTAGCTACGCTTTCTAAAAGCAGAGAGGTTTCTATCCTTAGTATGGTCCTGCCCGTCCGTTGTCATGTTGGTATAGGAAGCTGCCCCTCTGGCCACTTCCGTTTGTATTTGTGAGCCACCCCTCAGGAAGGGACCAAGCAGTCGGTCCGGGGCGAGCGTCTGAAGTGGTAAGATCTCCGGCTAAGCGCATGTCTGCTAAGTCTGCAGGACAATGGATTTCTTAAGTTCAGCCTAACTGAAAATTTAATCACCTTTATTTCAGGTTTAGCTCTAAAATATCTAATGTTATCTTAAATTGCAGCGCAGTGTAATTCTCGTGTGAAGTTCAGATTATTTTCCGGTAGTTGCTTTGTCACTACTTTGTGAGTAAAGTGGAACCACGTGTTGATCAGTAACTCTAACTAAGATCAATCTTAAATGCGAATGCTTGTGTGATTATAACGTCTCGTCTTGACATTATTTTTCAATATAGCAACTTTTCTTTATGTTCAACCCACGTGGGGTGTACTTTGCGAGACCAGTACCACGTGCTTATATAACTGTTTGACCCGTCAGGTTAACAGTAAGACGTTAGTAACCGTTCGAGGTTTTTCTTTTGTAAATTGCTTTTCGATCTAATTTACTTTAATTATCAAAATTATTGTGGAGTTACACTCTTTGTGTAAACCAAGTTGACCACGTGAAGCATGTGGTGTAATCATCAAAGTAACCCTCAGCTATTCTTTTCGCAAAGATTTCATCAAGAGTTAATATGAATTTAGTATACCAGTGTGTGGTAATTACATGACGGACAGGATTGTGCTACGAACGTAATTTCTTTGGGTGAAAATTTGAATCTGTTGGTAGTGGTTAACTTTCTCTTGCATACGTTTCAACGTTCTTTGTGTATTGTTTTATGAATGCAGTGTTGTATGCAGTCTCCCAATCTTGGCTCCATAATTGATGTGTTCCGTAAGATTGCAATCTCATATATTCACATTTTCGCAGTTCTAAATAAGGCACCAGTTTAGTTAGGAATCAATTTTAATATGCTGAAATTTCAATGATCAATCTTAAAATAAAGTTCCAAATATAAACTGATTTCTTTCTTTTTATTTAAATTCTCCTTTTATATATATATATATATTACCGGTTGTTGTATGACTATTAAAAGATTATAATTAATGTTAGTCTGTTTTGGGAATTTGGTAAACCTAGACTAGTTACCTGGTGAAACAGTTGCGCAGTAATGCAAGGTTAACTTCCCCATACAGCTCACAGCTTTTAAACCGCTTTTATTGTCTATCACCACCGCTTACACCACAAAATAAAGCAACAACGTTACACTACAAACACAAGTACGATATCGCAGTGCTTATGTTAGTCTGCATGAAGATGCAATGTTGCAATGTTTCTTTGGACACGCATGCATGTCCATAGGAACAGGCACTGCGACGAATACAGCCGTTATGAAATACATCTAATGTATTCGCAATTGCGAATAGCGGCAACCAATCAGCTGTAGAATGGAATGACGACAATGAAAATTTCTGCATGACCAGGACTCGAACCCCGATTTCCCACATATCGAGAACGGTCGCCTTACCATTCAGCCACATGCATGCATGTCCAAAAGCAGCTTGCGTTGTAGTTCAGAATAACACAGGCACTGCAATATAGTAGTATCCACCGACACCGGGCAAGCGACTTTCAAATAAACTGTCTCACTCGCACAGGAATATACATAATGGATGTACACGTTGTAGACGCATGGTTGACGACGTACGGAAGTTTGAGGCTACCCGTGAATCGTCCACTGATAACCAAATAATAGCAAGCATGGTAGCTCAGGGTCTTCGGTCAGAAACCTGGCTGGTCTCTGTAATAAGACAAACTGAGTGAAAGGATCAACAACAAACTTCAATCAATGTAACGAGACGTCTGCTACGACCTAATACACCGAACGGCGAACGAAATGCAGCCGCTTGCGATAAGCAGGAAATCCGGGTTCGAATGTCGAAAAAAGAAAAAAAATGCTTAAAATGTCTCTGAGTACTATGGGACTTAACATCTGAGGTCATCAGTGGGCTAGAACTTAGAACTACTTAAACCTAACTAACCTAAGGACATCACACACATCCATGCCCGAGGCAGAATTCGAACCTGCGACCGTAGCAGTCGCGTGGTTCCGGACTGAAGCGCCTAGAACCGCTCGGCCACCGCGGCCGGCCACGAATACCGACCTGGCACAACTTTTCATTGTCGTCATCCCATTCTACAGCTGCTGGTTGTCCATATTCGCAATTGCGAATACGTTAAATGCATAGAAATACAAGTAATACTGTAACTACAATCACTGGACTGTATGCTGCTGCAGATGAGTTATTGCTGAAGTATAAACTTGTTAAGGCTTTCGTGGCCACTTGTTGACAAACTGCCTATTGGCTTCTGTCTCGGGTTCTTCGGCCGACGTTCATCTAATGATTTTACTGGTGTTTCGCCTGCACGAGTGGCTGGCATTGTCAAAGCTACACCTTCCATTGCCGGATATGGAGGGGGAAGCTTTGGTAGTGCCAGCCATTCGTGCTGGTGAAACGTCAGTAAAATCATCAGATGAACGTCGGCCGAAGAACCCGAGACAGAAGCCAATAGGCAGTTTATTGCTGAAGTGTTTGACGATAATCAATATTGGGAAGCTGTTAACATCCTTTGTATTTCTTGACTAGTTACATAACACTACGCATTCCTTGAATCATGTTGGTCTTGTGATAGTGATCGGGCAGCACGTAAACGTTCACTTTCAATACTTGCCGCATGTTGATCTTGAGATTCTGATCCAGGTTAACGTGCAATTCGTAAACGAACTGCTTCCTTGCTCGCTCGTCGTTCCTCGTTTGTCTGAGAAGTTTGAATTCGATTACTTCTACGTGCTGCGCTAACAGATCTAAGTGAAGAACGTTTGGGAGGCATATTTTTTGTCGAAGAAATTAAGACGACATACGCTTGCGTAACCAAAATATCTTCATCGATTCACTGATAAAACAAAAAAAAAATGGTTTGCACTGAAATTTTCGATTACATATAACTCACATTTATCGCATCAGAATGTATAAGACGCAACAAAACAGTGGTCTTTTTGTTGCTCTCACAGCAAAACATCTCAACTTTCATGCTGTTTCAAATACATTTGTCGGTACGACACACGAGCCATCTACTTTAAGTTAAATACACTATGCCCATAACCTTCGCACAAGTGCAAGCAATAAGTTGACAAAGTACTATCACAGTCGCGTGAACGGTATGGCAGCGCGTAAAATAAGAACAACCAAACAAGTATTGATTTTTAGGTATTAGGTGGATCTGCAGCTTAGCGATCGGTGGTCTACCTACGTGGATGAACTTCTGCATCCAATGGATATCCACACGCGTTACTACGACGGCATTCGCCCGTGCTAACGTTTGTTTGCGCTTATTTAAAATGCCTCAGTTAACTGAAAATCCCACCGAGTGTGAAACACACGCTGTAATTCGTTTTTCGTGTGCAAAATACGCGGATTCGGTGGAGGTTGGTCAGCGGTTTAGTTAACTTCATGGCGAAACGCTATGAACGGTGTAATGGTAGGGAAATCGGTTAGAATGTGTTTAAATATGTTCGGAATAATGTTCATGATGAACTGTGAAGTGGGCGATGACATGTTACAACTGAAGACTTGGTGCAGAAAACTGAGTCAAAATATCAAGAATACAGATTAAGGCGTATCGCCTTATATCACGCCTATATAAGTCGGACGGTAGCGAGCAGATAGAAAAAGAGACAATGAATGAGTCACGATTCCAGGATGGTTCTAGCATGACAGATGTAAGCTCTGTAGTAATGACTGACTGAAAAGTGTCGGCGTCTTAAGGACTATGAAACCTAGTAGTCAAAACGGTATATTTTGGAAACGGAATATGTATCTTCTGTGAATATTACGTCTTCTATTAATTATTTATGACTTAATATGTTTATTGATTAGTGTGAATGGTAAGTAATGTAAGAAATGAATATTATCATATCTATTAACTGTGTATACCTTAGCATGAGAACTGAGGATGTACAGAGAGATTGAATGATACTCTGACGGGAAATAAGTAAAGCGCAACTAAACAGTTCGTGGTACTTGGAAAACAAGAAGCATCTTACGACAATACTGATGTCGGATTAGCCATGATGTAATCCATCCAATAAGAGGACAGTACATTATAGCGTATTGTGGGAACTAAAGAATTGCTTAGTGAAGTCTTAGTTCGGAACCCATCCTTCAACATGTTCGGACACGTCTATAAGAAGTTCTGAAGAAATTGGATAGTTTTGCGGAATTATGAGTGAAACGTGACCGTGGAGTACAGCAACGTGAACGCGAACGAGTTAGAGAAATAGATGAACGTGCGAAGTTACAATTTTTGTATGTAAACTAAGACTTTAGAACTAATCAAAATTCGCGTAGCATGTTGTACAAGTTGTAACCACGAACTGAACGTTCGTAGCAGTCAATTTGTGTAATATTCGAGCGAGCATACCGCCACAGAAAATCAGTTTTGTAAATCTTTTTGGCTAAGAGATTCGATTAGTTAGTCGAAACAAGGCTCCGGGAGTAGACAACATTCCATTAGAACTACTGACCGCCTTGGGAGAGCCAGTCCTGGCAAAACTCTACCATCTGGTGAGCAAGATGTATGAGACAGGCGAAATACCCTCAGACTTCGAGAAGAATATAATAATTCCAATCCCAAAGAAAGCAGGTGTTGACAGATGTGAAAATTACCGAAACCTCAGTTAAATAAGTCACAGCTGCAAAATACTAATTCGAAATCTTTACAGACGAATGGAAAAACTGGTATACGCTGATCTCGGGGAAGATCAGTTTGGATTCCGTAGAAATATTGGAACACGTGAGGCAATACTGACCTTACGACTTATCTTACAATAAAGATTGAGGAAAGGCAAACCTACGTTCCTAGCATTTGTATACTTAAGATAAAACTTTTGATAATGTTGACTGGAATACTCTCTTTCACATTCTGAAAGTGGCAGGGGTAAAATACAGGGAGCGATAGGCTATTTACAATTTGTACAGAAACCAGATGGCAGTTATAAGAGTCGAGGAGCATGAAAGGGAAGCAGTGCTTGGCAAGGGAGTGAGACAGGGTTGTAGCCCCTCCCCGATGTTATTCAATCTGTATATTGAGCAAGCAGTAAAGGAAACAAAAGAAAAATTCGGAGTAGGTATTAAAATCCATGGAGAAGAAATAAAAACTTTGAGGTTCGCCGATGACATAGTAATTCTGTCAGAGACTGCAAAAGACTTCAGTTGAACGGAATGGACAGTGTCTTGAAAAGAGGATATAAGATGAACATCAACAAAAGCAAAACGAGGATAATGGAATGTAGTTGAATTAAGTCGGGTAATGCTGAGGGAATTAGATTAGGAAATGAGACACTTTTCCCGAGGACATGCAGCTCTACTGTATGATTAAATGATGATGGCGTCCTCTTGGGTAAAATATTCCGGAGGTAAAATAGTCTCCCATTCGGATCTCCGGGCGGGGACTACTCAAGAGGACGTCGTTATCAGGAGAAAGAAAACTGGCGTTCTACGGATCGCAGCGTGGAATGTCAGATCCCTTAATCGGGCAGGTAGGTTAGAAAATTTAAAAAGGGAAATGGATAGGTTAAAGTTAGATATAGTGGGAATTAGTGAAGTTCGGTGGCAGGAGGAACAAGACTTTTGGTCAGGTGATTACAGGGTTATAAATACAAAATCAAATAGGGGTAATTCAGGAGTAGGTTTAATAATGAATAAAAACATAGGAGTGCGGGTTAGCTACTACAAACAGCATAGTGAACGCATTATTGTGGCCAAGATAGACACAAAGCCCACACCTACTACAGTAGTACAAGTTTATATGCCAACTAGCTCTGCAGATGATGAAGAAATTGATGAAATGTATGACGAGATAAAAGAAATTATTCAGGTAGTGAAGGGAGACGAAAATTTAATAGTCATGGGTGACTGGAATTCGTCAGTAGGAAAATGGAGAGGAGGAAACATAGTAGGTGAATATGGATTGGGGGAAAGAAATGAAAGAGGAAGCCGCCTTGTAGAATTTTGCACAGAGCATAACTTAATCATAGCTAACACTTGGTTCAAGAATCATAAAAGAAGGTTGTATACCTGGAAGAATCCTGGAGATACTAAAAGGTATCAGATAGATTATATAATGGTTATACAGAGATTTAGGAACCAGGTTTTAAATTTAAGACATTTCCAGGAGCAGATGTGGATTCTGACCACAATCTATTGGTTATGAACTGCAGATTGAAACTGAAGAAACTGCAAAAAGGTGGGAATTTAAGGAGATGGGACCTGGATAAACTGAAAGAACCAGAGGTTGTAGAGAGTTTCAGGGAGAGCATAAGGGAACAATTGACAGAAATGGGGGAAAGAAATACAGTAGAAGAAGAATGGGTAGCTCTGAGGGATGAAGTAGTGAAGGCAGCAGAAGGTCAAGTAGGTAAAACGACGAGGGCTAATAGAAATCCTTGGGTAACAGAAGAAATATTGAATTTAATTGATGAAAGGAGAAAATATAAAAATGCAGTAAATGAAGCAGGCAAAAAGGAATACAAACGTCTCAAAAATGAGATCGACAGGAAGTGCAAAATGGCTAAGCAGGGATGGCTAGAGGACAAATGTAAGGATGTAGAGGCTTGCCTCACTAGGGGTAAGATAGATACTGCCTACAGGAAAATTAAAGAGACCTTTGGAGAGAAGAGAACCACTTGTATGAACATCAAGAGCTCAGATGGCAAACCAGTTCTAAGCAAAGAAGGGAAGGCAGAAAGGTGGAAGGAGTATATAGAGGGTTTATACAAGGGCGATGTACTTGAGGACAATATTATGGAAATGGAAGAGGATGTAGATGAAGATGAAATGGGAGATAAGATACTGCGTGAAGAGTTTGACAGAGCACTGAAAGACCTGAGACGAAACAAGGCCCCGGGAGTAGACAACATTCCATTAGAACTACTGATGGCCTTGGGAGAGCCAGTCATGACAAAACTCTACCATCTGGTGAGGAAGATGTATGAAACAGGCGAAATACCCACAGACTTCAAAAAGAATATAATAATTCCAATCCCAAAGAAAGCAGGTGTTGACAGATGTGAAAATTACCGAACTATCAGTTTAATAAGTCACAGCTGCAAAATACTAACGCGAATTCTTTACAGACGAATGGAAAAACTGGTAGAAGCGGACCTCGGGGAAGATCAGTTTGGATTCCGTAGAAATATTGGAACACGTGAGGCAATACTAACCTTAAGACTTATCTTAGAAGAAAGATTAAGAAAAGGCAAACCTACATTTCTAGCATTTGTAGACTTAGAGAAAGCTTTTGACAACGTTAACTGGAATACTCTCTTTCAAATTCTGAAGGTGGCAGGGGTAAAATACAGGGAGCGAAAGGCTATTTACAATTTGTACAGAAACCAGATGGCAGTTATAAGAGTCGAGGGGCATGAAAAGGAAGCAGTGGTTGGGAAAGGAGTGAGACAGGGTTGTAGCCTCTCCCCGATGTTATTCAATCTGTATATTGAGCAAGCAGTAAAGGAAACAAAAGAAAAATTCGGAGTAGGTATTAAAATTCATGGAGAAGAAGTAAAAACTTTGAGGTTCACCGAAGACATTGTAATTCTGTCAGAGACAGCAAAGGACTTGGAAGTGCAGTTGAACGGAATGGACAGAGTCTTGAAAGGAGGATATAAGATGAACATCAACAAAAGCAAAACGAGGATAATGGAATGTAGTCAAATTAAATCGGGTGATGCTGAGGGGATTAGATTAAGAAATGAGACACTTAAAGTAGTAAAGGAGTTTTGCTATTTAGGGAGTAAAATAACTGATGATGGTCGAAGTAGAGAGGATATAAAATGTAGACTGGCAATGGCAAGGAAAGCGTTTCTGAAGAAGAGAAATTTCTTAACATCGAGTATAGATTTAAGTGTCAGGAAGTCGTTTCTGAAAGTATTTGTATGGAGTGTAGCCATGTATGGAAGTGAAACATGGACGATAACCAGTTTGGACAAGAAGAGAATAGAAGCTTTCGAAATGTGGTGCTACAGAAGAATGCTGAAGATAAGGTGGGTAGGTCACGTAACTAATGAGGAGGTATTGAATAGGATTGGGGAGAAGAGAAGTTTGTGGCACAACTTGACTAGAAGAAGCGATCGGTTGGTAGGACATGTTTTGAGGCATCAAGGGATCACAAATTTAGCATTGGAGGGCAGTGTGGAGGGTAAAAATCGTAGAGGGAGACCAAGAGATCAATACACTAAGCAGATTCAGAAGGATGTAGGTTGCGGTAGGTACTGGGAGATGAAGAGGCTTGCACAGGATAGAGTAGCATGGAGAGCTGCATCAAACCAATCTCAGGACTGAAGACCACAACAACAACATGAGACACTTAAAGTAGTAAATGAGTTTTGCTATTTGGGGAGCAAAATAACTGATGATGGTCCAAGTAGAGAGGATATAAAATGTAGACTGGCAATGGCAAGGAAAGCGTTTCTGAAGAAGAGAAATTTCTTAACATCGAGTATAGATTTAAGTGTCAGGAAGTCGTTCCTGAAAGTATTTGTATGGAGTGTAGCCATGTATGGAAGTGAAACATGGACGATAAATAGTTTGGACAAGAAGAGAATAGAAGCTTTCGAAATGTGGTGCTACAGAAGAATATTGAAGATTGGATCGGTAGATCACATAATTAATGAGGAGGTATTGAATAGAATTGGGGAGAAGAGGAGTTTGTGTCACAACTTGACAAGAAGAAGGGACCGGTTGGTGGGACATGTTCTGAGGCTTCAAGGGATCACAAGTTCAGCATTGGAGGCCAGCGTGGAGGGTAAAAATCGTAGAGGGAGACCAAGAGATCAGTACACTAAGCAGATTCAGAAGGATGTAGGTTGCAGTAAGTACTGGGAGATGAAGAAGCTTGCACAGGATAGAGTAGCATGGAGAGCTGCATCAAACCAGTCTCAGGACTGAAGATCACAACAACAACAACAACCATAAGCTGTATATCATGAGTGACTGTGACTGCGCATTTGTGCCGAAATTGTAACTTAAGATTAGGAAGTACTTGGTGGTGTTTTCTACAAAAGGAGTAACAATATATCGAAGTTTTCACTCGCGAACTATCCTTTAACATCTCAGTTAAACCTGATACTAGAAAAACTTGTTGCCCCCTTTAGACTCGTGTAATGATACCGGTTCTACTACAGCCGATCCAGTAGAGAAACATTATTCTTCATCTAACCGGGCAGGCATATGGAGTGGACTACAGAAGAAGAAATGCACTACAAGGTGAGTGGACATTTTCCGTAGGGAGAAAAGTTCTAACACCTCCTTTGCAAGACAAATATGATTTTGTGATTCTACTTGTTGCTGCACCTGGAAAAGTATTTGCACCACATCAACGATGACGTCAAAACGGATTTTCAGCAAGCCGGCGCCAAATTTTTATGAGAATGGACGTTGTCTTAAGTGTCTCATGTTAGTGGAAGTTACATTGGGATTAGATTAGTGTAAAGGCTGTCATTCCATAATAAAACTGTTTTAAAAATACGCTTGTGTTTTCTTGATAGAAAACTGATAGTTATTAAAGAATGTGATTTTTTTTACATTTATTGCGTTCGGTAGCTTGTTTCTCCATGCCATGACGAATTTTAAGTAAGAATGTAGCCTCTAAATAACGAAGGAGACATTTCGTTGAAATATAAAAATAGCTGTAACCAACCACTTAATAAATATTTCTTTATTTTCAGAAATTAGTTCTCGAGCGTTTTGGGCTACATTTTCAAGTGAGGCGTGCAGATGTCTGCCAAGTGAAACAAACACCAGTGCTTAGCATAATAACGCATGCGTCTTCTGAAGATGAGCCTTGAAAAGATCGAAAAGTTAGTTCGTGGAAATAAAGCAATATTTCGTGACCGGGAGCAACAATACAGCATTTAACAAACAGGCATTGTGTTCTACGGTAAATCTAGAGCTTCATTAACAATCTGATTCTACTACAAATTCACACTTGACTCCCGTAAAGAGAGAAGAAAGCTAAAATGTATACGATAGCCGGGAATCGAACCCGGATCAACTGCTTGGAAGGCAAATATGCTGACCATTACACCACCATCGCCCGTGGAGTGCGTGGGAGACTTGCGGAATCCACTCCAAGCGGTGCTCCTGCTTTCGCTGTGACGTCACACGCGAAACAGCGTGACGCGATTTCTCTCGGAGACCATTCAGATAACAAGCTGGTCGTTCACCTCGACCCCGGGCAGCTGTACTCCGCAGTTTACATTAATTAGGTTGTAAGTGAAACATGTTTTCCGTGACCCTGGTCGAACGACTTATTTCGTTTTCTTGTGACAGAATTTTATTCTCCTCCGGAAATAAATCTCACTTGGTAATTCATCCATACTGTACTGGACTTTGAAAGAGAATTATGAATTTTAGCTTCATTTCCCACATTTCACGGTGATGTAAATGCTCTTCTCCATAGCTCTCATGCAGGTTTGGGTGTTACATTTTGCAAAGTGGCCAGAACACGTCCGCGGATCTGTGTCTTTCATGCACCACGCTTTACAAACTGAGAATTCATCACTTTCCGAGTGTTTGACTGTTTCCTCTGTCTTTGCGAATGCATTTACAGGTGCATCCGACTTTTAGCGCAGTGTATGTAAATCCAAAACCAGTTCAAAATTTGTATAATACATTTTACACAGATCATACTATTACTATGCTTTTGTATCATATTAGAAAGACACTGGTTTCAACAAATTGAGAAAACAACCACATAACAGCAAGAGTCTCAGGAAATTACCTGTTGAATTTGTACAGACGTCGAACACTCATCACTGTGTCATCTGTATAGGCTACACAGTGTGTTCGGAAATTCCCGTTACAAACTTGTAGAACTTGTAGAGGGGAGTGAGTACATAATATCTTGAACAGGAACCCAGGTCCGGGAACGTACCACCCCGTTTTTCGATGATTTCAAATCCGATCTTTAGGTCATCCAGTTCTCCTTGAGCAACTGAATTGGGGGTGACGCAAAACAATTGTTAGGTAAAAATTAGGAAGGAACTTAACGAAACACTCATTTATCATCTAAGTACATTTGTTTGTGTTAACCATCAAACATTATGTTCTGTACGTCCAGTACGCTGGCCATTTTTTGTTTTGGAATAATGTAAAGAAGTAATATAAATCAGCTTGCGTTTGTTTGTGCTCGCAAAACTCGAAAAGTAGTCATTTGATTTACTTGAAGATTTGGCACAACGCTTCATTCTAGTATGCGCGTGTTTTAGTATACCTAATTTTTCAGTATACAGAGTGTCCCAAAATAATGTATACACTCTTTGAAAGTGGACATCTCTTTGATGAAAGGGGTTAGAAACATAATTTTAGAGGTGTTAGGTGCCTCTTGGTCCGACTTAAGGTGGTAAATGTTCAAACTGGTGTCCGTCTATTGCAAAAAGTCCCGCCTTTTAACGTGGTCGGAACGAAAACAATGTTTTGTGTGGTGCAAGTCCTGTGGATGCCAAGCGCTATTATTCAGATCAGCAATATAGCGTGTTCTCTGAAATGATGAAAGTCATGGGATAGAGATATGCACATACACAGATGACGCTACTATTGCTTACGCAAGGTCTAAAAGGGCACTGAATTGGCTGAACAGCCATTTCTACTCACGTGATTCATGTGAAAGATTTCCACGTGGTTAGAGCCGCACGGGAATGATTGTTGGGGAATGATTGTTGCAGTCAGACACGTGGGACATTCTGTTTCGGAAATCGTTGGGGAATTCAATGTTCCGCGATCCACATTATCAAGAAAGTGCCGAGAGTACCAAATATCTGGCATTACCCCTCACCGGGGACACTTAACGACCGAGAGCAACGCCGCTTGCGTACAGTTGTCTATGCTAACAGACAAACAACACAGGGTGAAGTGACCACAGAAATCAGTGTAGGACGTACGACGAATATATCTGTAAAGACAGTGCGATGAAATTTGGCGTTAATGGGCTACTTGAGCAGAGGATCGATGCGAGTGCCCTAGCTAACAGCACGACACCGGCTGCAGCGCCTCTCCTGGCCACGTGACCATATCGGTTGGACCCTAGGCGCCCGGAAAACTGTGGTCTGGACGATGAGTCCCGATTTCAGTCGCTAAGAGGTGATGTAGTGTTCGAGCGTGGTGCAGAATCCATGAAGCCATAGACCCAAGTTGTCAATAAGGCACTCTGCAAGCTGGTTGTGACTCCATAATGGCGTGGTCTGTGTCTACATGGAATGGACTCTGATCTAGCTGAGCCGATCATTGATTGGAACTGGTTATATTCTGCTATTTGGAGACCATTTGCGGCCATTCATGGACTTAATGTTCCCAAACAATAATGGAAAATTTAAGGATCACAGTGCACCATGTACCGGACCACAACCGTTCGTGATTGGTTTGGAGGACTTTTGGGCAGTTCGAGCGAATGGTTTGATCTAACACTTACCGGAAGTAATCAAGACATCACTTCGTGCACAAAATTGTGCACCGGCAACACTTTCGCAATTACGAACAGGTATAGAAACAGGCATGGCTCACTATTTCTACAGGGGATTTCCAGTGAGTTGTTGACGGCATGTCAAGTCGAGTTGGCAGAAGGAGGTCCGACACGATATATGGAGTTGTCCCATGACTTTTGTCACCTCGGTGGAAGGCGACGTGTTACAGGGCTATTACAAATGATTGAAGCGATTTCATAAATTCACTGTAGCTCCATTCATTGACACACACACTACAGATACGTAGAAAAACTCATAAAGTTTTGTTCGGCTGAAGCCGCACTTCAGGTTTCTGCCGTCAGAGCGCTCGAGAGCGCAGTGAGACAAAATGGCGACACGAGCCGAGAAAGCGTATGTCGTGTTTGAAATGCACTCACATCAGTCAGTCATAACAGTGCAACGACACTTCAGGACGAAGTTCAACAAAGGTCCACCAACTGCTAACTCCATTCGGCGATGGTATGCGCAGTTTAAAGCTTCTGGATGCCTCTGTAAGGGGAAATCAACGGGTCGGCCTGCAGTGAGCGAAGAAACGGTTGAACGCGTGTGGGCAAGTTTCACGCGTAGGCCGCGGAAAATTGGCTCATGCCACAACTGGAGACCGACAGCGCCGACTTCATCTTTCAACAGGATGGTGCTCCACCGCACTTCCATCATGATGTTCGGCATTTCGTAAACAGGAGATTGGAAAACCGATGGATCGGTCGTGGTGGAGATCATGATCAGCAATTCATGTCATGGCCTCCACGCTCTCCCGACTTAACCCCATGCGATTTCTTTCTGTGGGGTTATGTGAAAGATTCAGTGTTTAAACCTCCTCTACCAAGAAACGTGCCAGAACTGCGAGCTCGCATCAACGATGCTTTCGAACTCATTAATGGGGACATGCTGCGCCGAGTGTGGGAGGAACTTGATTATCGGCTTGATGTCTGCCGAATCACTAAAGGGGCACATATCGAACATTTGTGAATGCCTAAAAAACTTTTTGAGTTTTTGTATGTGAGTGCAAAGCATTGTGAAAGTATCTCAAATAATAAAGTTATTGTAGAGCTGTGAAATCGCTCCAATCATTTGTAATAACCCTGTATTGTTTTACGTTCCTTTCACACTTATTCGGTAGCCGTCTAAACAGCCGTGTACACGTCTTAATGTCGCGGCTACTTCACACTTATCCACCGACTGTTGTGCAAGGCATTGCATTCATTTTATTCCTTCCCAGTCTCTCAGTACAGTCCTAGCCCCAGTCAAATGAAATTCTAGCGAGGATTTCATTTATCGTCGCCTGAAAAGAAGGAGAAACGGAGTACAATGGATTCATTCAATTAATTTAAAACAAAGGAAGCAGAGCATTTCGCGTCTTATTTCGACAGCTTCGTAGCGAAACCGAGAAATTGTGCGAGGACTTTCGAATGCATATACCAACATTCGATAAGCTACACGGGCGGCTGAGGACTTCATGAGATAACTTTTTCGTGAGGTATGTGTCTCTCGGGCTGCCCAGACACCTGTTTCTACCATATGATTATAATGTGTTGACAGTTAAAAAGCAAATTTTGAATTACCGTCATTCCAGAGCTCGAGGATATCTATAATGTGCCTTCGAAATATTGAACTACAAATGGAGAATTTTTCAAAGATGTTTGAACTTGGATCCTGATTTTTCTATAGATATTGGGAAAGCCTGTGTCAGTCAGCTCAGCTATGTGCCTGACATAAAAGAAAAGAAGCAGCATTAATGATAACTGGACTTTAACGAATGCAGGCAGCTATACAGGTAAGTGGAGGAATTTCAGCCAAAAGCAAGAAAATATGATGGATTACTTTTTTTCCTACTGCTGCGTCTGTAAACTGGGCGTTTCCTAAAACATAATTCCTTGCCGCTTCGATGTGAAACCCGCTGTACGACCATCAATGCCACGACCGTGAACACGATGCCGTAGAGACGGCTGTCGGACAAATGTAAAATGAACCCTGGTCGCAGCGACAACTTATATGGAACGTAGGCCGACTCGAGCATACTTTTCCACACTAACTACATACACTGGAGAACCAGCTGAAAAATGCTCCTGTTCGGAACCACAAAAAGACGAAAATGTTCCGCTTTGAAAGACTCTGACAGATAATTGGAGGAATCAACTACCTGGACCCACTTTCCGCCTTCCTCGCCAAAAATTTTGGCACATCAAAGTACTTGCACTTGTTTGCGCAGAAAGAGAATAACAGAGAAACAGTGACAGTGGAAGAGAGAGGAGGCCGAGCCAGTTAGAAAGATAGGGAGAGGAGTCAGAGATGGTGGGACAGAGAGAGTGGCAGTGGAAGATAAAGAGAGATGGATGAACACAGCAGCGGTGAGAGTCAAAGAGAGAGGAAATACTGATGGTCAGTAAGAGTAAATGGCAGTAAAAGGGAAAGAGAGATGGGTGGAGACAGAAGCAGTGGGAGAAAAAGTGAGAGGACACAGTGGAAATGAAAATTACAGATGAGAGGCGACCTGTGGAGTTTGGACCCTCCCAGACTGCTGAACTTTAAGAAATGGCGGAGGGCGCATTTTGGAACGAAATTTTAAACACTGGTATATAGGGGAAAAAGATAAGTTGGACCCCCAGAGTTTTTGAGCTGCTGAGGTATGTTGGAGAAAGCGGCAGTTGGAAAGAAAGACAAAAGGAGACAGTGTAAGTGAGAGAGGAGACAATGGCAGTGGGATTTACTGCAGACCAACGGGAGAAAAAGGAAACAGTGGGAGAGAGACATATAAAGACAGTGGCAGTTAGAGGGAGATTCGAAGATTTAACTATAAACAAAGACTGGACGAAACGATTTAGAATGTTCTTTGTTAAAAAGAACGTGATTTTGTTCGCATGCTAAACTTTTGTGGAGGGAGGCAGAATGACATTTGAGGCAACTGGTTCCCCACTTTTCTGTCAGAGTTTTTAAACAGGAATATATTCGCCTTTCAGTGCTCAGTTGCTTAAAAGCGAGATCATTGTTCGCTGAATGCTGCCTAATAATGACGTCCTGTGAGAACAGCTGGTGTGGATACAATGTGTCTTATCTCCTGACGGTCGCTCGGTGTTTTAATTGACCCACACTTCGGTTCTCACCGTATCTCCTGGCCACTGCGGGACTAATACAGATAAGGCACTATAAGCCGTGCTACGCAGAATGCCTCGAGTGCACACTTTTTTTTGTTCGGTCTGTCCATTGAGAGCAGCGTTTGTTTCCAAATACGCGCAATTTGCTAGCTGCTGAACTCACGAAGGAAACTAATCAACGACTAAATTATATGCGGTAACTATATAGCACAGCAATTCACCAAAACTGTTATAGCTTAGGGACTATGTGTTTCGGTATTGAGTTTTGGTAACAGATCAGATTAAACTGTTCCGTCAGATTCTGCTTCGCAGAAGCACAATCACATTTAGTAAGATGTTTGTCAGACGATTTGCATGATTTCCATAGCAATGATACGTAGTGAGTCAGTTCACAAGTCATGTACACATAAATATGCTCTTGTTTATGTCTGCATGTTGTGAATTTCCAGATAACAAAATATCACAGCGTCTTAAATGTAATAAACATTTACTTTTGTTACAAAAAAAGCAAGTATTCAACAAAAAAGTCCATTAGTATATTCAAGTTACCAATGTTTAACGAATTCGTCTACTGAACTGAATGCTTTGTCGAGAAGTATTGTTTTAAATTTAGATTTCAAATCTTTGCCACCTGTCGTACATTTTATATTATTGAGCAATTGATGAAACGTTTTGTGACTGCATATTGAGCCCCTTTCTGAGTCACTAATGGGTTTAGTAATCAGTAAGTAAGGTCAGTTCATAGCCCTGGGTTCCGTGTGTGGTGGCGGTGGGGTGAGTGGACTGCTGTAGCCTGTAGTGGGGATGTGAACCACTGAGGGCCACGCCGGGGACGAAGCCTCTCCGTCGTTTCTAGGTCCCCAGTTCACTACAATACAGTAAAATGCAAGGTCAGCTCTCTTACACCTTTATAACTATGGACATTGCTGTTCTTCTAAAACTGCGACTGATTATGAATGACGAATTTCGTATATGCAGGGGGCAGCATATTATCGGATTATGAATGTTTTTCTCATTAACATTTCATGGTGTAATTTTCTGAGGTAACTCATCAATTAAGGAAAAAGTACTGTTTCAAAAATAGAGAACATTGAGAGCAGTATGCGACCCACACCCACAGTCGACTCGTAGGTGTGTCTCTTCAACGGCGTTAGGCATTCTAAAGGCATTCTAATTGCACCTCACACACACACACACACACACACATACACATACAAGATCCCGTTTTGCCTCTCCTGGTGGTCATGATCGCCTGTGACTCATTGACACCTGGATGAAGCTCCACAGAACCCAACCGGGCTACACATTTTACACCGCTCACTCGTCAAGCTGCATAGACCGCATCTACCTCATTCACCCCCTTGCCGATGGCACCTGGCATTGAGGTCCATGGCATTTTCCGACCATGACACATACATCTGCGACGTCACTCTCTCCCGATAGCGTGTGTGGCATAGTCGTAGCCTGTAGAAATTCAGTGTTACCCACTTAACCTCCCAGGTTGTCGCCATATTGTCGGGTACGCGTCGTCACAATGCTGGCGTTGTTGCGACACCTATAACTCAACCTTGTGTTGGTGGCTCTCCTGCAAGAACCTCCGTAAAACATTGATGGGTTATGGAAAGGAAGTCAAGGCATGGCGAACTAATACCTTGCACTTCTATACTCCGTTCTTCGTGACTGTGCGACGATGCCTTTCTCGTCAGCCTGGCAAATTGTGGTACACCGAACGAAGGCGTGGATCACCTTGCTCATGCATCGTCACCTGGAAGGAACTGTAGTCCGAACACGAACCAATATCATACACCTCTAGAACATCTATCGATGTACCACCTCCTCCAGCAAAGATAATGATGACGCAAGGCTCCCTTCCATGTTCTCACTGATACGCAAGGCCACTGGACCAAGCAAACCATTGGTCGTGCTCTCCAAAATCACTTCGTCGAATTCTATGCAGCTGTAGTGCATTCTACAGAACGGATCACAGAGGTCGCACGACTTACTACGAGCGCTGGTGGAGGTCGCTCATACACTTTAGGAAGACGTCACCACAAATGAAGTACTCGATGCTATGAAGGCGGGATCTGATAACTGATCCCCTGGACCCGATGGTATCCCCATAGAATTTGACAAAAGTTTAAATCTTTGTTGGCTTCTACATGGACGACCATTGCAGAAGAGCTGATGTCCTCAATGACAGTGGACCTTGACGCCTTGCTGGATGTCATCATTATCCACATACACAAAGCGCACAGGTGATCGAGGGTCCATGATCACTGACCAGTCACATTGCCCAACAGCAATATGAAAACATTTACACGGCTGCTGGCATCAAGACTCAGTAAGGTCGCATGTTCCGTCACATCCTGCGACCAGACTTCCCTAGAAGGTGACCGCAATATCTGTACAGCCCTTTTCGTTACCGAGACATATTAGCATTTGCTCGTCACCAACGTGCTTTGACATTGGTAGACTTTAGCCAGGCATTCGACTTCGTTGACCACTCCTATCTGCGGACATTTCTTCAGCATAAGGATTTCTCTGGAGGTATTGTCACGACAGTTTGTAAGAAGGCTGTTTAGGTTTTTATGTTGGTGACGCAATGTAGCGCTATGTATGAAAATCACTGACTGTGCTGTGTGCAGTCTGTGGCTGGTTTGCATTGTTGGAATATTTGCTATTGTAGTGTTGGGCAGTTGGATGTGAACAGCGCGTAGCGTTGCGCAGTTGGAGGTGAGCCACCTGCAGTGGTGGCTGTGGGGAGAGAGATGGCAGAATTTTGAGAGCGGACGATCTGGACGTGTGTCAATCAGAAAGACTAATTTCTGTAATACTGTATATCATGAAGTGATATGTATATGATGACATTTGAGCATTATTAAGTTAAATACATTGTTTGTTCTCTATCAAAATCTTTCATTTGCTAACTATGCCTATCAGTAGTTAGTGCCTTCAGTAGTTACAATCTTGTATTTAGCTGGCAGTATTGTCGCTCGCTGTATTGCAGTAGTTCGTGTAACGGCGACTTTTGTGAGGTAAGTGATTCATGAAAGGTATATGTTATTGTTAGTCAGGGCCATTCTTTGGTAGGGATTATTGAAAGTCAGATTGCGTTGCACCCAAAAAATATTGTGTGTCAGTTTACTGTTGATCAGAATAAGTAAAGAGAGAAATGTCTGAGTACGTTCAGTTCTGCTCAGCTGTTTGAAATTCAAATAACGTAAGGGGTTTACCAGCACAGTAATTCATAAATATTTCTAAGGCGAGGTTTCAAGTTTTGTGCTTTTGAGCGGCGCTACATCCAGAATCATGTAAAATGGTCGCCTCACCCGCCTCTGGTCATAACGTGATTTGTCTGTAACGGCTGCCCCCTTCCCACGATTTTATATGCTCTCTCTTTGGAGACCCTGCTCCAGAGACTGCGCCACTGTTTGGAAGGTACGATGTTGTGCGGGCACCGCTTCCGTTGCATGGCCTATGCAGATCAGCTAGGGATTTATCTATGCAGCGGCTATTAAAAGCAGGCGTTTGCTACAGACCATCACAAGAAGCCTTGCAGATCACCTGCTACGTGCCCTAGACATTATCCAACGCGTGCTGTATGTGGACATCTATCATGCCTCCCATATACCATATGTGGCTCAGGTACTTCCAATCCCAGGTCTCCTGGCCCGTCGTCTGTTGATGGCATTGGGCTCTTTTGTCAGCTCAGGGATACACAATCAGATCGACATCCACACTCTTTTGTTCCCAGAGGGGACTTTTTACCCCACAACCAGAGTTCACTCCGTGAACTGGATCGGTGGCCACGCGATCCGTTATTTTTTTAGTTCTGGCCGTAAGTTAGTGCTAGAATACTGGAATTATCTCAACTAACTGATGCGTCCTAACACGCAACCCACGCTCTCAACAGTACTTCTCCAATTTCTAAAGGAGCACCTTTAATGAACTGTCTCGCCGCTTCGCAGCTGGAACGTCCAAGCCACGAGAAGCCGAAAACTGATCTGAATCTGCCCGTACTGAACAGAACTGATAACTGTATCTACGCCCACTCAACGAGAAGACACGTTTGGACTTGCTGTCCGACGCAAAACCAGCTACTCAAGGCGCTCGTATATACAAATATACACATATATGGTAAAGCAAGAGGTTCTAGGATGGACTCCTGACTAGGCAACCTTTCTTCATTGTACCTCCCTCTACCTTATAACCAGTATTCATCTCCCAGTAAAGTGAAGCTTCTCCAGATACGAAACGTGACTCTGATTCCACTTTACACTGCTGCTCTCCTTTTCCCGCTTGGATCACTGTTTAGGAACATGCAAGTAACCTAAGTGACATCCAGTTCATTGCAATCGTTTCAGAACAACTGCATAATGAATTAACATGCTAATCCAGTTATCTATGCATAAAGTAAAAAGTAGTATTATTTAGGTTATATGAAGACAGTTTTGCAGCAGTTCAGAAGATGAATCTACATTCGGTTTCCTGCTTTTCTTGAGTCAAACATAGATGTGTGGTGCGACGAAAGTTGTTACCTGTTTGGACACTTTCAAATTATACAGAAGACTGGTAAATGAATCTCCACTGGGGAGAAAGAGATTCAGGCCTTTTCAAGATCATAAATATACTGACAATATCGTCTTTAATGGGATTCAGAAATTTCTTGTGGATGAATACGCAAAATACAGAGGGTTGAGCCGGTCATTGTGACCGAGCGGTTCTAGGTGCTTCCGACCGGAACCGCGCTGCTGCTACGGTCGCAGGTTCGAATCCTGACTCGGACATGGATGTGTGTGTTGTCCTTAGGTTAGTTAGGTTTAAGTAGTTCTAAGTCTAAGGGACTGATGACCTCAGATGTTAAGTCCCATAGTGCTCAGAGCCATTTGGAACAGAGGGTTGAGGGACGCGTTTCGAAATATGACGACAATTTCAGACTGCCGATTTCTGCTTCTCTCACATTACTAGTCTCAATTTTCACTCTTAATTCACTGCAAATTCTTAAGAACGGGCAGCGAGTGACTCAGCTATGAAGTATCACAATAAATATGACCAATACCAACGAGAAGATGACCACCATGTCATCAGGCTGTGATCTGAGACAATTTGAATTAAGCAAACATTTTTAGTCAAGAGTTTCCTGCAATGATTTGTGAAAAGTTATATAGCGAAAAAACACGCAGATCTAAAATATGTGGTATTCTGTTTTTTATTCAAGTAAAACGTTTTCCGAACAGTTCTTCAGCAACTTTGTTTCGTTTACATGCAGTACGTTCTATCTACAGCACATTAGGTGACTCAACTTTCAACTTTCTGCTTTCTTTGAATCAAACCCAGATGCGACACGATTGTTGCGATGCGTGGCATCGCGTAGAAGTTTCCCATAAAGAGTCCACAACAAAGAATTACAGCGATGAGTCTCGTCAGTGCATCACAATGTGTACTCCGCTTCAAAAGCATAGCAAAGTATGTTCTAAGTATTTTCGGAAAGAGGACACAGGCGGTACATCAGCTGCTTCGTTCCATATTGAGGAAAATGCTGCATTACGAAAGCAGCATACTTCGCTTCTTGGTCAGCCAAAACGTGTAACAAAAGGAAAGTTACATTATCGAAGCCAAATGCGTCGTATTCTAGATAATATGTGCCCTTAAGACCAGAAAACAATTGAAAATACATTATTCACGATAGCAATGTAGCATTTAGCATGTAAAACAACTGCTGCATGGACAGACAGAAATTAGTGAGAAGAAGCAATTGTAAACAATAGTCTACTAATGTTTAGAGACTACTAACGTGGCGGCGCGGTCTTCAAAGCCATGTATAGCTTTAAGTCTGTAGCGCCGCTTCCCCTTATCGCATTCTAAATCTACATCTACATTTATACTCCGCAAGCACCCAACGGTGTGCGGCGGAGGGCACTTTACGTGCCACTGTCATTACCTCCCTTTCCTGTTCCAGTCGCGTATGGTTCGCGGGAAGAACGACTGTCTGAAGGCCTCTGTGCGCGCTCTAATCTCTCTAATTTTACGTTCGTGATCTCCTCGGGAGGTATAAGTAGGGGGAAGCAATATATTCGATACCTCATCCAGAAACGCATCCTCTCGAAACCTGGCGAGCAAGCTACACCGCGATGCAGAGCCCCTCTCTTGCAGAGTCTGCCATTTGAGTTTGTTAAACATCTCCGTAACGCTATCACGGTTACCAAATAACCCTGTGACGAAACGCGCCGCTCTTCTTTGAATCTTCTCTATCTCCTCCGTCAACCCGATCTGGTACGGATCCCACACTGATGAGCAATACTCAAGTATAGGTCGAACGAGTGTTTTGTAAGCCACCTCCTTTGTTGATGGACTACATTTTCTAAGAACTCTCCCAATGAATCTCAACCTGGTACCCGCCTTACGAACAATTAATTTTATATGATCATTCCACTTCAAATCGTTCCGCTCGCATACTCCCAGATATTTTACAGAAGTAACTGCTACCGGTGTTTGTTCCGCTGTCATATAATCATACAATAAAGGATCCTTCTTTCTATGTATTCGCAATATTACATTTGTCTATGTTAAGGGTCAGTTGCCACTCCCTGCACCAAGTGCCTATCCGCTGCAGATCTTCCTGCATTTCGCTACAATTTTCTAATGCTGCAACTTCTCTGTATACTACAGCATCATCCGCGAAAAGTCGCATGGAACTTCCGACACTATCTACTAGGTCATTTATATATATTGTGAAAAGCAATGGTCCCATAACACTCCCCTGTGGCACACCAGAGGTTACTTTAACGTCTGTACACGTCTCTCCGTTGATAACAACATGCTGTGTTCTGTTTGCTAAAAACTCTTCAATCCAGCCACACAGCTGGTCTGATATTCCGTAGGCTCTTACTTTGTTTATCAGGCGACAGTGCGGAACTGTATCGAACGCCTTCCGGAAGTCAAGAAAAATAGCATCTACCTGGGAGCCTGTATCTAACATTTTCTGGGTCTCATGAACAAATAAAGCGACTTGGGTCTCACACGATCGCTGTTTCCGGAATCCATGTTGATTCCTACATAGTAGATTCTGAGTTTCCAAAAACGACATGATATTCGAGCAAAAAACATGTTCTAAAATTCTACAACAGATCGACGTCAGAGATATAGGTCTATAGTTTTGCGCATCTGCTCGACGACCCTTCTTGAAGACTGGGACTACCTGTGCTCTTTTCCAATCATTTGGAACCTTCCGTTCCTCTAGAGACTTGCGGTACACGGCTGTTAGAAGGGGGGCAAGTTCTTTCGCGTACTCTGTGTAGAATCGAATTGGTATCCCGTCAGGTCCAGTGGACTTTCCTCTGTTGAGTGATTCCAGTTGCTTTTCTATTCCTTGGACACTTATTTCGATGTCAGCCATTTTTTCGTTTGTGCGAGGATTTAGAGAAGGAAATGCAGTGCGGTCTTCCTCTGTGAAACAGCTTTGGAAAAAGGTGTTTAATATTTCAGCTTTACGCTTGTCATCCTCTGTTTCAATGCCATCATCATCCCGGAGTGTCTGGATATGCTGTTTCGAGCCACTTACTGATTTAACGTAAGACCAGAACTTCCTAGGATTTTCTGTCAAGTCGGTACATAAAATTTTACTTTCGAATTCACTGAACGCTTCACGCATAGCCCTCCTTACGCTAACTTTGACATCATTTAGCTTCTGTTTGTCTGAGAGGTTTTGGCTGGGTTTAAACTTGCAGTGAAGCTCTCTTTGCTTTCGCAGTAGTTTCCTAACTTTGTTGTTGTACCACGGTGGGTTTTTCCCGTCCCTCACAGTTTTACTCGGCACGTACCTGTCTAAAACGCATTTTACGATTGCCTTGAACTTTTTCCATAAACATTCAACATTGTCAGTGTCGGAACAGAAATTTTCGTTTTGATCTGTTAGGTAGTCTGAAATCTGCCTTCTATTACTCTTGCTAAACAGATAAACCTTCCGCCCTTTTTTTATATTCCTATTAACTTCCATATTCAGGGATGCTGCAACGGCCTTATGATCACTGATTCCCTGTTCTGCACTTACAGAGTCGAAAAGTTCGGGTCTGTTTGTTATCAGTAGGTCCAAGATGTTATCTCCACGAGTCGGTTCTCTGTTTAATTGCTCGAGGTAATTTTCGGATAGTGCACTCAGTATAATGCCACTCGATGCTCTGTCCCTACCACCCGTCCTAAACATCTGAGTGTCCCAGTCTATATCTGGTAAATTGAAATCTCCACCTAAGACTATAACATGCTGAGAAAATTTGTGTGAAATGTATTCCAAATTTTCTCTCAGTTGTTCTGCCACTAATGCCGCTGAGTCGGGGGGTCGGTAAAAGGAGCCAATTATTAACCTAGCTCGGTTGTTGAGTGTAACCTCCACCCATAATAATTCACAGGAACTATCCACTTCTACTTCACTACAGGATAAACTACTACTAACAGCGACGAACACTCCACCACCGGTTGCATGCAATCTATCCTTTCTAAACACCGTCTGTACCTTTGTAAAAATTTCGGCAGAATTTATCTCTGGCTTGCTTACACCAAACACGAAGACAATTGGAATGTACAATTGTTGGGGCTTGGCTAGCGATTATTGTACACCACAATTACTTATTATATCAAATAAAAATGTAAATGTCGTGTGACTAGGACCTCCCGTCTGGTAGACCGTTCGCCGGTTGCAAGTCTTTCGATTTAACGCCACTTCGGTGACTTGCACGTCGATGGGGATGAAATGAGGATAATTAGGACAATACAACACCAAGTTCCTGAGTGGAGAAAATCTCCGACCCAGCCGGGAATCTAATCCGGGCCCTATGATTGACAATCTGTCGCGCTGACCACTTTTTCTTTCTTTTTCTTTTAAAATCTCATTTTGTTCGTTTTCTTTCGTTTCATCTGCTCGGGGTGGACGTCGCAAGACACCCGTTTCTGTTCGTCGTTGATCCATTAACTCAGTTGCCTTTATTAAAGATGGCAGCTAACCCTCTGACCGAACACGCTGGGCTACCGTCACGGCTAAAACGCTAGCCATTGCACCAACTCCACAGCACGTGAACCCAGTGGCCAGTGGATGACTGGAAGCGAGTGATGTGGTGTGATGGATCACTCTACATCTTGTGACTATCCGATGGAAGGGTTTAGGTTTGGCGAATGCCTGGAGAACTTTACCTCGCATCATGCATAGTACCAACACCAACAGTTAAGTGCAGAGCAGATAGTGTTATGGTATATGGATGTTTTTCGTGGTTATGGTGTGGTCCACTGACAGTGCATAAGAAAATGCTACACTCCTGGAAATTGAAATAAGAACACCGTGAATTCATTGTCCCAGGAAGGGGAAACTTTATTGACACATTCCTGGGGTCAGATACATCACATGATCACACTGACAGAACCACAGGCACATAGACACAGGCAACAGAGCATGTACAATGTCGGCACTAGTACAGTGTATATCCACCTTTCGCAGCAATGCAGGCTGCTATTCTCCCATGGAGACGATCGTAGAGATGCTGGATGTAGTCCTGTGGAACGGCTTGCCATGCCATTTCCACCTGGCGCCTCAGTTGGACCAGCGTTCGTGCTGGACGTGCAGACCGCGTGAGATGACGCTTCATCCAGTCCCAAACATGCTCAATGGGGGACAGATCCGGAGATCTTGCTGGCCAGGGTAGTTGACTTACACCTTCTAGAGCACGTTGGGTGGCACGGGATACATGCGGACGTGCATTGTCCTGTTGGAACAGCAAGTTCCCTTGCCGGTCTAGGAATGGTAGAACGATGGGTTCGATGACGGTTTGGATGTACCGTGCACTATTCAGTGTCCCCTCGACGATCACCAGTGGTGTACGACCAGTGTAGGAGATCGCTCCCCACACCATGATGCCGGGTGTTGGCCCTGTGTGCCTCGGTCGTATGCAGTCCTCATTGTGGCGCTCACTTGCACGGCGCCAAACACGCATACGACCATCATTGGCACCAAGGCAGAAGCGACTCTCATCGCTGAAGACGACACGTCTCCATTCGTCCCTCCATTCACACCTGTCGCGACACCACTGGAGGCGGGCTGCACGATGTTGGGGCGTGAGCGGAAGACGGCCTAACGGTGTGCGGGACCGTAGCACAGCAGCTTCATGGAGACGGTTACGAATGGTCCTCGCCGATACCCCAGGCGCAACAGTGTCCCTAATTTGCTGGGAAGTGGCGGTGCGGTCCCCTACGGCACTGCGTAGGATCCTACGGTCTTGGCGTGCATCCGTGCGTCGCTGCGGTCCGGTCCCAGGTCGACGGGCACGTGCACCTTCCGCCGACCACTGGCGACAACATCGATGTACTGTGGAGACCTCACGCCCCACGTGTTGAGCAATTCGGCGGTACGTCCACCCGGCCTCCCGCATGCCCACTATACGCCCTCGCTCAAAGTCCGTCAACTGCACATACGGTTCACGTCCACGCTGTCGCGGCATGCTACCAGTGTTAAAGACTGCGATGGAGCTCCGTATGCCACGGCAAACTGGCTGACACTGACGGCGGCGGTGCACAAATGCTGCGCAGCTAGCGCCATTCGACGTCCAACACCGCGGTTCCTGGTGTGTCCGCTGTGCCGTGCGTGTGATCATTGCTTGTACAGCCTTCTCGCAGTGTCCGGAGCAAGTATGGTGGGTCTGACACACCGGTGTCAATGTGTTCTTTTTTCCATTTCCAGGAGTGTAGATAAGGGCGGACATGTACACATTTTACAGTAATGTGTTAACTCATAAACCAAGTTTTTTCAGATGACAAGCGACCAGTACTTAATACCGTACAAAGTGTCCTGTAATGTAAAATTAGGGTAATGACGACACCAAAAAAAAAACTGTTTTAGTCTTAATTTTCATGATTGACTATCACTTAAATGTATGTTCTCATTTCAGACATTTGAACAAGGGTATGTACTGGGCCTACATGAAAAAAACAGTGTTTTGCCTAACACGCAAACCCTATACCAATTATTTTATCTGTTAAGCAAGAGCAGAAAATCGAGATGAAGAATATTGATTATTTAGTTACAGAACAAGAAGGAACATACGACACCACAAAGTATAAATGAAAGCCTATTGTCCCTAAAAAAATGCCATTCTGAGTCATCACCAATTTTTTGTTGACACAGCTCCGGATTCCAGGTTTTTACGCGACACTTTCACAGTAGCGTACCGGGAAGCTATTCTTCAATGACGCCGGAGCCTAACTGCTTAGAGCAGAAATTGGGAAAAACAATAAAGTGCAGTAAACCCAAACAAAAAGAAACAATGGATTCTGGCCAGTGACACTTGTCGCAAACGAGCCTTAAGTTCATCACACATATCAAACGCAAACAGTTAAGGCTCCTATGAAACGACTGGACAGAAGCCATGTTTCTGTGTGACCTCGTTTTATTCGGACCTCATTATTACGCATCTTTCCTTTGTAATTTTTGTTTCTATTTTTTAGTACAGTAACTGTAGAGTACTTGATATTCCTAATGTATTTCATCATTTTTATAGATTTCATGAACAAGGCGACATAGGTTAACACCTACAGCTCTTTTAAATATGGGTATATTTTTTGCCGTGCACGTTTGGAAGTTATTACGTATTATCACCGCTCACTTCTCCACTGTGGAAACGTAAACATTCTTCCCCTCCCCCCCCCCCTGTCAAGAGCTTACTGCTGGAAAGAGATGAACTTTCAGGCACATATTTCAAAATATCGTGTACACGAAATTTGGCCGCGGGGGATTAGCCGAGCGGCCTTAGGCGCTGCAGTCATGGACTGTGCGGCTGGTCCCGGCGGAGGTTCGAGTCCTCCCTCGGGCATGGGTGTGTGTGCTTGTCCTTAGGATAATTTAGGTTAAGTAGTGTGTAAGCTTAGGGACTGATGACCTTAGCAGTTAAGTCCCATAAGATTTCACACACATTTCATTTAATTTCACGAAATTTGTGTAACCTGTACCAATTCGGCAATAAAAGTGTTGATAAGTTTCCCCGTCTAATGGGCACCGTTTAACAACGAGAACATTAAAAACAGTTTGGGGAACATTTCAGAAAACTGTAATTTCTGGCTGCCCATTCAGTGGTGCCGTACTACTTCTTACACAGGGACGCAATGTGTTACGGTACCTGCCAGATACGAGTTGCTACTTGTGTAATGCGTAATTCGTACCACAGACGCACGCTACTGTATAGTTCCGCAGATAATATTTAACCAGTTTGTAGGTCTTATCTTGCGGTCGATCGTCGAGTGCTTAAGCTTTTCCTCATTAATGGCAGTTGTACTATATGAGATATGAAAACCATCTTATCACAGTCTTCTTTATTTCGTTGCTATAGCAACTCCCAGATAATACTTGCGAAATCGGTGCCTTAAATTAGCTATGATCCATCCAAATCACTTTTGAAATAGTTTCTAATTAACCCACGAAGAATAAGTTCAATTAAATTGCACTATTAGTCTCAATGAATGCTTTAGCTTTGAAGTATTAGCAATCAGAGTTCTTTCATGAGTGCTACAGCCTTTCACATTAATATTGCATTTAGCGAAATTTATACCATGAAGCGATACTGGTACTGTTGCCGGTATTACTTTCGCTTCCGTCCCGAAGATTATCTGTGATTATTATGAACTGTCACTTGAAAACTTATTTCTCGGCTAAGTTAATATTTCTTCTTTTCAGAAGGCTTGTAAAGTATGTTTAGCCTTGAAAGGATCTCTGAAAAATCACTTTCATTCAAACTGTCGTAAAATAAAGTCAACAAAATCTCAATAGCGCAATCTCAATAATCCAGAGATCTTGCTATCTCGAATGAAGCTGAGCAGTACTGGATAAATGATACGTCAACGCCAAGCAAACTTCATTTGACTTGAACAGAACATTCGTACAGATCATTAACTCATAACATTTCTCTTCACGCAAATCGCTAAAATCTTGCAAATTGTTTGCACCCACTTTAATCAGCTTTATTACAGCAGTATTACAATAGTTTGTTATAGAGACATGACTCAAACAGATTCCAGCTGATCGTGGCCATATCTGCACAAACAGAACACCAAAATATCGGAAGCGTAAGGTCGATGTTACGATAGAGAAACAAAGACAGACAGTAGCGCACCACATGGCCTTGCAGATAATTCGGGATAATATGACGCGATAATATGTATTCTTGCTTTGCGAAACAGTAGTGCTATATGATAATACTTTTCATTTATGCTTTATATGTGGGACTGGTGGTGAAATGTATTTATTTCTAAAACCCAATATTGCAATTTCGACCATGTGGCTGTTATCAAGTGGAAATTATTATATCATGTTATACTATTAAAACAGTGCAACTTATTAATAGCGTGCTTGATGGAAGGTCATTCCGGCTCATATTGGGTAATAGGGTAAGCTCTTAGAAGACGCTAAATGATGGAGTACCTGAGGGATCTGGCCTCGCCCATTCCTGTTTTATCTGTACATCTCCGATACGCCTAAAACTATATCTCGTAAGTCTGTATACACATATGACTTGATACTGGCAGTGGGACATCAAAATTTTGAAGAAACGGAAGTCAACTTAACAACTAATCTTGGCGGTAATGTGAAGATACTTTCGGAGATGGCGACTGAAACCAAGCCCTGCCAAGATAGAGACGGCTTGCTTTCATTTGTGCAACAGAGCGTAGATAGCTCCAGGTCTATTTTGGTGACAGACTACTTCACAACAGTCAGCACCCAAAATAAAAACGGGTTACGTTGGACCGGACACAGTCCTACAAGAAGCAGCTGGGTAACGCCCCTGCGAAGATACGAACTAGGGACAACGTCCTACATAAGATGTGAGCAACAATCTGGGGCTCCGCTGCTGGAACTCTATGCACTTCAGCACTGCTAGACTGCCCCAGTGCGGGATATGATGCTCCTATATGACTCAAGAGTGCACACTTCAGACTCTCAACGCACAGCTGAAGACCACAATGAGAATTATTAGTGGTACGCTAAGAACAACCCCCGTCAAATGGCTGTCCGTATTGATCCACATTCCGCCCCTGGACTTCGACAATAAGTAGCTCTACTCCGTGAGTTTAGGAGCATACAAGGCAATCGGCCACTCCCTATCCATTAAGATGCGGTTGTTCTTCAAAGAAACCGGCCTCGATCAAGAAAACCTTTGATGAAAACGGCCATGGAATTGGACACGTCTCAGTTCGACGTAACAGACTCACAGAAACGAGACTCGGCGCAAGCTTGATCTCCTCTTCACCAGAACTTGCCCTGCATAAGGGAGAGGAGGAGGATATTAGTGTTTAACGTCCCGTCGACAACGAGGTCATTAGAGACGGAGCGCAAGCTCGGGTGAGGGAAGGATGGGGAAGGAAATCGGCCGTGCCCTTTCAAAGGAACCATCCCGGCATTTGCCTGAAGCGATTTAGGGAAATCACGGAAAACCTAAATCAGGATGGCCGGAGACGGGATTGAACCGTCGTCCTCCCGAATGCGAGTCCAGTGTGCTAACCACTGCGCCACCTCGCTCGGTCCATAAGGGAGAAACCACCTGCCTTTGACCAGTCGTGCAGAACACGGACAATGTTAAACAGGATACGTAACAATCATGGCAGAAGCATGGACTCCATTCATTGATGGAGTAAGGCTCCACGTCCAAATTGTGATTGTGGAGCAGCCAGGCAAACCATTTGCCACATAGTCAGAGACTGTCCCAACAGCGCCTTTCGTGGTAGTCGTGGTAGATTCGATGATTTACTGATGGCAACAAATAACTGGTTATATCAAAAATTTAGATTTTTTAATTTACTCGTGTTACTGTCTGCTTAAGAAACCATAGTACACACACGCACACACACACATATGTATATATACAACACCCAGTTCCTGAGGGGAGAAAATCTCCGACCCAGCCGGGAATCTAATCCGGGCCCTAGGATTGACAATCTGTCGCGCTGACCACTTTTTCTTTTTTTTTTCTTTTAAAATCTCATTTTTTCGTTTTCTTTCATCTGCTCGGGGCGGACGTCGCAAGACACTCGTTTCAGTTCGTCGTTGATCCATTAACTCAGTTTTCTTTATTAAAAATGGTAGCTAACCCTCTGACCAAACACGCTGAGCTACCGTCCCGGCTAATATATGTATTAGGTGAGGTAAATGATTCCATATTTGTTTTTGTTTCATATGAAGCAGAAGCTGGTTTTGTCGCATGGTGTTCTGTGGGCTTTATATCAGTTTGATTCAAGTTACGAATTTGTGTGTGAACTGGTCCGTTTAACTGCGCTGTAAGTATATTGCTCGTGTCCTATGTTAGTTTTGTTCTTTTCCTACTCTCGCATTTAATGGAGTCACCGAAATTTTCATTGATTCTCATTAAATGTTTTATTTGCAGTACCTGTACCTTTTAATAATGTGTGAAAACATTTGCATAACTACTGTTGCACTTTTAGTATTTGCGTGGAAGAATATACTAGTTACCAAGACTGCAAAGAATACTCATGTACAGCAATACTCTGCAAGCCACTGTGAAATGCATGGCACTCAGTGGCAAAAGCGACACCATTCAAACCAGAATTACTTACTGACTCTGTGACAAGGTGTAATAAAGTTCAACACCAGTACAGTAACATATTTACAATGCAATTCAAGGGGTGCAATACACACAAGGAGTCATAATCAGTCTACCAGTCACTGTATCGTCACTACGTTTCCCTTCCCCTCATAATGTGCACACAAATAGTGCTTGAAATACCTGTTCGTATCGTAAATATCGTAGTTCATATTATATACCAACCTCAGTGCCGAGAAAGTTTGCGTAAAACAGTAACAAAGTTAAAAACTGGGATATTTATGAAACAGAAGTGACATGCTTGTCGGGTGTTTCCCATTAGCATGGCGCAGTTCGTTCTTGAGAAAATTGACGTGCGCTGTTTATGTATCAGAGGGGACAGTGGTAGAGTGTGGGTTCCTGGCAAGAGGCGCCTGACGTTTGTCCAGCTACGCGCCAACGCCTTACGTAAGCGGGTTGCTAAGCAATTTCTAACTGGAAGCGAGTGTCCCGGTGAGTCAGGGGATGTAGCACAGCAACCCGTGATGCAGAACTCTGGCCGACGGCCTTCACGGACCATCTCGCGTACATCTGCACTGTCACCTTACCCCGACAACTCACAAGACGCAGCAGGGGCCCGTGGACGCTGAACGTCTCCCTCCTTCGCGAGGAAGCGTGTCAGCGAGCAGTCACTGACACGTGGCGTCGATGTATCAGGCGCCTGCCCATGTATGCATCCACGTTGCTGTGGTGGCTGGGATGTGTCAAACCTGCACTCCGAAAGACCTTGATGGCCTACGGGCGTGACAGATCGAACTGGCAAAGGGCAACATCGGAATTTTACTATACAGCGTTACGTGAGCTGGCGACGCAACCGCCGTCTCCCGAACGTCAGATGTCAGTACAACGCATCAAAGCTCGTCTCCTTCGCATCAGGACCGAGCAGCTCGAAGGTGTCCGCATCCGTGCGCGAGTGCAAGACTGTATCCCCAACGAAACAGCGTCAGTGTATCACATTGTGCGCGAGAAGCGCCACCGCAAACGTCAGCTCATTACGGCGGTAAACACGGAGGAGGGCGGCCGCGCAGTGACACAAACGGACATCGCGCACACGTTCGCCAGACACTATGGGACCTTGTACATGGAAGATCCGCGAAATGTACGTGATTATGACGAGCTGTTGCACGATTTTCCCGCCCCTCGGGACGTGGCACCCGATGATAGTCTGCTGCTGCCCATTACACCCGACGAGCTGACATCGGCCTTGGCACGTGGAGCACCGAACAAGTCGCCTGGACCGGATGGTTTACCCCTGGGATTCTACCGCACTTTTTACCACCTTATGGGTGACAAGTGGCTCCAAATGTTTCAAGACCTGATCCGTCCTGATTTCACTGTCCCCACAGAATTCACAGAAGGCATCTTGATCCCAGTACCGAAACCGAATGGTGGTTGTAGGTGGCAGGATTTTCGCCCACTCACACTCCTCAACAACGACTACAAGATCTTCGCCCGTATCCTCCGCGCGCGTCTCCACACCGCTATCGGGAAAGCCATCCACACCGATCAAACATGTTTAGGTGGTGTCAGCAACATTCATACGGCGTTAGGAGCATACCGCGACGTAGTTGCTTTGACGGCGGCCTGCAAAATACGAGGCGCCCTTGTCGCCGTAGATTTTGACCACGCATTCGACCGCGTCGACCACGGCTTCTTACGCGCAGTTTTGCAACGCATGGGCCTCTCTCCGGAGTCTGCACAGGTGGTCCTTCGACTGGTCCACGGAGCGCGCTCCCGCATGATGGTCAACGGTTATCAGTCTGGTCACATTGTTGTTGGACGGTCAGTGCGACAAGGGTGCCCCCTGTCGGGTATATTATTTGCTGCAGCGCTTGAACCAGCTTTACATGGTCTACGACAGCGATTAACTGGTATCTCCTTGCGGGACGAGACCTTTCGTTGTGGTGCATTCGCCGATGACGTGGTGTTCCTGGCCAGATCAGAGGATGAAATGCATATGGCGCTACAGTGGCTACGCCAGTACGGGGCGGTCGCTGGGAGCGTCATCAACGTGAAGAAGACAAAATACATGGATGTCGGAGGGGGGCTTTCCCACACAACGGCGGTGCCCTTTGACAAGGTGCCCGTACTCAAGTGTTTAGGAGTGTAATTCTATAGCAATGTATACCGCCGGCTCCTACACCAGACACGTGCTCTGCTGCAGGACAACAAACTGCGTCGCTTGGATATGCTTCTCAGAACACGTTATGTCAACACCTATCTTGTTTCAAAACTGAACTATTTTGCGCATATCCTTCCCTTGACGGCTACGATGGCCGACAGATTTCAAGCAGCATATGGACATTTCGTAAGCACCGGTCTGGTTTTTAAAGTCCGATACGCCACCCTGACGCTGCCGCAGCGGGCGGGCGGTATCGGTTTAATTCATGTATATAACCGTGCGCGATCGCTTTATCTCAACACTATGCGTCGCAGGTGGACCTCTGCCCACGCCACTCTGACGGGCACCCTGATAGCGGAAGTGGCACCACACTCTCTGCATCCCCCGGTTTCTGTAGGACACATTTCACCGGCACTCACCCCCATCAGAGAGTTCTTGATTGACTTCAGCTACTTACGGTCAGAACTTCCGACGACACGGAAGCCCAGCACAAAAGACTATTATCGCATCTATCAACAGCAGCAACCTGTAAATACGGTCACCCAGAGACATCCTGAAGTTGCCTGGAACACGGTGTGGCGAGCGGTACACACGCCTTTTCTACCTACGACGGTGCGTTCATTGTGGTACGTAGTTGTGAATGGGAAGTTCGCTACTCGTCAGAGGCTACATTCCATACATCTGACGGACGACCCCTTGTGTCCGACATGCTCAGTCGCTGACTCGGACGCACACCGTCTGACGTGTGCCGCGACCAGCGAGTGCTGGCTACTGACGCAGCGCATGCTGGCGTTACTCTTGCGGCGATTGCCGGAGTCTATCTCCCCTGATGAAGTATTGCGCCCCGACGGCGTATACTTTCTATCAACCAGAACGAACGCCGTTAACTGGCTAAAAGGCATGGCCGTTTACTACATATTTTGCGATGCTCCCAAAGGCACACTCGACTTTTGGTCCCTATTGATGACGACACATGCAGCTTTCAGCCGCCACCCGAAGTACAGAACCCGTTTCGCAAATTATTTAGGTTCATTATTTGCGGATCCTCCTGCTCACTGGGGCGTTCCGGGTATGAGACGCTGAAAATGAAGAAGAATCCTGGAGCATATTGATCCTCTACGGACGGAATAGGGGGGAACCCCTCCCAACAGACGAGAAGACGACTCGGACGCACGGCTACGGCAGTTGTAGGATCTTTCTTTGTAATGAAACAAAAATAAATCTATAAAAAAATGTTATAAAAATTTAAAAAAAAAGAATACATAAATAAATAAATAAAACAACATCGATAAACCCACTACATCCTCTTCCTGATCCTTCGATCCTCGAACTCGAACACGTTGCTTGGGCGTGGCGGCGGGATGGCCAGGCTTCGGGTGTCGACCCCTGCCCTACCCGTCGTCCTGCTCCTGCAGCGGTTCATTAGACTTTTTAAAAAATAAAAAAAAAAAAAAAAAAGTGGTAGAGCGTTCGCTTTGCATGTGAAAGGCCCCGGGTTCGATCCCCGGCATCTCCAACTAAATTTTATAACGATTTCCGCTCGGGATGTCATTCATATTTCACGTGTTATTTATCCGCACTAGCGTTGCGTTGCAAGGCGCAAATATTAGCTGTTTACTCAGTGTTCATGTAACAGTTAAAGTCTTACTTGCTATCTTCCTGTGTTTGTGGTTTCGGCTGCTTATTACTCATGACGATATCAAGAATGTTTCCAGGAAATGTACACGTCGTTTCGAATTCGACAAGGCAACAAGAAATGTTCAAGCAAGTTCATTAGAAGTGCTCTATAGGATCGTGGAAGTAATCGAAATCACATCAGATCAAAGTCACATTTCTTACTACGGCACGTAACTCTGCTAATTTTTCGTGAAGCTTTTAAACCCTGTGTTGCTTGAAGGAACTGAAAGCTGAATTCCGTTATCGTGACTCCTCGGCAAGTACTATCATAATTTCAAAGGCCGACACAGAATACAAAAATGTACGCTTGTTTAAACCTGCCTCCTGATGTTGAGAATTGTTATTTAAAAGAGATTTTCATCAAATATAGAGAAGACAAACAAATCCGCAACGAACGTTGGTCTAAATTCTCTCCCGCCCAAAATGTTTGTGGATACATGACGGATGTACTTATAGTTAACAGATAGGGACATGTTTTATCTGTAATGAAAGTGGCCATTAAAGAACAGACTGTCCAAGGTGAGCACTTTCGTTTTAAAAAATTCATTCTCAGCAACGCACGAAACTGGCGTTAGCTGAAGTCGTGACGGGGAAACAAGCCACGGACACGGAAGCGTCAGTCTCAAGAGTGGTATTACAGCAGGAGCCAAAGCTAGCAAATGAAGGTTTACCTGTGTGCCGATGCAAATTATGGCTGCAAAGTGAGTCTATGCCACAATTTCTGAGGACGAAAGGATTCATTTTTGTTGCTCTGCACACAACGAAGATAGTTACGACTGCTTAGCTGACAAAATTAGCGCTCAGTCTGAAGACATTGTGGCACAGACAGAGGCTATACCGTAGCTGAGCAAAATAATTGCTTATTTAGAACGTCACACAGAAACTACTTCGGCCGGACTAATGCTGGTGAAACGCCTGTCTGAAAGTTTTGCTCATGAACGATATGAGCTACTGGCTCGAAAGAAACTTTCTGATTATTTCACTGTACAAAACTTGAGTTTTTTTTTCAATATCTGGGCAATATTTATGTGAAAATGATGTATAATTTTGTAAGTCGGCTACTCTTCCTTCCAACAGGACTATGTATTAATGCCAATAGAAACATTAAGGCCTGATTTAGTGAAACTATTTCCTGTTGTTACCAAGTTCATGTCTTAACTAACATATTTTTTAACCTATTTGATGTGACAAGGGAAATTAAAAGATTAACTCATTTTAATGAAGAACAGGCACAATATAGATGTTTCAACATCAATGAATAGGAAGACCACTCGCAAAATACTAGCAAAACTAAGTGTAGTACAGACTTACAGTCGACCATTGTGCAGTGGCCGCTCTCTGTAATTGTAGTAGTCAGATATGAAGACTGAACAATTGCTGGCAGCACATCTTAGAAACACATGAATAAGATTTTAAAACGCATGACGCAACACACACTGTCATTTAGTTATTGGAACATGAACTGTAGCCTCAGCCACAGATTATCATTCTTCAGCTGTGGTTGTTAACACTTATCTTCATAGCTGCAATTACATGCAAAGAACGGGCTACTTATTACTATGAACGGGGGAAAATCGTTTGAGAACCGAAATGCTTCATGAGCTTTGTTAAGTGCAAGCGTTAGATAGGCAAAGGTGACAATTTGCCACACGTGAGCACGAAATGGTTTCGGACAATGCTCACCACAAAAAGTACGTAAATATTTAATAAATGACTTAGTCAAATGGGAATGAGAAATAGCATCTGCAAATAAATCACATAGTATTGTTTCCAAAATCTAGTTATCATCAGACACAAACCACTTGTCTTCCGAAAAGCAGATGCAAACGAACTGAGAGTGTAAAAACTCACAAAGACTCCAGTATGTTTGTATGATTCCATTAAAAGTATAACATGAGCTAAATTGATGGGGAGAGTGACTGAGTTGACCACATAATTAGCTTCAAGCTCAGCGAATTCAAAAAGACACAGAAATTTTCTGACACTGCGCTCATGGTTTCGTGCTCGCCTTCGCAATTCATAGCAAGTTTGCTGCACAAAATTAATGAAAAATTAAAACGTAGGATACGAACACAACGCGGATGAATTGATAGCAAAAGCTGTCGAATGAGCAACCGCTTGATAAACACAGTTAAATGAAACATCCTGACCAATAACTGCAAACACGGTGTGCTGCACTTAACCTGTAGCCATAACCGGCCTTGCAAACTCAACAGACTGTTTCAAAGCGAACAGCAACAAAATATTTGTAACCGCCAGTACGTTGTTTGGCTACGAGCACCCATAAGCCATCAGAGGCCATCACACGTCCTTCACAACATCTCAAAGAGAGAAATTCAGAGAATCTATACTGTAGTAACGAACCAGAAAATTCTTTCTTTTTGCTAAATACGCAAGGAAAATTGGATGTACGCCCTAAGCTCCTACTCCCCAACCTCTACCTCAATCTCCATTCCGCCACCCTCTCTCTCAATCTCCTCTTCCGCCGCCCTCTCTATCTCCATCTCTTCCTCAGAATCTCTCTCTCTCTCTCTCATTTCATCTCCTTCACCCTCTCTCTCTCTATACATCCTCTTCTTCCCTTCTCTATGTCCATTTCTTCCCCTTACCTTTCTGACCTATCCTCTTCCCCCTCTCTCTGACCTTGAACCTTGTTTATTGTTATTGCAAACGTAACCTTGATTGGGAACTGAACTCGCTTAAAATGACTGGGCAAATCGGTTGGAATCATTGGTATACAGGGTATGAGAGAGTTCTCTCCAGATGCCGGATCTGGGAGGCCAGTAGCTTCAATGAGAATATTTGCGAATGGGTAGGATTACAAAGTTTCGACAGTTGAAATTCTATAGTAGTATTCTAATCATAAGTCGATAAGCCATAAATCCACTTTAATGTTTCCTTTTAAACTGATTGTGAGGAGAAAAACAAAACATCACATTGCCGTCTATACAATTTTTTAAACTACATAACAGGACAAAGAATACATACGGGTGAAACAATTTTTCTAATACGATATTGCAATGCCTTTGTTATTCAGAAATACGATGCTAAATGCAGTGCGGCGACTGCAGTCCTCATGAAATAAATGAAATGTATTCGCAGTTGCGAATCTGGACTACTATCAGCTGTATAACGGAACGACGACAAAGAAAATTTGTGCCGGACCGGGACTCGAACCCAGATTTCCCACTTATCACGACCGATCGCCTTACCATTTGGCTACCCGAGCATGACTCACGATCAGACCCAAAATTCCATGTGCCGTCAACCATGTGTGTACATCCTATACTCTTACATCCATTATGTATATTCCCGGATAGGGAGACACTTTACTTGAAAGTCGCTTGCACGACATTGGTGGATGAATACGATATTGCAGTGGCTATGTTATTCATAAATAAGATGCTAAATTTTTCAGTCATGCATGCGAGAAAGACTGCTGAACCGCACATTTTCACACCACACCGCAGCACAGCATTTTCTTTCTTGCAGTAGGTTTTAACAAAAACCTGAGTACATCTGAATGTTTATTAACTTTTCCGCTTCTTGTAAAACCACAGAACACCACGCAACGAAAGCAACTTATGTTTTGTACAAAGCAAAAACGAGCAAGGAATCATTTACCTGATTCAATATTACTGATGCGAGAAGAGTGCAGTCAGAATACAGTACGGGTAATGTAACGGATGATGTTGTACAGAAGGCCGAAATTCTAAACATAGCTTTCAAAAACTCGATGACGTTAGAGGACTGCAGCACCATTCCCCCTATCAATTATCGAACAAACGCAAGGATGGCTGACATAGTGGTTAGTGTATCTCGGATTGTAAAACAGTTAAGATCCTTAGACGCCAGGAAGGCATCTGGACCACACGGTATCCAAGTAAGATTATATGTTGACTATGCTACAAATATAGCACCATTCTTATCCATCATCTATCAGAGATCATTGGAACAGCGGAAAGTTTCACAGGACTGGAAGAAGGCCCAGGTCATAGCAATCTATAAAAAGGGTAGAAAATGGGATGCTCATAATTACTGGCCAAATTCACTGACATAGATTTGTTGTAGAATCATAGAACATATATTGTGTTCAGACATAACGACCTTTCTAGATCCTGAGAAGTTCATCTGCAGAAAGCAGCACGGTTTTAGGAAACAGCGATCATGCGAGACACAGCTGGCCCTATTCGTGCATGATATACAATAGGCTCTAGACACCGCCTCCCAGGTTGAAGCCATATTTCTCGACTTTCGAAAGGCGTTCGACTCAGTTCCGCACTGTCGCTTGCTCCAAAAAGTGCGCGCTTACGGTCTATCCCATTACATATGCAGTTGGACAGAAAGTTTTCTAACAGACAAAGAGCAGTATGTCGTCATGAATGGGTGACTTCAACAGAAACAAGCGTAACTTCAGGTGTGCCCCAGAGCAGCGTAATAGGTCCGCTACTTTTTACGATTTACACTCCTGGAAATGGAAAATAGAACACATTGACACCGGTGTGTCAGACCCACCATACTTGCTCCGGACACTGCGAGAGGGCTGTACAAGCAATGATCACACGCACGGCACAGCGGACACACCAGGAACCGCGGTGTTGGCCGTCGAATGGCGCTAGCTGCGCAGCATTTGTGCACCGCCGCCGTCAGTGTCAGCCAGTCTGCCGTGGCATACGGAGCTCCATCGCAGTCTTTAACACTGGTAGCATGCCGCGACAGCGTGGACGAGAACCGTATGTGCAGTTGACGGACTTTGAGCGAGGGCGTATAGTGTGCATGCGGAAGGCCGGGTGGACGTATCGCCGAATTGCTCAACACGTGGGGCGTGAGGTCTCCACAGTACATCGATGTTGTCGCCAGTGGTCGGCGGAAGGTGCACGTGCCCGTCGACCTGGGACCGGACCGCAGCGACGCACGGATGCACGCCAAGACCGTAGGATCCTACGCAGTGCCGTAGGGGACCGCACCGCCACTTCCCAGCAAATTAGGGACACTGTTGCTCCTGGGGTATCGGCGAGGACCATTCGCAACCGTCTCCATGAAGCTGGGCTATGGTCCCGCACACCGTTAGGCCGTCTTCCGCTCACGCCCCAACATCGTGCAGCCCGCCTCCAGTGGTGTCGCGACAGGCGTGAATGGAGGGACGAATGGAGACGTGTCGTCTTCAGCGATGAGAGTCGCTTCTGCCTTGGTGCCAATGATGGTCGTATGCGTGTTTGGCGCCGTGCAGGTGAGCGCCACAATCAGGACTGCATACGACCGAGGCACACAGGGCCAACACCCGGCATCATGGTGTGGGGAGCGATCTCCTACACTGGCCGTACACCACTGGTGATCGTCGAGGGGACACTGAATAGTGCACGGTGCATCCAAACCGTCATCGAACCCATCGTTCTACCATTCCTAGACCGGCAAGGGAACTTGCTGTTCCAACAGGACAATGCACGTCCGCATGTATCCCGTGCCACCCAACGTGCTCTAGAAGGTGTAAGTCAACTACCCTGGCCAGCAAGATCTCCGGATCTGTCCCCCATTGAGCATGTTTGGGACTGGATGAAGCGTCGTCTCACGCGGTCTGCACGTCCAGCACGAACGCTGGTCCAACTGAGGCGCCAGGTGGAAATGGCATGGCAAGCCGTTCCACAGGACTACATCCAGCATCTCTACGAGCGTCTCCATGGGAGAATAGCAGCCTGCATTGCTGCGAAAGGTGGATATACACTGTACTAGTGCTGACATTGTGCATGCTCTGTTGCCTGTGTCTATGTGCCTGTGGTTCTGTCAGTGTGATCATGTGATGTATCTGACCCCAGGAATATGTCAATAAAGTTTCCCCTTCCTGGGACAATGAATTCACGGTGTTCTTATTTCAATTTCCAGGAGTGTACTTAAACGATCTGGTTGACGGTATTGCCAGCGGCCTTAGACTGTTTGCCGATGGTGCTGTAGTCTACAGGAAAGTAGTATCACACGAAAGTTGTGAACAAATGAATGAGGATTTGCAGAAGATAAATGCGTGGTTTAATGATTGGCAGTTATCTCCCAATATTAGTAAGTGTAACCTACTGCGTATAACAAGGCGACAAGCCCCATTAATGTACGAGTACATCCGTCAAGTATCTGGGTATGACTATTCGAAATGATCTCAGATGGAATTATCAGATTACACAAGTAACGGGCAAGGGGAATTCTAGATTGCAGTTTATTGGTAGAATCCTGAAGCGATATAGTCCTTCAACAAAGAAAATTGCTTACAATACGTCAGTTCGTCCAGTCTTATTGTTCGTCTGTATGGGACCCATTACAAGTTGGATCTGATTCAAGAGATTGAGAATGTCCAAACAAGAACCACAAGATTCGTGACCGGTACATTTAGCCATGGCGAGAACGTTACAAATCTCATAGAAAGATTGAAGTGGGACGCATTTTGCAGATAGACGACGCGCTAAACGGAAGGGGCTGCTCACTATATTCCGAAATCCTATTTTCGCCGAGGATGTAGAGCATATATTATTACCACCAACTTTCAAATGGCGCAATGATCACCATTCAAAGATAAGGGAAATTAGAGCTCGTAATTAGGCGTTCAGACAGTCGTTTTTCCCTCGCGCGATCCGCGAGTCGAACAACGGCCGGTGGGGGCGGGTGGGTGGGGGTGGGCGGGGGGGGGGGGAAGGTATGACTTTGGCGCGAATTGTGCCCTTCGCCACACACCGCTTGGTGGCTAGGGAGTGTATATGTAGATGTATTTGATATACGCATTTTATATATATATAAAACGACAAATTCTAGAGACGGATTCATGACTGGAAATGGAGAAAAAAGGTCCTATGAACATGTGCCCAGAAATGAACGTTGTGCGTGCAACGACAACAAATCGTTCCGGACACACAGTACAGAGCTGCATCGCATCCATGTCGCAACAGATGTTTAAAGCGACCCCCATGCGATTGCCGGTGATAATCTTTACACTCGTTACAGGTGGTATGGATAGTAACGGTTGGCGTTGGCCGGCCACTTGCCTGGAGCTTGTAGTAGTGTTCCTCCAACATCCTGTAGAAGCCAGTCCCCAAATATGGTGCACGCACAGTCCGCCTCCCCCCTGCACGTTCGTCTGCCTGAAAGGACGCATTGTCGCACAAACGCTCAAAAAAGGCTTCAAATGTTGTGTGATGTGAGGGTACTTGTACTGGTAGAGCAGTTTTGCCTCTCGACCGTTTCCATCTGCTTGGCTGTACACAAATACCATCTCGGCTTGTTTCCGACATGAATACCGGACCATTCTGCTGCTTACAGTACGCTGCGTCAGTCACACAGCCTGCAACACACGAGGAATATACTGAACGTGGTCAGAGGCACTGCCATTCGTCACCCCCATTAACCGTAGCAACGATGCGTTTCCAGACTCACGATCATAGTATCCTTTTTCCTGTATTTCCAGTCAGGAAGCCGTCACTTAAGTTTGTCTGTTTTATTAATGTTCACCATAAATATCGTATGTCCAGCAGAGTGTTTTTTTAGATCATCGTGTAAATATTTGAAGTAAATCAGTCAAGAATTTCTCGACATTTTTGGAAACAATGTTAATCAACTGTATATAGATTACATGTGTTAGTTTCTTGTAACACAAAATTATTTAAAGCTACTCGTCTATAGTGGAATGGTTTTTGAGGTTGTGACTATGTGCTTAAAATACAAACAGAAATTCAGAGTTTCTGTGCCAGTGACCATTTCTACTGGCTAACGACAATGCGTTTCGAAATTTTCTCGATGTTCATGTAAGTTCACTGATTTACGTTCATTTTGGAAGCAGTAAGAAATTATAGTGTGTTATCGAACGTGTTTTGAGTCATCATCTTCCGATTTTATCTCATCGATAAGTTTATCCATACTTGGAATTAAACTTTCCTTTTCGCTGCCAGTGCAAACTGAAATCACCACCGTTTATTGATTTTTTTTTTTTTAAATAACAAAGTGAGCATGAGGTATTTGATGTTAGTTAAATGTAGTTTCGAGGGAGTCGGCGTGAGAAAACAGACGACGTGCTTGGTTACAGAAAAAATGGAGGACGAGAATTCAGCTTGATTCAGACATGATGGACGTATAACCACTGTACCAAATTTTAAAACTTTGTCTCGAAGAGACAAGATTAAAGAACCAGTACTGTATAAATTTTAGCCGTTAAAGAGACATCTTTGCAAGGTATCAGCAAAGATAAGTTCACGAGTGTCGGAAATTGTCAATTTGAAAGTGGCCTTTTAATAGGTAAATTTCAATTTGTGTCTTTACTTCGAAATAAATGTAAGAAGTGTGTTTATAGCATTTAACCCATGTCAGTATTTTTTCCTGAATTTCTGGATTTTCTGGATGTACGAGGTGCATTCAAGTTCTAAGGCTCCGACTTTTTTTCTAATTAACTACTGACCCGAAATCGATGAAACTGGCGTTACTTCTCGACGTAATCGCCCTGCAGACGTACACAGTTTTCACAACGCTGACGCCATGATTCCATGGCAGCGGCGAAGGCTTCTCTGTTTCGACCACTGGAAAATCGCTGAGGCAATAGCAGCACGGCTGGTGAATGTGCGGCCACGGAGAGTGTCTTTCATTGTTGGAAAAAGCCAAAAGTCACTAGGAGCCAGGTCAGGTGAGTAGGGAGCATGAGGAATCACTTCAAAGTTGTTATCACGAAGAAACTGTTGCGTAACGTTAGCTCCATGTGCGGGTGCGTTTTCTTGGTGAAACAGCACACGCGCAGCCCTTCCCGGACGTTTTTGTTGCAGTGCAGGAAGGAATTTGTTCTTCAAAACATTTTCGTAGATTGCACCTGTTACCGTAGTGCCCTTTGGAACGCAATGGGTAAGGATTACCCCCTCGCTGTCCCAGAACATGGACACCATCATTTTTTCAGCACTGGCGGTTACCCGAAATTTTTTTGGTGGCGATGAATCTGTGTGCTTCCATTGAGCTGACTGGCGCTTTGATTCTGGATTGAAAAATGGCATCCACGTCTCATCCATTGTCACAACCGACGAAAAGAAAGTCCCATTCATGCTGTCGTTGCGCGTCAACATTGCTTGGCAACATGCCACACGGGCAGCCATGTGGTCGTCCGTCAGCATTCGTGGCACCCACCTGGATGACACTTTTCGCATTTTCAGATCGTCATGCAGGATTGTGTGCACAGAACCCACAGAAATGCAAACTCTGGAGGCAATCTGTTCAACAGTCATTCGGCGATCCCCCAAAACAATTCTCTCCACTTTCTCCATCATGTCGTCAGACCGGCTTGTGCGAGCCCGAGGTTGTTTCGGTTTGTTGTCACACAATGTTCTGCCTTCATTAAACTGTCCCACCCACGAACGCACTTTCGACACATCCATAACTCCATCACCACATGACTCCTTCAACTGTCGATGAATTTCAGTTGGTTTAACACCACGCAAATTCAGAAAACGAATGATTGGACGCTGTTCAAGTAAGGAAAACGTCCCCATTTTAAGTATTTAAAACAGTTCTCATTCTCGCCGCTGGCGGTAAAATTCCATCTGCCATATGGTGCTGCCATCTCTGGGACATATTGACAATGAACGCGGCCTCATTTTAAAACAATGCGCATGTTTCTATCCCTTTTCAGTCCGGAGAAAAAAAATCGGAGGCCTTAGAACTTGAATGCACCTCATACGTTTATCCACATGACATACTGTCCCATCTAGTACTGATAAAAACGATTCCACGATACTTTTGAACGATATCTGTCAGTACTAGTGATGCAATGATATTCACAACCTGGAGAGGGCTTATAGGCAAACTTTAACTTATCGAGGCAGATAAAATCGAAAGATGACTGTTCAATCCTGCTGGCTGGTGTGGCCGTGCGGTTCTAGGCGCTTCAGTCTGGAACCGCGTGACCGCTATGGTCGCAGGTTCAAATCCTGCCTGGGGCATGGATGTGTGTGATGTCTTTAGGTTAGTTAGGTTTAAGTAGTTCTAAGTTCTAGGGGACTGATGACCTCAGATGTTAAGTCCCATAGTGCTCAGAGCCATTTTATTTTGTTGAATCCTGCCTAGTCGTCAGTTGTGGGGTGTCTAAGAAACCTGCTTTCTCGGATCTCTAGACAAACAATTAAAACAAATCGTATTAATGAGTTTTATTACGAAAAGTAAATGATAATACTTAACTTTGATAAATACAGTTTTGTCGCAAGCAAGGGGTGACAGACAAAATAAGCAAGGTTCTTCAGTATAACAAGTTTGAAGTACGTAGAATGTATGGGTGAAGTAATGAGCTTTGACGCTTCTATTCAGATCGCTGGTCTTGAAACTTCTCGTAGAACTGGGGCGCAGTTAGTCGGGCGCGGCGCTTATGTTCTCTTCGCATAGAGACCGCTGCTGTCACGTTGTCGTCTTGGAGAGGAGTCGGTCAGCGTGCAATTTGCTGACGTCTTCTTCACAGCCCTCTCTGCCCTCTCGTTCCCGACTGGCGTGCCGGCGCTTGACTGTAAGCTGTAACAAACTCAAAACAACTGTAGTCGTGTGACTTTCGACTGCAATGGAAGTTGGCCACAAGAACCTTGTTCTACGCGTCTGAATGCACACTACATAGATAGTCATACTCTACAGAAGAGAAACCGACAATTTGGTCGCATTCTTCTCGGTCGAGTGCGCCGCAGACATGGTGTTTCTACGAGCATTGCAGCGTATAGTTCTTGCAACTTTGTTGAAGTGGTGTCAAGTTAATATGGTCGGGAAAATACACTATCATCATCAGTAGTGTCCGGTCACCTCTGTATAATGTAGAATTGCTACTAGATTTCACGAGAGGCAGACCAGCCAGTATGAAATGTGTGTCGTCAGTAGGGAAGCAGTAACAGCAGTTATGTGGCTCAGAGGAGCTCAGTGACTCCATAGGTGGACTAGTCAGTAGATGTCACATTGAGAGACTGCACGGCAGTGTCACTTCTGATATGGTGTTGTGCTGCGCAATGTTCTTAGGGAAGTTGATGTTTATTACTTGGTTGCTATACTGGATACGATCTGATTTCATTCATATATGCTCTAGTGATGGAACAGCGGTAAGCTTTACCTGCGTTCAAAGGAAGAGGGTGCCGATTTAAACGACTACAGTAAAAGCATACTGAGCCGTGGTAAAAATTGCTGTTTTGAAGAGCGCGCCGCAGCGCATAGTGTGAGCATAGTGTCCGTTTCTGGCGCTGGCGCCGCTGTGGCAGTCGCAGCTTTGGTGTCTCCCTCTGATGGGAAGGGGAAAGGATGCCTGTTCACGTGCATTTAAGGGGCGCTATGAGCTCGCCAGTCGGTAACCTGGCCTTGTCCCCCCCCCTCCCCAGGGCCCCCTTTTTTCCTCTTCCCTCCTTCTCCCAGAGCGGATTTTCCTCCTTCCCCCCCTCCCCTGAGACCCTGCACCCCATACTTGCCTCTTTCCTTCCCACATCCCTCCCTACTAGGCCCTCTTCAGCGCGCCCCCCGCTCATCTCCCCCATCTCTTCCCCTCCCTCCCTTCTTCCAGTCTCCCTCATCTCCTTGCGCCTGGCAGATCCTCTGTTTTGATCATCGTCAGTGTGCCACATCAGTGTTGTGTTTAGTGCTGTTTCTCCTGTGCGTCAAGAGGTGTGATTTTAATTGTGTACTCACTTGAGTTTCGCCGTCAGTGTTTGTTATGTGCTACGCCATCCATTGATACCTTTTATGCTCCAGTCATACTGTGCCTTGTGTTCTTTTAATTGTCGCAGTGTGTGGCTTTTTGTGTGTGCTACTTTTAAACAGTTTTCACAGTTTTTTATCTCCATTTTACGGTCACTCCGTTTTTTGTCTATTGCCTTCCATGATGTTCCCCCTTCTTTATATCATGTTCACCATATTCTCTCCTTTGTTATTTTTAAATGTCTTCTATTGTTTGTTCTATGTCTTTCGGCTGAAGAGCAGCGCATATGCTGCTGCCAGCCCGCCTCGATGGGGAATTGAAATACGATAAAGAAAAAAAAAAAAAACTCGCCAGTCGGTCACTCTGTATCAGTCTCTCGTCCCCAGCTTGCTAGTCTGTCTCTCGTCCCCATTTGTTAGGCAGTTAGTGTCTGTCTGTCGTTCGGAGTGCTAGTATGTCTATCGTTTGGATCAACCTTTAACGCCGGCAAAATGAGAGTCCTTCCACTCCGCCAGTAAGAGAACAGAGTCTGCGCGTTAGGCCACCAGTCTGCTCGAGTTTGCTCAGGTAATGGTCATTGGCGGTTGGATCGATCGGTTGGTCGGTCGCGCACTGAGACACGAGATGACTTGTCCGTCTTCAGCGTCGGCGCATGTGAGGGCGCCACGTGAGTTCAGTGCGCCGCTGCATATAGCGAGGGGTAGTGACTTCGCGGTAGAGATGGGGGATCCGCTCTTGAACTAATTCATAGAGTTCAATCTATCAAAGGAGTGAACAATCAGTAATTCAGAAAAAAAGAACGGTAGCTCCAAACGTTTCCCACGGCAGAGAGAGAGAGAGAGAGATAGAGAGAGAGAGAGAGAGAGAGAGAGAGAGACGGAGCATATCAGCAGCGCCTCTGCTGGTCAGAGCACAGTGCACGCCACACAACACAGCCAGCGCCGGCCTCTGCCCTGCTTCTACCTTGGCTGCCTGCATTGTGCAGTGCCCCATTGGATTTTGTGTTTCACATATGCCGTGCCGTCTCTGTGCGTCGTCTGCCGTGTGCACTGTGCAGTGTCTGGCGCAGCTTAACTTCGCATCGCACTCTGTCGGCGATCGTTTCAGTCGCACGTCCTGCTCTCTGGGCAGTTGATGCGAGCAACAGGACAGAGAGCCACCTAGCGGATAACATAGGAACTACTTGCAAAAACCTGCTCGCAAGGGAACGGACGATTTGTCTCGGAGCGGGTGAGTTCACCGCTCCCCCCCACCCTCGGAACTCGCCCGCTCAACGCTCACCCCACCGTCTCGACTCTAGCCAGAGCATCGAGCAAAGCGACTCAGGTGTCACTCTGGTCTCTGCGGTCTCAGCTCACGCAGTAATACAGCTCGCGGCTCGACCTGCTCGACTCAGCGCCTCTGCATCGGAGTTCGTCCCCACTGGATATTGTTCTTCGTAGTAATACCGCTATGTATACTACATTATTATGTTATGTATACATCAATTGTTTTTATTTTATTTTTATTTGTTTAAACTGATTAGATTAGGTTTCTGATGACTCCTCTTACTATAGGATATTTATTATGGACACTCGAATTTACGCTTTAATTACGAGCGAACCGATAAACGTATCGCAAAATGTGATACACCAATATTTTCCTTGTTTTATTCTGCGTAAAGCTATATGCAGCACTTTCGTTTTACAGTCAAATTTATATTTTTTTTCTTATTCTGGTACGGATTTTGCGATTTTAGGCGTCTTCGAAAGGAAACGTTCACTTTAAAAATATATGGCTTGCGATGTATTTGTATGAGGTTAATGAAATTTTAATACATTATAGCCAAATATAGTGTTAATGTAAATCTCAAGTTACAACATTTTCCGATCACCCAAAAAACCACGATAGTGCAAAATAAATCAATAATCAAAAACTTTGTCATATCGTGGAAATTTCAATAAACAATACAAAATTCTTACTCATTATCTGTGTTACTTCAAAATAGGATCAAATAAGATCAAAATACAGGTATAGTACTGGAATAAACCAAGTTTAAAGGGCAATGTGCCTTCCATTGATTTTCTATTGTAAATGAGTGGTGAGTCATGAAAAAGAGCTAATTCATTTCAGGGAGTGAACAGTTCTGATCCAATCTCTGAAAAGAACAGTTTTGCCCATCTCTACTTCGCGGTGGACACGAGAGCAACAGGAGTCAACCCACGACATCAGTCTGGCCGGTGCGAGCTGCGACGCCGTGAGACGGGAGATCGGCGCGCCTTCCTGCGTCCGTTGAGGCGGCCGGCACCGGACGGTTCGGGAGAGCGATTTGGGGGTGCTGCGCCAGGTCTTCTCGAGAAATCGCAGTTTATTAGAAGTTAAGTGATTGGTGATATCTTGTTTGATTTACTCTTGTTAAATTCTACTTGTTTTCTTGGTGAGGTCACCAGCCGTTTTGCTTTGGGGTCGTCCCACCATTCTTCTTCGTTTGCACACCCGCGCGACGGTAGTTGTTTATAAATTAGGCGGTCGTTTTCCCCTTGTGGAGTGGCGGCAGGTTAGAGCAACCTGCGGTTCGGATTGTTCGGTAATCTCCCTATCAATCTACCGTACGTTAGTAGCTGCCTCTGTCATGTTTCTCGAATTTGGTGTGTTCACGAATTTATTGCTTGGAGTTGAAAAACAGCCTACTTACCGAGTATAACGGCCTAATACCTGAAATATGTTTTGATCTTTGGAAAATTTGATATTATTGCCTATGATCTTGAGAGGCGGTATGTGTGTACTGTAGAGCATCTTAACTATTGTTTGGCCAAACTTGTAGAATTTTATATGAGATTGCATTTCATGGGCTTTTATTTAAATGATAATTTTAGTATATAAAGTTGCCACCCTTTCACCGTAAAACTTTTCTTAGAAGTTAAAATCAAGTTGCACCTTCGGTGGCAAGGTATTTTTAATTGTTAGTGTGTTGTACCATTTCCATCCCTCCTACGGGAGGTGCATAGTCTGTGTGCTTGTGTAAATTGTTAAAACTCTTAGTTTAAAGTTATCTGGTGTGTTGCAGATTTGGACCAGTGTAGTCTTTCAGAGGTTGCTGTGAGCGGTCGTAACTACGGCCGTGTCAAAAGCGAGCGGGAAGGTTCTCTGCCCAAAAGCTCATACAGTCAAAACTTGTTTCTTTCTCCCACTGAATAAATTGTAACTTTGATATTTAGAGGGTGCTTTCGGATTATAATTTTAAATCTGTTTCTTTTAAAAAATGCTATTAGGCACTATTAAAGTGAATAAAAATCCCATTTGTTAAAAGGAATTTGGTTATGATTTCTTCAGTTACTCCCTGGCAACTACTTTCATGCTTACATAGTGTGATTAAATGTGTTAATGTTCGTGATGAATCACTTGTAAATAAAATAAGTTCTTAAGAATATTTTTTGAAAATAAGTGACGGTTCACATACGGCGGCTGAGGGCTGAAGGTGCCGTTTTTTCTGCGGAACCTGGGTGGAAACGTTGCGGACTGCCGAGTTCTTCGTTCTCATTGTGCAGACACGTTGGATGGCACCGGTCGGTCGGCGGCAGCGTCCAGGTAGGCTGACTAGCGCCGAGGAGCTGCCGCTGCTATGGCTAGAGCATTCATTACCGGCAATAAAATAGAGGATGGTTCCTTGTTGGGTAGGAAGCCAGTGAGACGACTGTGTGTTCCTGCGAATTTCCGTGGAACAGATCAGTGGCGTCCAGACGAGGCTTTTAGGGAGTATATGGCCGTTCTTTGGAAAGTTCGAAAGGGACGCAACAGGGGAGATAATGATCTTTTTATGGAGGGCTGTGGTTCCATCCAGGTCATGTTTTTAGCAAAAGACATGACGTAAACGCGTGGGAAAGAGGGCGCGAAGCTGAATCTTTTTCTCCTTTTCTCCCAATTAATTTTTAAAGTCGCTGATTGGTCAAATATGTGTATGCAGAGCAAGGGACGGTCTCACAGCTTCGAATGCCGGGCTCCAGCTCGTGATTGGCTTGTGATAAAGTAGGAGTAGTCTAAGATGTAAAACGTGCTAGGCTACTGAGCTGGCGAGGAAAGCTGAGAGAAAGAGAAGAGGACACTCTTGTACTGGCGCTTCGCTAATAAAGAATTGCAGGTCTTTACCTAAACGCTGAGGCCTGTGTCCTTTGCTAGTGTGCCACTTAGAGCCTCTTCCAGTCACCATCTGAACTGTCAGAGGTACTGCTTCTTGCATCACGCTCACAGCGAGTGATGCGTGGGTGTACTTAATTGTTTTGAGTCGACTGTCTAAACATTTGACATATTCCGTCACGCATAGTCATGGCACGGAGTCAAATTGGTTTGGCAGACCAGCAAATGGGTCCACGTGCACACTGGAATCCACCGGGGTTTCAGAGCCTCATAGGGGAGTACATGCGTTCCGAATTAGCCGAACGGGAGACCGCGTACTTGCATTTCTTCGGACGCGCGCCATTAATGACAGATTGCTGCCGTCCATGACTGCAGTCGCCGAGCGCATCGTGGTGTGCCGCCCTGGCCAGCAGGAGGGTAAGGTATTCGCTGCTATGGCGTAGGGCTTCAGTGCATGCCTCTTTGGAACCATATTGTTCTTTATGGAATAGAAGAGTACAGATGCTTGATAGTAGTGTAGTTTTTTGGCCATACCACGGATTCACACATATGAAGTCAGTTAAAGCGATTAGTTCTGGTTAGCGTGTGTTGATCCCCAGCTGATCACTTTGTTCACCATACACCGCATACCATTGAAAGCGTTTGTCCAATAAAAAATGTTTGTGTGTCGTTTCTAAAGACATTTTTTTGTTGTTTTTGTCTTGTGATGTTAAGAATGAATAAATGTATTGTTAATTAGATCACAACTCCTCCCAGTGTTCTGATTAACATGACCTTTGCCATTTTTCATTAAAGTCTTGATTAAAATTGAAAGTAGGAAGTTTGCAACCTAACGTCAATTCCCTGATTGACATTAGGTGATATCTAATGATCCTTTCTAAAGCTGCCGCAGTCGACTGTACGTGATGTGAATTGGAAACGCGAAGTAACAACCACAGCTAAACAAAGATCAAGCAGACTTTGTCTACCGACGGACAGGGACCGTCGAGCATTACAAGAATGGTTGTAAAAAATAGCAGGTAATCAGCAGAAAGTCCCACTCTTGCGTTCCAAAGTGATGGTAGCAATCCAGCTAGCACAATGGCTATGTTTTGGAAGTCAAACAGAACAGGATACGATTTTCGATCAGCTCCTTATCAGCAACATATTTCTGTTGTCAATGCTAAGCGACACTTGAGCTGGTGTAAGGAGTAGGGCTACTAGACCGAGGACAGTGATTTGGAGTGTACAATCACACTCTATCCTGTGCCAATCCGATGCAAGCGTTTGGGTTTGGCGAATCCCTGGAGAACGTTTTACCTGCCATCATGTATAGTGCCAACAGTGAAATACGTAGGAGGTCGTTGTTACGTTATGGGGATTTTTCTAGTGGTTCGGGTAAGGTTCCCTTATTGCGCTTTAGTTCAGGAAGAAATGCAGGCTGTAGCGGGTTCGTCTATGCATGGGGAAGTCAGCGCTCGTGCAGTCGCACGTCGCACCGGCATTCCATACGCTACTGTTTGGTTGGAACTTAGGCGTACCCTCCGCTGCTATCCGTACAAAATCCATCGGCATCATGAACTGTTACCTGGCGATTTAGTGAAGCGGAGGGCATTTGCAGTGTGGGCGTTTCAAAAAATGGCAGAATATGACGATTGGTTGAGTAACGTGTTGTGGACCGACGAAGCTCATTTCACACTCCGAGGGTCTGTCAACGCCCACAACTGCAGAATTTGGGCTACCGAAAATCCTAGAACTGTCGTGGAAACGCCATTGCACGACGAGAAAGTCACAGTATGGATTGGATTCACCACATCTACCGTTATCGGGCCTTTTTTCTTCGAGGAAATGCGTGATTCTGGTTTTGTAACTACTACCGTGACGGGTGAGAGGTACGCCGATATGTTATAGAATCGCATCATCTCCAGCCTGGTTGATAAACACCTGCTGGAACGTACGATGTTTATGCAGGATGGCGCTCCACCCCACATTGCTAGACGCGTGAAAGATCTCTTGCGCGCGTCGTTTGGTGATGATCGTGTGTTCAGCCGCCACTTTCGTCATGCTTGGCCTCCCAGGTCCCCAGACCTCAGCTTGTGTGATTATTGGCTTTGGGGTTACCTGAAGTCGCAAGTTTATAGTGAACGACGACATCTCTAGGGATGCCAATGCCTCACCATAACTCCGGACATGCTTTACAGTGCTGTTCACAACATTATTCCTCGACTACAGCTATTGTTGAGGAATAATGGTCGACATATTGAGCATTTCCTGTAAAGAACATCATCTTTGCTTTGTCTTACTTTGTTATGCTAATTATTGCTATTCTGACCAGATGAAGCGCCATCTGTCTGACATTTTTTGAACTTTTGTATTTTTTTGGTTCTAATAAAACCCCATGTCATTCCAAGCATGTGTGTCAATTTGTATTTCTCTATCAACATTATTCCGTGATTTATTCAGTATTCAAATTTATACTGACTCTTTGATCACTTGGCATATATATAATTTAATGTCGTTTCTTCTTAACAATATCAGCTTATTCCCAGGAATTAGCAGATTTCACTCAGTTAATACTAGGCAGCAATCCAATCTACATTTGGATCGCAGTTCCTTAACTCTTGTGCAAAAAGGTGTGCTGTATTCTGCTGCATCCATTGTCAATCAGTTACCACAAGAATTCAAAATTCTTAGCAGTAATCGACGTCTTTTCAAATCGAAACTGAATAGTTACCTCCCGGGTCACTCCTTCTATTCTGTCGAGGAGTTCCTTGAAAAATTAAGCTGATTCATATGTTATATTGTTGATTGCGTTTACTGAAACTTATGGCTTGACATTTTTGGGGTTCATAAACATTCTATCTTACCTGTTATTACTTTTACGTTGTAATTTCACGTACTGACACGTTTCATGATTTTGGAGATTTGCTCCTCAATTTGGCCCTAGGGAACTAGACGTATAAATAAACACAAATAAATAGTCATGTTGTTCTGTCTGTGATACCCATAAACAAAAACTTCAGTATCCCTGAACATCTAATAAGACAAAAACGAATGGTACATGTGTGTATAGTAAGGACATCAGCTTACAAATGTTCAACAAATCGAACAAAAATACTTTTGACAGAGAGCGCGCTTATTTTTACATATCAGAATATTTCTATTAATTTCGCAGGGAAATTTTGATATTATTGCCTATGATCTTGAGAGGCGGTATCTGTGTACTGTAGAGCATCTTAACTATTGTTTGGCCAAACTTGTAGAATTTTTTTATTTATTTTGTAGAAAATTTTTATTTATTTTGTAGAATTGGCGACGGTTAAAATAGAAATGTGTACAGGAGGACACGAATTCTCTACCGCTCTTTCCTTGGTTCCACACGGTGACGTCTGAACCATCTACGCTCTGCTGAAACTCTTGTATTAGTGACTTCATATTTTGTTGTTGTTGTTGTTGTCTTCAGTCCTGAGACTGGTTTGATGCAGCTCTCCATGCTACTCTATCCTGTGCAAGCTTCTTCATCTCCCAATACCTACTGCAACCTACATCCTTCTGAATCTGCTTAGTGTATTCATCTCTTGGTCTCCCCCTACGATTTTTACCCTCCACACTGCCTTCCAATACTAAATTGGTGATCCCTTGATGCCTCAGAACATGTCCTACCAACCGATCCCTTCTTCTGGTCAAGTTGTGCCACAAACTTCTCTTCTCCCCAATCCTATTCAATACTTCCTCATTAGTTATGTGATCTACCCATCTAATCTTCAGCATTCTTCTGTAGCACCACATTTCAAAAGCTTCTATTCTCTTCTTGTCCAAACTATTTACCGTTCATGTTTCACTTCCATACATGGCTACACTCCATACAAATACTTTCAGAAATGACTTCCTGACACTTAAATCTATACACGATGTTAACAAATTTCTCTTCTTCAGAAACCCTTTCCTTGCCATTGCCTGTCTACATTTTATATCCTCTCTACTTCGACCATCACCAGTTATTTTGCTCCCCAAATAGCAAAACTCCTTTACTACTTTAAGTGTCTCATTTCCTAATCTAATACCCTCAGCATCACCCGACTTAATTCGACTACATTCCATTATCCTCGTTTTGCTTTTGTTGATGTTCATCTTATGTCCTCCCTTCAAGACACCATCCATTCCGTTCAACTGCTCTTCCAAGTCCTTTGCTGTCTCTGACAGAATTACAATGTCATCGACGAACCTCAAAGTTTTTATTTCTTCTCCATGGATTTTAATACCTACTCCAATTTTTTCTTTTGTTTCCTTTACTGCTTGCTCAATATACAGATTGAATAACATCGGGGAGAGGCTACAACCCTGTCTCACTCCCTTCCCAACCGCTGCTTCCCTCTCATGCCCCTCGACTCTTATAACTGCCATCTCGTTAGATATAGTGGGAATTAGTGAAGTTCGGTGGCAGGAGGAACAAGACTTCATATTTTATGTTACAGTATTCTAAAGGCTTTAATCGTCTAAATGCTATTGACATTTAATTATAACAAATCATAACAAGAACGACTCGTTTTTCATTCATCTTCAATGGCTTGCCTTAAAACGGCTTACTTTCGTAACACGCTAGTTACAACGCGAGAGGCCGGCCGGGGTGGCCGAGCGATTCTAGGCGCTACAGCCTAGAACCGCGCGACCGCAACGGTAGCAGGTTCGAATCCAGTCTCGGGAATGGATGTGTGCGATGTCCTTAGGTTAGTTAGGTTTACGTAGTTCTAAGTTCTAGGGGACTGATGATCTCAGAAGTTAAGTGCCATAGTGCTCAGAGCCATTTGAACCATATAACGCGAGAATGAGCAAATACGAAAATTCGTAAACCACCAAAATGACGTTTTCCGTAATTTTTTACAGCAACCTGTCCCAATAAGGATTCATTCTCGTGACATTGAATGTGCTGTTCCTCGAGTATTCCTAGGGCGCTTGCTTCCTATTGGTTCTACCAAACCCGGTACGTTGCCGAAATACCGTAGGATTTATTTTGTGACGGTATGGCTCCTCAACTTCAAATATCAGGAAGTGACGTCACAAAACTCGTAGAGCGTCATGTCAACTCAGCCCATGTGCCGACAGCTAACGAGGTAAGGTGTCAGCCGTGCGGCTTGTTCACACTTTAATCTTCCTCCCAGATACCCACGAACCCACCACTGTCCGCCGCTCACTCTCGTGTAAAGACTGGTAGATGTTGCGTATCAGAAGACGCAGCCAAAACAGGGTTACGGAGGGATTCCAACGGCGTCAAAGGTCTCCAGAACTACTCACTGGTTCCCCAAAGTCGCTTAAGCTTTGAGCAGCTGCCTGAAACCGGTCGCCTGCGGCCACCGCGGCTTTCAGCTGTTTGCGGACAGCGGTCAGTTCTTGTATCCGCAAGCAACAATAAGCATATCCATACCGTACAGTGCAAAAAAAAAAACTGTATAAATTCTCAAAATATATGAGTGTGTGGTGTCTGCTCTTTCGGATATGTCCGAAAGAGCAGACACCACGTAGAATCTGCAGCTGTTATACGTTACATGTAAGTTGGATTTAGATTGGATTGTTTGGGGGAAGAGACGAAACAGCGAGGTCATCGGTCTCATCGGATTAGGGAAGGACGCGAAAGGAAGTCGACCGTGCCCTTTCAAAGGAACCATCCCGGCATTTGCCTATAGCGATTTAGGGAAATCACGGAAAACCTAAATCAGGATGGCCGGACGCGGGATTGAACCGACGTCCTCCCGAATGCGAGTCCAGGGTGCTAACCACTGCGCCACCTCGCTCGGTTGTAAGTTGGAGAGGGGAAGAAAGAAACCGAAATAGAGGGGGTATCATTGCTGTCTGCTGCATCGGGACATCACGTGGAATCAGGGGCGATGATCGAAAATCTGTACTGGACTGGAATTTCAACGCGGGATCTCTTGCGTACTAGGCAGGTGGGTTAAACACTGCGTCTTCCGGGACACAGCGTTATAACTGCGCGGACTATCTCCGCACACCTCACGGCCGATTCACATTCCCATCGAGCGCCACCTGTCTGCAGTTTGTTCGCTTTCTGAGATTCCAGCAGGAGGTCCGACGTACTTGTGCTTCCGCACATTATCACTCATCGCCCTTGTATTTGCATAATGTCCCGATGCAGCTGACAGCAGTGATACCCTCCATTTCCTTTCCTTTCTTCGCCTCTCCACCTTAAATTTACATATAAATTTTCAAAAATATAAAAAATAGTTCTAATTAAGAAAGAACAAAAAGTTGCCTCTAGGACAGAAAATTATTTGACTGTGCCGTTACTGAAACTATTATGTACCCAAATTTAAATTAGAAGAATAAACAAACACTAAATGCTTCTCTGCAAAGTTTTCGACGGACACTAAGATCGCAAGGTCTGCAAGCTCTTAACACAGAAATAAATTTCACTACTGAATACAGGCTTTTTAAATACTGATTTTTCACTAGAAACTCAAGTCACGCAAAAGCTAGTGTAGAAAATCAATACGCGAGCTCTTAACATGAACAAACACTGCACAAACTGCTTGTATTCACTTCTTAAAAGAAGCTCGCGAAACATAAATACCGAAGTTAACTAAATGCCGTGTACCTGCTCAACCTGCTGTCGTAGCAGCTGTTGGACGCTCCTCTCGCCCGTGTAGCTGCCGCCAGGCTGACTAATAAACTACAGGCTGCAACGGTCGCAAATTCAAAGTGAATCAGATGACGGTGCCGCTAATGGCGGTCAGTACTATTCTACCCAATAACGTGTATTGAGAATGTTACGCACCAGTTGTCTAACGAGTGATATTTTTTCAGAGCATGTTTCGGGACTACGTCACCCCTTTATCAAGTGCTATAAAAAAGAAAACAAATCCAACATTGCAATACCACACGTACTGACAACCATATAAATTTTTTTATATCATCGTGTACTATAACATGCCTTAAAGCTTCTATCCCATTAGGCACTGTCAAAAGCAAAACGCCTGCAGCAAACATGCACTGTCGAACACAAAACCTTTCCTAGAAAATCTCATGTTGATGAGCAACACACAGCTGTATGCTAAAGGCAGACACTTTCACCTCTTAGAGATAGTACTTCCCCATAACGCACGTCAAGGTCCCCAACGATACCACTGTCATTAAATCTATGAACATCATGTATTAAGTCCTAGTATATTCTAAAAATCAATACTACATCTACGTTCAAAAAATGGCTCTGAGCACTATGGGACTTAACATCTATGGTCATCAGTCCCCTAGAACTTAGAACTACTTAAACCTAACTAACCTAAGGACAGCACACAACACCCAGCCATCACGAGGCAGAGAAAATCCCTGACCCCGCCGGGAAATGAACCCGGGAACCCGGGCGTGGGAAGCGAGAACGCTACCGCACGACCACGAGATGCGGGCTACATCTACGTTGCATAGTGTGAATATACGTAGCACGAATAACAGAAAACCTAACGCCGCTATTTTGAATGGGTTGCTTCCCAAAGAGGACCTCTTTAAATTGGACCCAGATATGCTCCTTGGACATTTGATTTAGAATGCTTTAGCATTCTTAAAATGCAAAAAATCTCCACTGCCTCTAAATTTGACAACAGCCACCATTTAATCTTAAACTGCAATATCCTCATGGTGTTTGTGATCTTACCCAATGAATGCTGCTCATTGATGAGGTGCTTTGCCTCCGCCGATGAGCCAATATCTTCATTATTGTGCTCTTTGTAGCTTACTCTGAAGTTCCTTCCAGTTTGTCCCACGTACTTCATTTCCTAATCCTGATACATTATCCTTAAACTCCTGCTTTCTCCGTCCAGTTTTCTCTTGTGCCAGTCTTCTGCTTCAGCCACTGCCCCAATTTGTTGTCCGCAGTGAGTGCAATTTTCACCCCCTTTGTAGCTAAATAAGCTCGCCGATTTATAATATAGCTCCAAAGCTACTCTGATTTTTCTCGTTTTGTCGGTTTCTGTGCCTTGCCGCTGCATCTATTCTATCTATTAAATCTGCGTCAAAAGCAATTTCTACCGCTATTTGCCAAAGTTTTTTCATTTCTGTACCCTTGTTCAAAATGTGTGTGAAATCTTATGGGACTTAACTGCGAAGGTCATCAGTCCCTAAGCTTACACACTTCGTAACATAAATTATCCTAACTACAAACACACACGCCCATGCCCGAGGGGGGGACTCGAACCTCCGCCGGGACCAGCCGCACAGTCCATGACTGCAGCGCCCAGACCGCTCGGCTAATCCCGCACAACTCTACTCTTGTTCTCAGGATTTAGCGGGCTGGTATCAACTCTGTGTACAGCTTTTTTTAAGAATGCTAATTATTTTTATGGTTTTTGTTGAGGTTGTTTAATAAGAAAGAGCTGAAAATTGCATTCAGGACGGGCAACAAACGGGAACAGAGGCTGAAGCATAAGATTGGCACTGGGGAGAGCTGGACTGGGAAAGAGGGAGTTTATGAAATAAAGTGTCAGGATTTGGAAAGGAAGTACGTGAAGCAAACGGTAATAAACTTTAAAGTAAGGTTTAAAGAACAGAAAAAAGAGAATGGCTCATCGGTGGTGACGAAACACCTCAAGAACGGGCAGCATTCGTTGGGTAAAATCGCAGACAGCATCAGGCTATTGCACTTTCAAGGTAAAGGGTGGTTGTCAAATTAAGAGGAAGCGGAGATTTATGGAATTTGAGAAAGGAATGTGGCAGCGTGCTGAATGAGAAGACAAAAGTGCCCACGAAGCATATGTGGTCCCAGTTTAGCGATGTCCTCCTTGATAATAAGGTTTTTTATTGGTCACCCTACATGTATGCATAGGATTCAAATTTTAGAATTTACTAGAACTTGACCTATAATGTTCATAGACTTTTTGCTATACGACAGCATCGTTCGGGACTGTGACGTATGCGTTGCCGGAAAGTACTGTCTTCGGTAGGTGAGCGCTGCTATCTTTAGTTTACACTTGTCACTTGAGAGTATAACACGACAACATCAGAAGTCCCAGAGAAAAGTTTTACTTTCGACAGTGCACGATTGCTACTGGCTTTTTACTTTTGTCAGTGCTTATCGACACAGAAGCTTTAAGTTACTTATGTTTTACTACATGTTCATATGGTTGTCAGTACGTGCAGTATAGCGATGTATTGATTTGTTTCTTTGTTTTGTAGCACTTTGTAATGAAATAACGGAGTCCTGAAACATGTTGTCATAAAAGTATGACGTATGACAACTGGTGCGTAACATTCTCAGTACAGATTCGGTAGACAGTTCTAAGATGGCTTCACAACAGATAACTAACTAAACTGACATAAAACATACACGCAAGCTTTATATGTAAATAAATACTAGACAAGCAAGTAATAACACAGTTAATATTCACTTCTCGACAGATGCTCGTGGGAAATAAACGCTGAACAGCGTGTAGTGACGCAAACTGCTGGCGCTGCCGCTGCTGCACGTTTCTTTCGCCTGGGTAGCTATCCCTGGCCTGGGTTCATTACCACAATAGTGTTTCTATGATTCTGTTTCCTTGCCCCAAACCCACCTTAGAAGAACAACGTTTCACGACTTTTCAAACATGTTAACTGGAGTTGCCACGTCCAGCACGGAACACACGCGTAATCCTACATTTTATTCAACTCGCTCAGACTGGCAAATTGCTTACTTTATAAATAAAGGACTTGCATCAATATGTGCAGGAAGAACTGCACTGTGTTTTCATTTTAGTTTTATTTACGGAAACAAATTATTAAGACACTACACGGACAGTTTACGAAACTGCATTTTCTCACGACGTTACTGAATTTTCGACGTGCAGGAAAATTTTTTGTTATTGAAGTTTATTATTACCTAACACGAGATAATTTCAATTAAGTAAGACGTACTGTTGTCCGCTCGCGCATCAAATACTGTCGCCTGTATGGTATTGTTACGAGAAACGGACCGCTAGATTTGTAACAAAACTGTTATTAATTTTTCTGATCGACTTACTTGTTTCTAATATAACGAAAATTATGTAGTGAGAAAACATATCTTGAATCGGTCAACCACGATAAGGCGAAAGAACAAAAGCGATACAAAAAAATTACTTTAGGTTGCAGCAAATCAAATGGCTCTGAGCACTATGGGACTTGACTTCTGAGGTCATCAGTCCCCTAGAACTTAGAACTACTTAAACCTAACTAACCTGCGGACATCACACACATCCATGCCCGAGGCAGGATTCGAACCTGCGACCGTAGCGATCGCTCGGTTACAGACTGTAGCGCCTAGAACCGCTCGGCCACTCCGGCCGCCCAGGTTGCAGCAGTTATACTGTAAACAATAATATTTATTTCGTGAGACGAACTTCATTTGGAGTTGCTGCTGATAAGGAATCTTTATTAAAATGCCAAAACTTACGAAAATATAATTTTGTTGTATACATAACTACTTACCATCGTAAACTGCGTACTTCAAACATGTAGCTGAATCTACTTATACTTCATTTCTTTGGGGACAATGGAAAAACTCTACTGACATCTCTCTTGTCACCATTGCAGATGCTTGAAGTGTTATCATACCTGTCACTGCTGTAATTTAATGAAATGAGTAAACTGTGAGCCGATAAAAAGATCTGATTCCTTAAGGGTGACCAATAACTTGGAGAGTGCTGCATTTTCCTTTCTGCGATAATAATTATAAACGTGATGACGAACCGCGTTCTCAGCAGATGAATTTATAGTGATCATCCGCTCATTCATAGAACGAACGCTTTTTCCTCAAGAATTTCAGGTTTCTGAGTTTTTCCAGCTTTCTTTTATTTCTCGAACATTTCGTTGCTAATCTTCATAATGATATTTTTCTGTATATTAAGTGTTTCAGTTTTCTATCGATAACATTGTTAACAGAGAGCAGCGCGTCACAATTAAGTTTTTCGTTGTTAAAGCAGACACGTTTCGCACAAACAATTTCTCTCGGATGACATCGTGCGGCAGTCCCCTCACGAAGAGAACGACGTGGAACTTCTCCTCTCATTAGTTTCGACGAATTTTCGGCTGATATTGTTCATTACCACACCACAAATAACAGTAACAACTCATGCAACAGTAATAATGAGCACAAAGAAAATTAGGGCAACTACGGAGTTTTGCTGCGGCTGCAGGCCCCCCTATCCCGCATCGGTTTTCGTCGTAACTGTCAGTTCTAATTTGGAACAGACTATTAAGGAAACACTTTTTGCCTTGTTTCACAATGGTTTATTATTTTTGTATTACCTAGATTCCGATTTGTAAGCACCTTTTCCAGTGCACAACTGATTCCAAAGATAAAACATGTTAACTTCTTAACCTAACAAAGTTATCTCTGTTTACTATTTTGAAACAGTTACATTTGAATTGTACAACCGTATGACATTCATTAGGACAGCATATGAATAAACATACACATGAGCAGAGATCTGTGCACAGGAATGGGTATTTGTGTATTATCTAATTATCAATGTAGGCACCAGTGTTCCACTCCTATGTAGAAGCTGCGACATTATTTAAAAGGGGTGAATAACTGAACTGAGTCTGCTAGTTTAATAGTAAATGTGGGGATAAACATCGTTTTTTTTTTAATTTCTCAGTGAGTCAGCTTCTCACCCTTTCCACCCGTATACAAGGTGGTCCATAGTTAGTGGCCGGGCCAAATATCTCACGAAATAAGCATCAAACGAAAAAACTACAAAGAACGAAACTCGTCTAGCTTGAAGGGGGAAACCAGATGACGCTATGGTTGGCCCGCTAGATGACGCTGCCATAGGTCAAACGGATATCAACTGCGTTTTTTTTAAATAGGAAACCCCATTTTAATTACATATTCGTGTAGTACGTAAAGAAATATGAATGTTTTAGTTGGACCACTTTTTTCGCTTTGTGATAGATGGCGCTGTAATAGTCACAAACGTATAAGTACGTGGTATCAGGTAACATTCCGCCAGTGCGGGCAGTATTTGCTTCGTGATACAATACCCGTGTTAAAATGGACCGTTTACCAATTGCGGAAAAGATCGATATCGTGTTGATATATGGCTATTGTGATCAAATTGCTCAACGGACGTGTGCTATGTCTGCTGCTCGGTATCCTGGACGACATCATCAAAGTGTCCGGACCGTTCGCCGGATAGTTACGTTATTTAAGGAAACAGGATGTGTTCAGCCACATGTCAAACATCAACCACGACCTGCAATAAATGATGATGGCCAAATAGGTGTTTTAGCTGCTTTCGCTACATCAACATCGATTGCACCCGTACCGTATTAATATGCACCAGGAATTGCATGGCGACGACTTTGAACGTCATGTACAGTTCTGCCAATGGGCACAAGAGAAATTAAGGGACCATGACAGATCTTTTGCACGCGTTCTGTTTAGCAACGAAGCGTCATTCACCAACAGCGGTAACGTAAACCGGCATAATGTGCACTATTGGGCAACGGAAAATCCACGATGGCTGCGAGAAGTGGAACATCAGCGACCTTGGCGGGTTAATGTATGGTGTGGAATTACAGGAAGAAGGATAATTAGCCCCCATTTTATCGATGGCAAGCTAAATGGTGCAATGTATGCTGATTTCCTACCATAGCGCCGTCTGGTTTCCCCCTTCAAGCTAGACAAGTTTCGTTCTATGTAGTTTTTTCGTGTGACGCTTATTTCGTAAGATATTTGGCCCAGTCACGATCAATGGACCACCCTTTATAGCAGACGGAAAGCGTGCAAAGTGCACTCAGTTAAAATTAATTCATCAGACCACTCTCCAAATCTGTGTTGTTTTGCCCATTGAAGATGTGCGATATGAAAGATGGCAGGTCGATATGCGCTGCCACCCTTTCATAATTATGACCATTATAGCGTTACTTATCGATATTGTGATGAAGGATATTTGATCTAAAGTGATCGTGCGTTTAGAGGGGTAGACTTTAGGCGGTATCGTTAATCAGAGGGCTACTGATCCATCCTTCATTTAACTATTATTTCCTTGGTCTGTTTAGCTGCTATGTGCGGAGGGTACCACATTACCATGAGGTGTTTTCGGAGAGTGATTACCAGGCAAGTGTTCACAGAACGTCCACTCGTCCACACAGAAGGTGAGGGGTTTGCAGCTCTTTCACTTAAAGCGGCTCTCTCGTATGTAGAGAGAGTCAGCAGCTTGCCCAAACGCGTCTGGTGTTGGCTGCGACCACCGCCTGGCTCAATTGTTCGGTAGCTGGCCGTTGGCCGTAACAAGCCACAGGAGTCGCCTCCAACCCTAGGGAGGCTTTCTCCAAAATGTTTTATGCTGGAAAACGACTGCTTCCAGACTCTCTCGGCATTTTTGGGGACGAACACCTCGCTTCAGAGATCCGTATCTGCAGGCATTGCGAAAGTTCCGTTTCCTAGAAAAACCTGGAGCCACACAACGAGGTGCCCGGCAGTGTGTTGCTCAAGTAGAAAGCACATTTTTCTGTTTTCGTTTTGGTTCTCATGCCTAGTGCTTTCCCACGCGTGCAACAGGCGAGCATTTTGGCTGGAAATCAGGCTATGATATCAGAAGACATAACGAAGCAACTCTAACATTTTCAATGCAGGTAACTATTGGCAGAGCGACTTTTACCCGTCTGCTGCAGGGGCAGGAGCTCGGGATGTTTGTTTATGCGATTGGCGTGCAAAATATACCGCCGCCTGCTATTAGTTGATAAACGCTTTTGGTGGAGTCCACGTGGCGTAATTTGGGAATGGAAGGCGTTCGGTGGAGAGTTAGAGGGGAGTCTTCGGTGGGGGGTCGAAGTGAAGAATCTGTGGCGTGAAGCCGAGGCCGAGAGTCCGTGGCGACGACAAGAGTCCGGTGTTCGTGATCGAGAGCAGGAGGCCCTTGTCGCATATTTGCAGCTCATCACAATGCTTGAGCACCAAGTCCACACGACGACAGCAGTCTGTGGCAAATAAAGGGTGGTCCATTGATCGTGACCGGGCCAAATATCTCGAGCAATAAGCGTCAAACGAAAAAACTACAAAAAACGAAACTGTCTAGCTTGAAGGGGGAAACCATATGGCGCTATGGTCGGCCCGCTAGGTGGCGCTGTCATAGGTCAAACGGAAATCAAGTGCGCTTTTTTAAAATAGGAACCCCCATTTTTTATTGCATATTCGTGTAGTACCTAAAGAAATATGAATGTTTTAGTTGGAACACTTTTTTCGCTTTGTGGTAGATGGCGCCGTAATAGTCACAAACGTATGGCTCACAATTTTAGACGAACAGTTCGTAACAAACAGGTTTTTTAAATTAAAATACAATACGTAGGTACGTTTGAACATTCTATTTCGGTTGTTCCAATGTGATACATGTGCCTTAGTGAACTTATCATTTCTGAGAACATATGCTGTTACTGCGTGATTACCTGTAAATACCACATTAATGCAATAAATGCTCAAAATGATGTCCGTCAACCTCAATGCATTTGGCAATATGTATAATGACATTCCTCTCAACAGCGAGTAGTTCGCCTTGACAATGCGCTGACGCATGTTGTCAGGAGTTGTCGGTGGATCACGATAGCAAATATCCTTCAACTTTCTCCACAGCAATAAATCCGGGGACGTCAGATCCGGTGAACGCGCGTGCCATGGTATGCTGCTTCGACGACGTATCCACCTGTCATGAAACATGCTATTCAATACCGCTTCAACCGCACGCGAGGTATGTGCCGAGCATCCATCATGTTGGAAGTACATCTCCATTCTGTCATGCAGTGAAACATCTTGTAGTAACATCGGTAGAACATTACGTAGGAAATCAGTATACATTGCACCATTTAGATTGCCATCGATAAAATGGGGGCCAATTATCCTTCCTCCCATAATGCAGGACCATACATTAACCCGCCAAGGTAGCTGATGTTCCACTTGTGGCAGCCATCGTGGATTTTCCGTTGCCCAATAGTGCATATTACGCCGGTTTACGTTACCGTTGTTGGTGAATGACGCTTCGTTGCTAAAAAAACATGTGCAAAAATTCTGTCATCGTCCCGTAATTTCTCTTGTGCGCAGTGGCAGAACTGTACACGACGTTCAAAGTCGTCGCCATGCAGTTCCTGGTGCATAGAACTACGGTACGGGTGCAATCGATGTTGATGTAGCATTCTCAACACCGACGTTTTTGAGATTACCGATTCTCGCGCAATTTGTCTGCTACTCATGTGTCGATTAGCAGCGACAGGAGCTAAACACATATTTGGGCATCATCATTTGTTGCAGGTCGTGGTTGACGTTTCACATGTGGCTGAACACTTCCTGTTTCCTTAACTAATGTAACTATCCGGCGAATGGTCCGGACACTTGGATGATGTCGTCCAGGATACCGAGCAGCTTACATAGCACACGCCCGTTGGGCATTTTGATCACATTAGCCATACATCAGCACGATATCGACCTTTTCCGCAATTGGTAAATGGTCCATTTTAACACGGGTAATGTATCACGAAGCAAATACCGCCCGCACTGGCGGAATGTTACCTGATACCACGTACTTATACGTTTGTGACTATTACAGCGCCATCAATCACAACGCGAAAAAAGTGGTCCAACTAAAACATTCATATTTCTTAACGTACTACACATGTAAAAAAAGACGGGGTTCCTATTTTTTTTAAAAAGTTGATATCCGTTTGACCTATGGCACAGCCATCTAGCGGGCCAATCATAGCGCCATCTGGTTTCCCCCTTCAGGCTAGACGAGTTTCGTTCTTTGTAGTTTTATCGTTTCATGCTTATTTGGTGAGATATTTGGCCCGGTCACGATCAATCGACCATCTTGTATACTCGCAGCTCTAGGATGTAAGGTATTCAGTTGTTTCGTTCTTAACGCTCACCGAGCATGTTTCCGGTTTAGCGGCAGCAGCCGATCGGTTGTTGCGTGTGCTGCAGCAGATAACTTTTTCAGCCCACAATCACTGTCTCGCAGAGTAAAATTTGTCACATAGCGTTACCAACTGTACTCACAGGAGCTGCCATAGTGTAGAGTACTCGAACAGGGGCGATTTTCATATGAGCATAGCCAACTGAACACTTTAATTCCCTTACATGTGATTCATTGATGTGAACTAATATTGTTTTATTTTGCTTATGATACTTGAAACGTCCCCTTACAACAATTTATATACGACTGTGCATAAACTGACATACAATATTTTTAGCGCAACGCAATCTGACTTTCAAAAAATCCCTACAAAAGAATGGCCCTGACTAACATTAACCTATACCTTTCACAAATCACTTACTTCACAAAAATCTTCGTTACTCAAGCTACTGCAATACAGCGAGCGCCACTACTGCCAGCTAAATAACAGATTCAAACTACGAAAGGCACTAACTACTAGTAGGCATAGTTAGCAAATGAAAGATTTTAGCAGAGAACAAACAATATATTTACCTTAATAGTCATCAAAAGTCATAATATATACAGCAGTTCATGACATCCATTTTTACAAATTTCAAAACTCCGCCATTTCTCTCGCCACATCCACCACTGCTGGCGGCTTACCTCCAACTGCGCAACGCTACGCGCTGTTCACATCCATCTGCCCAACACTACAATGGGAGACAACAATGCAAACTAGCCACAGACTGCACACAGCACAGCCAGTGATTTTCATACAAAGAGCGCTACGTGGCAGCGGCGTTACCAATATAAGAACCTAAACAGCCTACTTACATAGCCCCCATGCTCCCCACAAAAAATTTTACAAATTGTTTTAGGCACTGGGCAATACATATTAGTTAAAATTTTTCATAATCGTAATTACAATAACAAAGAAATCAAATGCACACACTTATTGATACAATGTTGGTCAAAAGCTAAAATTTTCTCACAGTCCATAAAGATAGTTCTGATCATTCATTATAATAGTAATTACAGTTTTTTTCACAAAGTCTCATTAGTATAAGAAATAGCACACAGAAGTAGTGGATTTCCATGCAGTCTTGAAGAAGTAGTGTTGTCCTTCCAACGGAAAGACAGTGCTGACTCTTGACATGCAGACAGGTAATGGGCCACAACAGAGCAACCCACAGCAGAGTCAGTCGAAGTTTTGAAGAATATTGGTAGGTAGGTCATCACAGAGTAGACCCACTGTAGTCCTGGTAGAGATTACGGTATTGGTGGGCCACCAGAGGTGCAGACCCACTGCAGTCCTTGTAGAAATAATGGTACCAGTGAGTCAGCAAAGGTGTAGACCCACTGTAGTCCTTGTAGAAATAACGGTATTGGTGAGTCAGCAAAGGTGAAGACCCACTGTAGTCCTTGTATAAATTATGGTATTGGTGGGTCATCAAAGGTGTAGACCGACAGTAGTCCTTGTAGAAATAATGGTATTGGTGGGTCATCAAAGGTGTAGACCCACTGTAGTCCTTGTAGAGATGGCCAGCAGCCATCTGCTGCGACTGTGCAGGTGCACAATCACCATCGAAGAGTCTTGCAGAGAAGATAGCAAGTCCATAAACCACCACTTGTGCACGCACAAAGTTTTTGGAATTGTCCTTAGAAGTCTTGCAGACAATATAGCAAGTCCATAAACCACCACTTGTACACTCACGAAGTTTTTGGAATTGTCCTTAGAACCAGCAATGCTGTTATCCAGTCACTTGCTGAATTAGTAACACACGTGCAAACACTAACAGTCCCAACTTCTCACATATTGTGCATTACTATGACCAACAGAAATGTGTGCAGTGAAATGAATGCTTACAAGTTACTTAATTTGATGAACTGGTGTCAATTACAATATTATAACATAAGAATACAATTACAAAGGTACAAAATACATAATTAAAAACATAGCAATACAGATAACGTTTGTAGTAATACAGGCTTTACAAAAGAATAGAAATAACATATACATCAGTGTTACAGGAATTATAAGTACCTACATAAAAGATCAGAATAACTTTTGAAACATCAACTTCACACATGAGCAACAAAACAGAACAGATAAATAATGTCTAAACATCTTTACAAAGTAAATAACATATTATTAATGCAAATTATATTTGAGGATAACAGTATTCCTCATCATAGTGAATGTAGCTGAGTATTAGAAAAATTCTACAGCATAACAACATCAGCTAAATACATAAAGACAAAAAAAAACACAAATACACAAGGGTACACAAACACATAGGAGAATAACACAAGAGGAAATTGCAGGGTTTGTTTTCAGTGTAACATTTGGTACTGCAGTCCAACCCAAAACTTCATTCGATAGATTTGTTGTCTTATTTCAACATTTGTTTCCACCAAAAAAAATCCTAACTAAGCATGCTTTCTGTATTTATATGTTAACATATTTCTTACCTCATTATTTATTTTCCATTATCTTACCTCATCGTTTATTTCCAAGAAAATCCTACCTAAACCTGTTGTCCCTAAAACCTACTTTTTTGGTTCATATCCTCTTTCAAAATACTTTTTTGGCCAAACCATTTTCTTATAGCTTCTCAATGCATTTCTTCCAATTCATCACAACTTGTTCTCTTATATGGCCTACCCCATCTTAAGCTAACTTAAATCTACTGAGCTCAGATGCTAAACTAAGGGACGAGGCAATGCAGCAGCACAAAACAATTAACACAAACAGCAATGACAAAAAATGCAGATTTGCGAAGCAAGCAGCATTATAGAAATTAGCAAAGCAATTGCAATATTACAACTAATATAAGGCAATGTGCAGCAAACAAGAAAAATAAATCAGTAGTAAACTGGCTTAGAAGAGTAACACAAAGTCAAATTCAGTAACACTATGCCTAGCAAACAGCAGCAGCAAATGAAATAACTTATATCTAAACATGACATAGCTCAAGCAGAAAAAATATTACAGTAAAAATGGCCATGTTTAATACCTATGTCACATCTTAACACTAGGGTGATGCATCAACTTAACTTACACTACTAAATAAGTTACCCAGTCATTGACAAAATATATGTATGCAATTCCTGTGAAGGGAAATATCTTTTTGTACTCCCTCGTTTTTTTGAAGTAGATTTTAAAATGGTTATTTACTGGATCTGTAGGCATAAAATATTTATATTAGTACATCTATTAAATTTTATTTTAACCAATGCTGTAGTGCAGCTTGAAACTAGATATTAAACAAAAGAGCAAATATATATAGCCTATATAGAGCAATGCATGAAACGTCATTCACTGGGCAAATGTCGTCTCCAAAGGCAAAAGAATCTCTCAACTAGAAAGACAATAAATGTAAAATGTTTCTCATCATTTTATTAGGCATTTCAGTAAATATCATAAATTAAGAGCTCCACAGTGTAATCATATGTTTTCAAGTGTGAGTGTGTCGCATTTGCGATGCTTTCTACAAAGGAATGTCAATAGCGAGAATAATGGTCTCCCTTTTTTTTCTATCTGTGCCTCTGAAAAGGCACACACTAATGGCTTTTTCTCCAGGCATCTGACACAGCTGGGTGCCCACGACGCATTAGTGCAGGTGGTCACTTAACTTTCTTACGGAAATATTTACGACAGCAGTTTCCGCTACAGTGACAGTCTCATATAAAACTATTTCACAGGTCAAGAATTTGCGTTACAAATCTGTAGAAACAAAATCCTACTGACATAACAGTGTCCAAAAAATTTTTGCCGGCATTGTGATACATTACGCATTTACATACATTTCATAACTCTTAAAGTACGATTCTTGGTTTCCAACAACCTTTTTCACAAATCAGCGTCCCTAACCACTACTCATTATTCCTTACCTCATTACACATATACATATTCATAGACATTCTTCAATATTTCATCATAATAAATATGCAGCATAATCAAATTCCTCATATAGCATCATCTCATTGATCATAAACATACCTCAACAGCATAATACACATTGTAGTCGTAATAATAACATCATAACAGATCAATCATATCTCAAAATCGTCGTAGCTTTCTGAATATTTTAAAACCTAAAAAAAAAAATTTCTCTGCTCATTTCAAAAGTGTTATCTACCTCAAATGTACTTTAAAAATCATGATCCCATACCAAATACGTCATTCAAAGCTCTCATAGCATAACACTGGTTCTGAAAAAATATGAAGAGTTCACAAAGTACAGACAAAATACAATTTCATAAGTGTGAAGTTATCCAACAGTGTAATTACGTAAACATCTGTCACTGATGTAGTAAAATAAATGTTTGTCTCTCTCAGTTAGATGATCAGATAGTTGTGTAATTGTGTGTTAGAGAAATATGGTACCGATGTGCAAAGTTGTGTAAGCAAATACCATATTAGCTAGGGCTCCTTGTGCTTGCCAAACACATGGTACACAAAGTAAGCGTGTACCCCCCTGAGGATTAATGTAATTATACCCTCAGGTGTTACAGGTTACAACAATGGAATGAAATGTATTACGGAAAACCTTTGTATCATTGTACTTCAAATATCTTCAAAAATAAATGATTTAAGTACAAAATTAATCACTCAAATACATGTCCTGTAGCGCTAAATGTGCGTCTTGCTGTAAGATAATCTCTGTGGAAGTGTCATAGTTATTGTCCTCCGAAAGCTAAGTTCTGCAGAAACCAATGTACTTACCTCATAGAATGAGATTTTCACTCTGCAGCGGAGAGTGCGCTGATATGAAACTTCCTGGCAGATTAAAACTGTGTGCCCGACCGAGACTCGAACTCGGGACCTTTGCCTTTCGCGGGCAAGTGCTCTACCAACTGAGCTACCGAAGCACGACTCAAGCCCGGTACTCATAGCTTTACTTCTGCCAGTACCTCGTCTCCTACCTTCCAAACTTTACAGAAGCTCTCCTGCGAACCTTGCAGAACTAGCACTCCTGAAAGAAAGGATATAGCGGAGACATGGCTTAGCCACAGCCTGGGGGATGTTTCCAGAATGAGATTTTCACTCTGCAGTGGAGTGTGCGCTGATATGAAACTTCCTGGCAGATTAAAACTGTGTGCCCGACGGAGACTCGAACTCGGGACCTTTGCCTTTCGCGGGCAAGTGCTCTACCACTGAGCTACCGAAGCACGACTCACGCCCGGTACTCACAGCACTTGGTAGAGCACTTGCCCGCAAAAGGCAAAGGTCCCGAGTTCGAGTCTCGGTCGGGCACACAGTTTTAATCTGCCAGGAAGTTTCATATCAGCGCACCCTCCGCTGCAGAGTGAAAATCTCATTCTGGAAACATCCCCCAGGCTGTGGCTAAGCCATGTCTCCGCTATATCCTTTCTTTCAGGAGTGCTAGTTCTGCAAGGTTCGCAGGAGAGCTTCTGTAAAGTTTGGAAGGTAGGAGACGAGGTACTGGCAGAAGTAAAGCTGTGAGTACCGGGCGTGAGTCGTGCTTCGGTAGCTCATTTGGTAGAGCACTTGCCCGCGAAAGGCAAAGGTCCCGAGTTCGAGTCTCGGTCGGGCACACAGTTTTAATCTGCCAGGAAGTTACTTACCTCATGATAAACAAAATTGAAATGCTTTGCGTATCGATATCTTAGTTATTACGCTTATTGCCGTGATGAAGAAAGTACTGTGCTGTAACGTATTGTTGTGCTACTGAAAAGGCTGTCTCATTGTAGCTATACCACAAAAGTTACTACTAAAACATGTTTTACTTTCCAGAATAATTAAAAAAAACTGTGTAGATATAAAACAGATACACCGCAAAAGCAACATTGTAAATTGTCACTCATTAGCAGCGTTGTGATAAAATCGTGTAGCTGTCAAATAAACTAACCACTGTGTCATCTGATATCTCTCAGAAAGTACTTTAAATGCAGAATGTATTTTCAAGTAAACCAAAATGTGGCAGTAAAATCTCATTAGCAGTATATGTTCTAAGTATGTAAGCCGTATATTCGTTACATAATCGTGCAACTAACAAAGAGGAATGTATAAATAACAACACTGTGTCCTCTGTTCACAAAAACAATGCATTCGCAATTACTTGCCTAAGTTACCTATGTTCTTGACTGCATAGTTAGTTAGCTTTAAAACATAGTTGCATGTTAACAGTTTGTAAGTGTGACAAAGAGAACTAGTAATGTGAAGTGAAAAATTTTATAGCAAAGACTAAATTAAAAAACAGTTTATCTCTCAATAAACGGTTTTACATGTAAGATGTGGTGTAACCCTTTGCTCTTCTCAGTATGCAGAGTTTCAACTTGAATGCAATTATCATGCGGTATTCGTCCATAGAGAATACTGGAATTTTGCTCAAGGTTAGCGTCAATGTTATTTTCCCTGAGCCAGCAGGCGCAAGTGGCTGCCTGCGGTGCGAGTCATTGTCTGTTTCTTTGTTGGCGCGCGTCGTTATTGGGATTAGGAGACCTAACTTCTACAAATTCGCCTTGCCGAGAGGGCCCAGCCCTGTTTAAATCCCGCCAGTTCTGATGAAATTCACGTCTGTCATTGCGATCACATCGTCTGTCGTCATGTCGGTAGTTCCTGTAGTTTCTTTCTTGTTGGTTAAGTGGTGGAGAATTTCTCCCTGAATTATCACTGCACAGTGGACCATTGCGTCTGAAGTTATTCTGTCTCCCGTGATAATAATTGTTCTGGTTGCCAAATTGTCTGTTTCTATGAGTGTCTCTGTCATATTCATTACTACGGAAATGCGATCTCTCTCTGTAACTATTACTCTGCCAGTGGTTGTCATACGGGTGGTGTCTGTTTTGGTCACGATTTACGTTGTAAGAATAGAATTGTCGTGTCCAGTTATTGTTTCTGTCGTCACGAAATTGTGATGGATTTGACCTGTAGTGATTGTTTTTCTGTTTTCACATCCCGCGACTGTCTGTGTCAATTTCTAATTCTTGTAGGAGTCCCTGAAAAGCTTCAATGTCGTCTTTGCAACGCCCTGCCAAAATAATATTTCTTAAATGTTCAAGCAATTTCATTAAGCAAATGCAGATGAGTTCTGAAGGGCTGTATGGGTTTGAAAGATATTGATTCTTATGCAACATGTCTTCAAAATATTTGACAAGACTGGAAAATTCAGATTGTTCAAAGTGTTTCATCATCATGATGCTATGTTTTACTCGGTCTTGTGTAGCTTGAGACCAATATGCTGAGAGGAAGGCATGGTAAAATTCTCCTTCACTGTGGCAATCGTGAATGACCGATCGCATTCTTACAGCTGGTTCATTCTCTAAGTAGCCACACATAAATTCTAATCTGTGTTCTAATGACCAGTTGGGAGGAAAACAATGAGAGAATTGATGGAGCCACACTTGTGGATGAATGTCGTTGTCAGAATTCTTAAATGTTTTAAATTTACGTGTAGTAATGAACAGCTTATAGTCAAAATCATCATGTCGGCGAGTCGCATGTCGGTCATTGTTACGTCGTTTCGGCGGTTCCATCTCAAAATTCGGTGTACCTTGCCAGTTTCTTTCATAATTTCCGAAGTGCCCTGTGTTATTATTTTGTGGCTGTTCCGTATTTCTATGTCCCTCTTCCCGTATTGGAGCGTGAGTGTCCTCTGAAATACGTAATTCTTGTATTACCTATGTCAGCTGATCTTGTACTTCCCGGATTTCTCTTTGGTGTTGCGTATTAATTTGATTCAGATTTTGTTTCAGTTTCCTAATTTGTTCGCACTCTCCTGTGCCATTAAAGACTACCGGTTTTGTGTCATTCAGATTATCATCTACCTTCGTAGATAAATTATTTAGCTGATCCGAAAGTTCAACGACTTTCTCTGATAATGAACTAATTTCCTCCATGTGTCTTTCTGAACCAATTTTCAGAGTATCTACTGTGTCCTTTAAGTTTTCTTGAGTTTCTGCAAGTTGCGTAACCAAATCGGTAGATGCAACTGAGTCAATTTTAGCTTGCAGGGTCTCATGAGTTGGATGAACAATAGTTTGCTGTTCTTTTATGGCGGCTTCGTGATTCTGTAATGCATTTTCATGCCGCGAAAAAATAGGTTGAAAATGCTCACAAATTTGTGTTTTTACGTCATTACAGACTTTTTGACATTTCGATTCAATGTTATGTAACTCAGTATTTAAATCTTCACGTGTTTGTTCAAGTGTGGTGTCTAACTTTTGAAGCTTTTGCTGTGTTTGTCTCTGATTTTGTTCCATTGTGACTAACTTTTGAAGATTTTGTTCCACTGTGTCTAACTTTTGAAGATTTTGTTCCATTGTGTCTAACTTTTGAAGCTTTTGTCCCATTTGTTGCATTAATTGTAATAACAATGCACTGGTGTCTGAAACATGTTCCTCAGTGCTATTCGGCAATGCATTTGAACCGGCAATATTCGCAGTCTGAAAAGCAGAAAATGTGTCTTGACTTATCTGAGAAAAGGGTGAGGACGCAAAACCTGAATCTACAGTAGTTGCAAGATTGTGTCCTGTCATTTCGGATTCCTGAGGCAAGCTGTTGCCGACCGATCAATCGATAATGCTTCCCTGTTCACTATTTGTTTCACTGTCTACACCATTGTTTGCAGCCCGCTCCATTTCCCTATGTACAATTACCAAATTACTACTTTGAACATTAGTTAATTCATTACTTGGTGGCGCTAACACACTGCTTTCGTCTTCACTGTCATTTCTCAGTTTACTTTGGAGCGCAGTATTACGTTTTTCACACGCCATTATTGTCACAATATTTCACACGATAACACAGAAAAACACAATTTGAAGAGCAACAATAGGGGAACACATTAACATAGCACTGAAAATAATATCTAGTTAATTGCAAGCGCAGTTGCGAAATACATGGTGCAAATCTACATGCATGCCACAACTGTTTTACTGTACAACAATGAAAGACTGCAACTACGAAGGAGGTTCTCTCTACAATTACGCGCTAGCAATAAACAAAATCTACACCAATTACACAAACTACAAGAAAAAAAATCAGAAGATTCCAGTGAGGTATCCTCGGCTAAGGGTCGACATATGAAACGTCCCCTTAGAAAAATTATACATGACTGTGCTTAAACTGACATACAATATTTTTAGCGCAACGCAATCTGACTTTCAAAAAATCCCTATAAAAGAATGGCCCTGACAAACATTAACCTATACCTTTCACAAATCACTTACCTCACAAAAATCTTCGTTACTCAAGCTACAGCAATACAGCGAACGCCACTACTGCCAGCTAAATAACAGATTCAAACTACGGAAGGCACTAACTACTAGTAGGCATAGTTAGCAAATGAAAGATTTTAATAGAGAACAAACAATGTATTTACCTTAATAGTCATCAAAAGTCATAATATATACAGCAGTTCATGACATCCATTTTTACAAATTTCAAAACTCCGCCATTTCTCTCGCCTCATCCACCACTGCTGGCGGCTCACCTCCAACTGCGCATCGCTACGCACTGTTCACATCCACCTGCCCAACACTACAATGGCAGACAACAATGCAAACTAGCCACAGACTGCACACAGCACAGCCAGTGATTTTCATACAAAGAGCGCTACGTGGCGGCGGCGTTACCAATATAAGAACCTAAACAACCTACTTACATAATATATAATTTTTCACACGTTTTTAGATAAGTAAAGACAATTGTTAATGTGAAACTTTTCACATTTTAACATTAATAATTCCTTTAGTAATTTAATTTTGTAATTCCAGTTTCATTTGCTGGATGTTTCACGTGATATATATTGATTCATGTCGAATTTCCAGCTGAAGGTGCAATATAGCGCCAAAATTTAATTAATCAGCGTAATGGGAATCTGTTACGTACAGATTAATTTGGTGTTTCTTATGGGTGGCTCTGACAAGGGAGAAACTCCAGTCCAGAAGCAGATGTTTGGTAGATTCCACACTGCCACAACTACGGCCACTTTGCAAACTTTGTGTGGCAGTTGAGCAATGCCTGACTGTGAGGTATCCACTTCCAAATGTTCATTGCACACACTTCCCTCCATAATGTTCGTCACCAGCCCCTGTCGACTAAGATCTGTTTACGTCCACAGAGCCTATGGCATGTTACATGGCTGCGAGCAATATACCGTTCCTTGTAGAGAGGTTGAGTAACCCGCGTTGACACACTAAGAAATCGGACCACTTAAATCTCGGCGTAGTCGTGGCCACATCCAAGTGCTTGTGTATGTGTTTGGTGCTCATGGCCGTTCAACCCTGAGGTTATCAGCGCCCTTACACACATTAAAAGAAACGAATGTGGAAAAATTTATAAAAATGTGATTAAACATGCTAAGACAGTGGGAAAGAATAAAAGATGTGCTGGAGACTAAGACTGAAGTGAAATGACAAAGGAGCTAAAAGGAAGGCACAGAAAAATATCACTGGCTGAAACATATGGGCGAATCAGTCATCCTGTCAAATTATAATCGTCTCCCTAAAACCTTGGTAAAAACGTCGGACAATTCACAAAGTTTTAAAACTCTAACAACATTCGTTGGATCATTACCCAAAATAGATTGCAGATACGTCGGCAAATCATTCGAGGCCCGGTGGTCGAAAAATAAAACGCAGTCCAATAAGATGAAGCGCTCAGTGATCTGTACACCACAAGGGCCACACATCAGAGCCGGAGCAAGAAGCTATGCATCATAGGGCTGTGGCCTATGCGAAGATGAATGAGGAAGACCTCGTCCTGTCGACGTGGCTGGAAGGAAGTACACCACGGCCGCGTTGTGGGCTTTACTGTCTGTCATTTCCAACCACTCATCCTCCCACAGGCGCAAGACTCTGGAGCTCAACTGCAGGGGGATGGCACACTGAAATACGTGAGGATCAAGACACGCCTCCTCTTGTCTGCTAGATCTGCCCTTTCGTTCCCGGCAATTCCGTTGTTCCCTGGTACCCCGCAAAAAGACACCTCCGCCCCCAGCCGTTGTAGTTGGAGGAGGGCTTCCCGGATTGTCTGCATTGCTTTCTCTGCTGCGTACAAGCGTTTCAACGAGTAAAGGGCTCTCAGAGAATCGGAACAGACAAGAAATTTAGCACAAGAAGAACGTCTCATCTGCTCCAGTGCCCGCAAGATTGGATATAATTCTGAGTCAAAGACAGTAAAGGCTTGAGGGAGTCGGACTATGAGGACACGATCCGGGAAAACAACAGAGCAACCAACAGACTCTTCCTCTTCCGACCAATCCGTAAAGACAGCTACATAGTTGTGGTGTTCAGAGAAAATGTCGGAAGATATCGCATTAAAAACAGAAGCAGGTGCGCAATCTCTTCTGTGCTGCACCAAATCTGTGGACATCTGCAGTAACTAGAGCGGCAGACGATTAATATGAGAGGCACGCACATGCCTTGCTCATACTGTGGCATCAAGCAGTCTGGCCTGCAACATGAGTGATCTGCCAAGCGAGTGAATTTATTCTTATTTATCGAGTAACATCAATGACTGATTAAGAGCTCTAGTACTCACAATTAAGCTACAAATTATTCTCCTGTTTGAATATTACGCAACGCAAACGGATAACGCACATCTGACTATTAGTAATTTACACAACTCTGATTCTTCACTACGCACTAGCAATACCACATTTTCTTTCTTACCCAATGGCTTTGATCAATACGTGGCCAGCGCACTGAATATGAATGGCGCACACATTATTAATTCTGGATATCATGACTACACACTATTCGAAGAACAAGGCCACCAATCTTTTTCTTTTCACTATATTTTTTATTCCGATAAATTCTATTATGATTCAAAGATAACCTAAACACACCATTACATTTCATACAACAATTACACATGAGAAACTCCGCCCAGTGGGCATGGCTTTACATTGGTGATTCTCTATCTCATGGTCTCATAATTATTTAATGCTACAGTGCACTTTCTGGATAGGATGGTGGATCTTTTGCTATATCTCACACTTCGACTCTCACACTTCGACTCTCACACTCATCATCACGAAAATTTCCTCCAGACCGAGTGGTTCAAAAAGGAACATGCATAATCCGCTGCCTCTGAACCTATTTTGCTTCTCTCCCAAGCAAACCACACAAAATTAACGTGAAATACATCACACTGGCAACATAGAATACAATCACAAGGAATAGTCACAACGTTAGAATCACTTCACTTTCAGCTTCCCCACTTCAATTAGTATTCATCCCAGTTTCACACGACACTGCCCCACTTCGTAACTTTTCTTTCCTACTACGAACTCTGGAGGATATATCCACGTCTTCCTGTGCAATGCAAGCCAAGTGGCATTGCTGCATAGACGGCTGACTCACCTTGCTTCTCTCTCAGAGTATTAGAGTTTGAATCCAGCGTCACACGGAAACATAACACGCAAAGTAATATTAAGATCATATTCGTCACACACGCGAGTCCTCAACTGATACCATGGACGAGTACTTCTCTTTATCCTTTGTCTCATACACAGATTGAGACTCACACAGTACTCACCACGTGGAAGTGCTCGTCTCTAATTTCAAGTCCTGCACACGCCATTTCTTAAATATTTCCAGCTTGTAGTACACACACCAGTAATTCAGCTTAACTTTAGCACTCGGAAGTATTTCAACTTAGTACTAGCACACGGAAGTATTTCAACTTATTACTAGCCGTGGTTTCATTGTGACCGATGGTCACTACGATCCCCTTAGTATTACCTGCCTGACATTTAATTCTCCCCCCAAAAGTTCCTGAAATAGAGAAATAATTATTCCAAACTACTCTTCAGTATTTCACATGCATACCATTCTCTCCACTCTTTTGTCTTTACGGAGCACACCTAAGACAGGTCTTACCCATACAAGATCCAGCGCCAGAGTGCTGAAACATGGCCGTTCTTCAGGTCATCTCGCACCTCCGCCGAGGTGGGGGAGCACCATGCTACCGTATTGGCTAGCCACATTTCAGGCGCTCAAAGTTCAGGTAAATTTCATCTCTTTGGTTCCACCAAAGGTGACCAAAAGACCGTCTCAAAGATTATCTTACGTTGCACATTCACTATCTGCTGTTAGCAGACGACCATACATTCATTCATTTCACAGATCTCACCAAATTGGATGTAGGGATTTATTTTGTGGGAGTGCACATGTGATCAATTAAATAAATAAATTGTCCTTCTTTCCTACACTGGTATCTGGCTTCGGTGTATTAAGTGAAATTGTGTTATTATTACAAAAAATATGTTGTTCTGACAAGAATAACCAAGAATGTTGTACCTATTTTCAATGTCTGGCGGTACTGTACCCTGTCAAATACACGGGATTTGGGGTCATAGTTGGTCCACACACTGCACGCGGATCACAAACGGTATTGTAGCTCGTGGACGGTTGGAGAAAAGGCGTCCCAGAGGCGACCGAGCAACGGTATGGTGTGCGGGTGAAGTCGGAGCTGCAAGGAACTCGGAGCTGCAAGGAACTTACACGCCTGCCACATTCAAGGACAAAAGCTCCATTGCCATCCCACCATTACTCCACGTCAGCCCATCTTACAGCTGATTCCAGCGACTACCAGACACAACCGTTTCACTGCCATGACATCAGCGGTGGGGCTTACATAAACGCCTAGTATTAGATCTATATCACTTACAGTGCTGTCCGCCCCCGGTAGCTGAGAGGTTGCTGACGCGGTAGCTCAGCGTGTTCGGTCAGAGAGCTGGTTGGCCTCTATAATAATAAAACTGAGTGGAAGGATCAACAAACGAACTTTAACGGATGTCATGTGACGTCCGCAACGACCAAACCCAACGATCAACAACCAACAAAAATGAAAAAAAAAAAGTGGGCAGCGCGACAGGGTGTCAATCCTAATGGCCTGGGTTCGATGCCCGGCTGGGACGGAGATTTTCTCCGCTCAGGGACTAGGTGTTGTGTTGTCCAAATCATCATCATTTCATCCCCATCAACGCACAAGTCGAAAAACTTGCACCCGCGAACGGTCTACCTGACGGGAGGCCCTAGTCACACGACTTTTTTTTCCCTACAGTGCTACAATCGACCAATGGCATCTTTTAAAAGAGTTGACTGTATTTTGTCCGTTGAGCTGAATTGGAACTAAGAAACTCCCTATTTGTTGCCGAAAAAGTAAGCGGCTTAGACTGCCGTTCTTACTTCATGAGACAATGTACCGTCAGTTTCGACACTTACGTGTTACTAAACTTTATGTCGTTTCTTTGCAAATTGAATTTTGCCTGTATCGTAAGAACGTCTGGCGGACGCCGTTCGTGGGTCTGAACAATTTTACAGAAACTGCTCTGCATGTACGTTTAATGGACTGCTATAGAAACGTAAAACAGCCTGCAGCCCACACAGGTTTTTTGGATTTTTACGAGAGCATTTTCACAATGACCGTAGCCTAATACGTATTTACGACCGACAGTTACGACTACTACTTTATGTGTTCTGTAGCACGTTGACCGATAACCGTCCAACCCGCCATTACCACAAACTGAGACACCAGAACCTGCAGAACGGATACAATAATTTCAGTTGGAGAAGCTTATTTATCCCTCATTTCCTACGTTTTTTGTGCAATTTGTTTCTACCCGGAAGCAGTTGTTGGAGATGAAGTACACTACTGGCCATTAAAAATGCTACACCAAGAAGAAATGCAGATGATAAACGGGTATTCATTGGACAAATATATTATACTAGAACTGACATGTGAATACATTTTCACGCAATTTGGGTGCATAGATCCTGAGAAATAAGTACCCAGAACAACCACCTCTGGCCGTAATAACGGCCTTGATACGCCTGGGCATTGAGTCAAACAGAGTTTAGATGGCGTGTACAGGTACAGCTGCCCATGCAGCTTCAACACGAAACCACAGTTCATCAAGAGTAGTGACTGGCGTATTGTGACGAGCCAGTTGCTCGGCCACCATTGACCAGACGTTTTCAATTGGTGAGAGATCTGGAGAATGTGCTGGCCAGGGCAGCAGTCGAACATTTTATGTATCCAGAAAGGCTCGTACAGGACCTGCAACATGCGGTCGTGCATTATCCTGCTGAAATGTAGGGTTTCGCAGGAATCGAATGAAGGGTAGAGCAACGGGTCGTAACACATGTCAAATGTAACGTCCACTGTCAAAGTGCCGTCAATACGAACAAGAGGTGACCGAGACGTGTAACCAATGGCACCGCATACCATTACGCCGCGTGATACGCCAGTATGGCGATGATGAATACACGCCTCCAATGTATGTTCACCGCGATGTGGCCGAACACGTAATCGACCATCATGATGCTGTAAACAGAACCTGGATTCATCCGAAAAAATGACGGTTTAATATTCGTGCACCCAGGTTCGTCGTTGAGTACACCATCGCGGGCGCTCCCGTTTTGATGCACCGTCAAGGGTAACCGCAGCCATGGTCTCCGAGCTGATAGTCCATGCTGCTGCAAGCCTCGTCGAACTGTTTGTGCAGATGGTTGTTGTCTTGCAAACGTCCCCATCTGTTGACTCAGACATCGAGACATGGCTGCACGATCCGTTACAGCCATGCGGATAAGATGCCTGTCATCTCGACTGCTAGTGATACGAGGCCGTTGGGATCCAGCACGGCGTTCCGTATTACCCTCCTGAACCCACAGATTCCATATTCTGCTAACAGTCATTGGATATCGACCAACGCGAGCAGCAATGTCGCGATACGATAAACTGCAGTCGCGATAGGCTACAATTCGACCTTTAATAAAGTCAAAACATGATGGTACGCATTTTTCCTCCTTACAAGAGGCATCACAACAACGTTTCACCAGGAAACGCCGGTCAACTGCCGTTTGCTTATGAGAAATCGGTTGGAAACCTTCCTGATGTCAGCACGTTGTAGGTGTCGCCAACCTTGTGTAAATGTTCTGAAAAGCTAATCATTTGCATGTTACAACATCTTCTTCCTGTCGGTTAAATTTCGCGTCTGTAGCACGTCATCTTCGTGGTGTAGCAATTTTAATGGCCAGTAGTGTATATTACAAGTTCGGTGTTTACCTAGGCGACAGTTGTAAGTTGCTGGCAGGGGTGCCTGTTACGCAACTACGATGGCGTGCAGAACTTAAGAACGAAAGTAGCTTTCGCATGATGTGTCATTGCAAAGCAACACAGCTCCATGAAACCTGCACCACACACAGAAAGAAATCCTACAGTAAATGAGTAGTACGGAAGGTAACTGAAAGAAATACGCAATGAGACGAACGGAAATTAAACTATTATTCAAAGGCAATAATTACACTGGAGTCACCGCGATTTATGGTAGGCCCATGGACATTACAAAGGCGGGGCTTGATTCTTAATAAGGTGAGTGATCACCATGGAAGTCAATGCAACGTGCTCCCATTCTAGCCAAAAGACTGGTACGGAGTTCTTGTGGTAAGGCGTTCCATCCTTCCACCAGTGCGGTTCACAGCTGCTGCGAAACGATGCCGCATGGCAACAGCAGGGAATGCATTGCCTCCAGAGCTGACATGCTCGCAAAAGTATTGGAAGAGTTTGAATGTAGTCTGGATGTCTGTCGCTGAGGGCACATTGAACAATTGCGAAAAGTAAATGAAAATATTTTGCCCTAAACGTAATTATAAGACTACCTCAAGATTTTATATTCAAGCATATACAAAATATGCCCTGGCAAAATCCTTTCGAAAATATAAGTTTTATGCTTTTGTGTGTGTGTGTCAAATCTTATGGAACTTAACTGCTAAGGTCATCAGTCCCTCAGCTTACATACTACTTAACCTAAATTATCCTAAGGACAAACACACACACCCATGCCCGAGGGAGGACTCGAACCTCCGCTGGGACCAGCCGCACAGTCCATGCCTGCAGCGCCCCCTAGACCGCTCGGCTAATCCCGCGTGGCTTTATGCTTTTAAAGGACGTCATAGTCGCCATCGACTTTACAAACTATTTATTTCACAATTACAATTTCTATCTTTGGAACATATTAAAATTGTACTGCTGCAAGCCGTCGCGTGCTTTAATCATAAATACGTGCCCAAGTGATGCTAAATGTTATTATGTTTAGATAAACGAAAGCGTTATTTTCTCAATAACCTTCAAATCCTGAGCTACACCCTTAATTTTCACGTATGAAATTAGTGCTTTCACGCATGGCACTTGTGTTGTCTATGTCTGCGGTCACTTTCAGAACTAAAATTAATAATCAAAATAACCAGTATAAGACGGTCGAATTTTGAATTGCTGGTGTATCCTTGTATCGCCACAATGAAATAAAAGCCATGACTAGTTGAGGGGGTTTGAATGAGAACAACGGCGTATTTAAGTTTACAATGACAAGTTTTTATTAATCCTTTCATGCTTACACTAAGCTGATATATCTTCATCATCAAAAAAAAAAAAAAAAAAAAAAAAAAAAAAAAAAAAAAAAAAAAAAAAAAAAAAAAAAAAAAAAAGAGAGAGAGAGAGAGAGAGAGAGAGAGAGAGAGAGAGAGAGAGAGAGAGGGTGGTGTTTAATTGGCAAAGCATACACTGGGGCGGAAACTATACATATTCTCCCCTGTGTTAATCTCTTTTACAAAGCAACTTGACTTTCTTTACATGAATTCACTGTGAGGCCCAATTCTATTCAAATGGAATCAACTGCGACCAAGTACACCACAAACTATGGTTCACCGTAGAAGAGGAAGCTGTGAATATCATTTAATAACCCTAAGCCTGTGCAGCAATACTTTACCCTTTCACCTTAATTCAGGCGGCAGCAGAGAACGGCACGCTGTGGGGAATGAGCAGCTGTAATGTTCTGACGCGTCCACGAAAACTTGCGAACTACGCAGACTGGCGTTCTGATTATCAGAACACGGGAAACTTCCCTATCAGAGCCCTGAAATTCCGGCGGATTTCAGTGTGAGGCGCATCCATTCGCTGGTTTCGCCAAACCAATAAATAAAAACCGCCTCCACGTTGCACAAAAGAATCGAACTATCCTCTACTGAGTGTATCTCCCGTCTTAACTGTTTTGCTGGTCTGGCAGCCAACCCAGACACAGGCCGGGGTTCCCACATTGAGGGAGCAACCCTCTGCTTTGGGTATTCTGAGAAGAGCCAATCAGCGATTCCAAACCTCTCTTATCTGAAAAATGAAGATTTTAGACTGGAGAGGCGTTTTCAGTGAAGCATGGCCATGTTTCTGGAAAAAACTGCTGCTCCGACCTCAAGTAAGAAGAGAGGAGTGCCCGAAGTCCCTCCGCAGGTACAATTCACAGAGTGCTGCCTCCCACAATCACTCTGGACACAGCGTTTATGGATACAATCCATCTTCCTCCCTGTTCTCTGTCGGGAACAAGTTCTCTACAGGCTATACATGCAGTTATATAAACATTTTTCCCACAAATTCCTCAGGTAAAAAGTAACAAACCACACATACCAAATGTAGTGCTGAGTTACACCGAGATCATGACCTAATATATGAATATCAATCTGACTGGCAGTGTTGTTAAACTGACAGTGTCGTGTCACCTCTCATTGCAAAATACACTCCTGGAAATTGAAATAAGAACACCGTGAATTCATTGTCCCAGGAAGGGGAAACTTTATTGACACATTCCTGGGGTCAGATACATCACATGATCACACTGACAGAACCACAGGCACATAGACACAGGCAACAGAGCATGCACAATGTCGGCACTAGTACAGTGTATATCCACCTTTCGCAGCAATGCAGGCTGCTATTCTCCCATGGAGACGATCGTAGAGATGCTGGATGTAGTCCTATGGAACGGCTTGCCATGCCATTTCCACCTGGCGCCTCAGTTGGACCAGCGTTCGTGCTGGACGTGCAGACCGCGTGAGACGACGCTTCATCCAGTCCCAAACATGCTCAATGGGGGACAGATCCGGATATCTTGCTGGCCAGGGTAGTTGACTTACACCTTCTAGAGCACGTTGGGTGGCACGGGATACATGCGGACGTGCATTGTCCTGTTGGAACAGCAAGTTCCCTTGCCGGTCTAGGAATGGTAGAACGATGGGTTCGATGACGGTTTGGATGTACCGTGCACTATTCAGTGTCCCCTCGACGATCACCAGTGGTGTACGGCCAGTGTAGGAGATCGCTCCCCACACCATGATGCCGGGTGTTGGCCCTGTGTGCCTCGGTCGTATGCAGGCCTGATTGTGGCGCTCACCTGCACGGCGCCAAACACGCATACGACCATCATTGGCACCAAGGCAGAAGCGACTCTCATCGCTGAAGACGACACGTCTCCATTCGTCCCTCCATTCACGCCTGTCGCGACACCACTGGAGGCAGGCTGCACGATGTTGGGGCGTGAGCGGAAGACGGCCTAACGGTGTGCGGGACCGTAGCCCAGCTTCATGGAGACGGTTGCGAATGGTCCTCGCCGATACCCCAGGAGCAACAGCGTCCCTAATTTGCTGGGAAGTGGCGGTGCGGTCCCCTACGGCACTGCGTAGGATCCTACGGTCTTGGCGTGCATCCGTGCGTCGCTGCGGTCCGGTCCCAGGTGGACGGGCACGTGCACCTTCCGCCGACCACTGGCGACAACATCGATGTACTGTGGAGACCTCACGCCCCACGTGTTGAGCAATTCGGCGGTACGTCCACCCGGCCTCCCGCATGCCCACTATACGCCCTCGCTCAAAGTCCGTTAACTGCACATACGGTTCACGTCCACGCTGTCGCGGCATGCTACCAGTGTTAAAGACTGCGATGGAGCTCCGTATGCCACGGCAAACTGGCTGACACTGACGGCGGCGGTGCACAAATGCTGCGCAGCTAGCGCCATTCGACGGCCAACACCGCGGTTCCTGGTGTGTCCGCTGTGCCGTGCGTGTGATCATTGCTTGTACAGCCCTCTCGCAGTGTCCGGAGCAAGTATGGTGGGTCTGACACACCGGTGTCAATGTGTTCTTTTTTCCATTTCCAGGAGTGTATTTTGCTTCAGCACGTCTCAGACTTTAAAGTACCACTTGAAAATGGCCCAAATGCCGAAATTTCAATTGCGATATAAATAATTTCTACAGTCAACAGCGAATAGTATTTCCTTTTAAAAATTCTACGTGACTGTGAACTCTGACCATGAGAATTTAAAAAAAAATTATAGACCTTGAGTAAATTATAATTTACCCCAAATTTCTATCATTGTTTATGTAGACGATGAAGTCTTGTGAAATTGGATGCCCTTTTTCTTCTTTTTGTTTTCTTTGAGTTATCTGTACTGACGGAAGTCTCCATCTGTTCTGTGTAGCACACTATAATAATAAAACAAATGAACTTTCTCGATGCTCTGCAAAGCTATTCGTTGACCAACTGGATTTGTTTTCTTAGGCCATTTTCAAGTGTCGGATGACTGTTGGAATTGCAGATAAAATGATAGAATAATCATAAACATTAGTGGAAAATTTTCTTCCATTTTAAAAATAAAGTTGTCTTTACTATTTTAACACATCTCTTACGTGTACACAAATTAAGTTAGACTTAACATCGGGTCAAAAAGGAAATTTTCCTTGAGCAGTTACAACTGAACTAACATGCTGTGTCACATGTTTACTAATGTCTCGCAGTTCCAGTAATATCACCTTCCTCCGCGTTTTAAACATAACGGCACATTATATGGCAGATTTCTATTACATCACTGGAAGCGAAAACTGAACATTCTTTAGATACCTGAATCTGCATTAGTTAATCTGTAGTCTTCCCTATTCTTCCTGAATCCAGAATTGTATATTATTACTAGAAAAATATGTTAACGAAATATCTCGAATATAAAATTTGAATTTTTATCATATTCTTTGCAGGATGGAGAAAAGCGTGCCTAAGATTCGCTCATCAAAATAGAACGTGGTGCTAACGTCACTTAATGAAGACACAGCTTGTACTTAAACGAAATAACTGCAGTGTAAGCCACATACAAGTATTAATTATTATTGCCGTCTGCCATGTTTTTATCGAATATGGAACTAACCTGCATTTTGATGTTTTACAAAAACATTCTTATGCCAGTCTTTAAAGAGGTACTGTGGACAATGCAACAGACAATTTTGATTAAGTGTCCATCAGTTAAGTTCTATACACTCAGTCTCCGTGAATTTTCTCGCATGTATAATTATAAACTACAACTCGTATATTTGGATTAGGCATCTTGAAGACATTGTAGTTTGCTGACCTGTTTTGTGATAATAACGGGGCTTCTTACTGGCAAGCTCTAAAGTGTTTAGTTGAACATCCCAACCCGTCAAACCGAACCAATGTTAAGACTCTTTACCATCCGTTAATCGGGGTGTAATGTTAAAAGTTCTCCAGAAACCGGTGGCAACGCCGAAGCCCCCTAAATACAGGTAACAGCTTAATGAAATTCCAATAAGATGATATCACATTTGTGGTGATCATATTGGTAACAGTAAGCGTGTATGAACTGATATTGAACAGAGTCGAACTGGTTACTTCATACTTCCCTAAGCGCCTGTCAGTTTATCCTGTGGACAAGAAATGAAAACATCGATAGAAGGAGTTAAGCTCAGTAGTACTGCGTACGTTCGTAGGTGGTAAACTGACGTCACCTGTATATAAGTTTCACATTCCTGTACTTTCGATGTATGTGGTTAGACGGTATTATTATGTGATAAAACATGTCTCACACAGTTTGGATCCAACAGATATGGTGGAGACTGCAGTAGAGCCGTACCGAGGTGGTCCTGCGCCGCTGGCAGAACTTCCAGTGCTGCATCCCTGATCCCTCACACCGGTAAAACTACGATTCTGCAACTTTTTTCAATACAGATGTAGAAAATTTTGTAATTTTGTGATTAAATTGAGGCAAATTGAAAAATTACTTAATTGAACTAGATTGTACGCAACTGTTTGAAAGTATAACTCCAATGAAAACAGTGTGTGCCGAAAGACGTGAAGCACCCAGATAATATGATCGGATGTCATTGTAAATTTTTACTCGTAGTCATAATCGGTGGGCATGTAAATGATAAGCTGCAAATCTATGTGAGAGGTAGAACGGCCACTAGGGAGCGTTACTGTAATTACTGTTCAGTGTTGTTAACTGGTCTGGTGGGGTATATAAGGGGCGCGAACAGCGTCACATGTTGAGATATCACTCTGAAGGACAGGGAGATGATGCGTACACATGTGAGACAGCGTTATCAACACCTGACAGAGTTCAAAAGGCCCCTCGTTGTGGGCCTTCATTTGGCCAGCTGGCCTAATCATGCATTATCCAGATTTGTAGGGCATTCAGATGCGATAGTGGCCCGATGTTGCACTGCTTCGGAACCTGGGAGTAGGTATGCACATCAAAGTTCCGATCGACCATGTCTGACCACCACAAGAGAGAATAGCCGCATTGAGCGCCATGTAAATGTTAACCACTGGCACCTGCCACACGAGAACAAGTAATTGATGCACTTCAATATTCCGTGTCATCCCACACCATTGTGATTTCGTAGACTTTCCAGGCGTAATAACTGCTGATATTCTTCACGGGTTTGCAGCCGTATCATGTCGTCGTCCAGACACAATATTCCGGCGGACCAGCTGGCCGCCATCTTCAGGTGAGTTAATGCTCGTGCACTGCCTCGCTGGAACTGAATTCCAGCCATTTTTTTTCCGTTATTGTGATTTTAAAACCTGTAGAACAGATAGGCTGGCAGCAGCACAATACGCCGCTCTTCAGCCAAAGATAGTACAATGATATAAACAGAGAAGATACATGACTTGGAAAAACGGCGGGAAAAAACAGTAGACACATGAACATAAAAAAACATGAAGCCGTTCACACTCGATGACAATCCACACTACAAACTGTTGACATGAAGCACAAACACTGAAGATGACGATGGAGTGTGACGGTGAACACTGAACACTAAACACGATGGCACACACGAGACACTGATGGCGATGATCTCCGGCGCGCGAATGTCCACTTAGTGTGTGTGAGTCCGGGGACCTGCCAAGAGGGGAATAAGGGTGAGGTGGGGGAGAGGGGAGAACAAGGATGCCAATGGCTGAGGAGATGGGGGGAGGAGGAGAGGGACAGGGGAGGGGAAGCCCAGGGGAGGAGTGGGGAGAAATGGAGGAGGGAGGGAAGAGGGAGAGAAGGGAGGGAGGGTGCCCAGAGGAGCAAACACAGGAGGAGGGTGGGAGGATCAAAGTTGGTAGGAGGGGTAGATGTAGGGGAGGAGGGCATCATCAGGGAGAGGGAGCTGGCGGAAGCCACCTTGGGAGAGCGTAAGGAGGGTGGAGAGATGGAGACCGGGTGGGACGTGGGAATACAGGCACGGCAGTGGGCGGGGGTGGGAGAGGATGGGGGAGACTAGCGGGTGAGGAGGATCGAGTTTGCGGGAGGTGTACAGGATCCGTACCCTTTCAAGGAAAAGGAGGAGTTGGGGGAAGGGGATGAGATCGTACAGGATCCGCGTGGGGGAGGGGAGACAATTCCAGCCACAACGACGGAAACCTTTATACACCATGGACAGAGTAACGCGCGTGCGCGAGATGATGTGCAGCGCCTCCTGGCGGCAAGTAGACACGCAGCGCGCCGGTGGAAGAAGACGGGGGAAACGATAAATCGCAACAGCACTAATTAGAAGAATCCAGTGATCGAAAAGAAGACCGTTGTTGTTTAATGTCGGACAAAATCGGATTCCATATCTTACTTAGAGGAAAATCTTTATCCCTGTTGATAATGTTACTTGCTAATCTAATTTCAATGGATTCTTTAAGAACACATTCCCAATAGCGAGAAGCAGGAGAGATCAATTGTGTCTTGTCATACATCATCCTGTGTCCTTCGTTAAGGCAGTGTTCCGCTACTTCTCAGGCTGGTACAACCGAGTGTGCCGATGATGTTCCACACACCGGTCCTGAATAGTTGGAATAGTTTGACCAATATACTTCTTTCCACAGTGACACGAATTTCATAAACCCTGGGCTTTCTCAAGCCCAAATTATCTTTAACTCAGCCAAGAAGGGCTCTAGTCTTGGCCACCGGCATAAAGACACTTTTCATATCATATTTTCTTAAAATTCTTGAAATTTTGGATGATATACTTCCCGCAAAAATCAAAGAAGGAACAGCTTCAAAAGTATCCTCTACTGACTCACGTGACGGATCAAACTGGAGTAGTGGAGTTTTGCGGACTCTGGTGAAAAGAGTTCTGACAATGAACATTTGAAAGATTGTTTTTAAACAGAATGGATATACGGCACAACAAATATGCCGTACTCTTCAGTTTGGCCAGCTGGTCCGCCGAAATATTGTGTCTGGACGGCGACATGATCCGGCTGCAAACTCGTGAAAAATATCCCACACCACTGGTCGGAGCCTAGCAGCAGACGCGCTAGGGAATTACTATCCCATGCGTGGGCTGCCGTTAACATCACAACACAAACGGTTTAGTTTAGAGTTGTGCCCCGACCGAGGAGTATGGACTGCGGTTGAATGGTGTCAGAGTGCCTTCATCAATGCCTTGCGGTTCTGAACTACCCTAGATAACCATCTTCAGCGAGTACGACGTCGACCTGTTGAGAAGATCCATTCCTCCAATGATTTTGGGAAGCACTGCAGTGTTCCTTTTGTTGTTATAGTGTGACGAGCCTTTGGGTATGACCTCAGGTCATGGTAGGGCTCTTAGGGCACAGCAAAATCTGTATCGTATTGTTCATGGTGCTGCTGTTTATTGCTTTTAGTGTGATGTACCGGATGGTGATAATTAAAGTGCAGTTGCCCACGGAGGTCAAGTGTGAGGCTCGATTATCATATGGCAGCGAAACTTGGTGGGTATAGTAATGTGATTATGGGGAACCTACTTACGCTGGAAAAAATAGTTCCAATTGTGGCCACCATCTGGCGCTGTACACTGTTTGTATGACAATATGACATCCACTCTGCCGTTTGATAAACTATAACGTGCGAGAACATTTTGACGATCGAGAAGAAAGACCATGTGCTGTTTGTGAAACTGTCTTATCTGACCAACACAGATACAGTGCATTACAATATCTACCAAGTTTCGCTGCCATATGGTAATTACAGCCCACGTTGGACCTCTGTGAGTAGCTGCACTTCAACGATCGCCACCTGGTACACAGAAATTTATCGAAATTTCTGACGTAAGCACTAGATTATAGTGTCAGAGATTTCTTCGATACTTTCCTAGAAAGCTAGAAGTTTTTAAGTTACTTATCGAGAAAGTAAGCGAATGGGAGAGTGAAATTTTTGTAACTCCGAACAGAACGTCATTGCTCAAGCACACAGAAGTATCAACACGAGGCAGCCGCTAGGCATAAGCATAACTACATGATTAGTCGGTCACCAACAATACGAAATTGACTCTTCTGTGTATGAGTGCGAACCAACTCATTGGAAAAAGCGTCGAGTGCAGACCAACCCGCCTCCATTACCATACAACACGCTGTAAGAAGCTCTAAATCCATCAATGCCCATCAGAGGCTTGAAAGTGCAGTTAAGACACTTTGAAAAATTGGTTAAGCAAATGCAGCAGAACGCTGAGAACTCATAAACAACAGAAGAGGTTCAATCATGACGAATGACATCAAAAAGCAGATTCTCTCTTCGACGCCATGAATACTCCATCTCATTAGGCTAGAATCAGTCGATCAGTAGGATCGATGGTGCTCGTGTCATTCACACCTCAGTTCTCCGACTATTGTATTGTAACATCTTTTGTATGAGATTGTTCCAGAACCTGTCATACTTCTGCTGCCTTAAGAGATGACAACCAATCTATGACAGAAGCCAGCCTCCAATACCTGCTGCCACTGACAGTTAGTCCAGTGGCCTACCAGCACACTTCCAGGCTGGAGCATAAATTGGTCTAAACTCCAGCTTTGCTCAGATCAGACGACTTACCAAACCACTGTACCAGGGTCAACACTGAACATGACGTCACAGCATCTGACGTTGCGGTCCGTCTGTTGGGGCAACACGGGCAGTGACGTGGAAGGGGCATAGTTCTCTCAGAATGGTGTGTGAGACGCAACATACACACGTTGTGGTCATAGCCATCTCCGAGAGGAGCATCTAAGGAGGCGTACCTTCCACACCACGGGTGGCAACCCGTTTACTATAAGTCATCGGCATGTGCGCAAGGTTGACGCAGCGACATACGGAAGGCTGAGCCAGCCACTGGGTTCAGTGAATTATCCGCCAGCTTACTGAGCAAGTAGCCACTGCCGAAGATTCAGCGACGAGATGTTTCCAAAGAAATTGTTGTGTTCTGCCCACTCGTCTAATATAGGGTGCCTAGGAAACCTGCTTTCTCGGATCGCTAGAAATCAATTCAAGCAAATCGAAATTTATTACAGTAAGATAAATGACAATACTTAACTTTGCGGATTCACAGAGACGTGTCGCAAGCAAATGGCGACATGCAAATAATCAGTGTCCTTCAATACGTACTGGCGGAGGACGGGTCGTCTTCAACTCCAGCCGCGGCTAGGCGTGGCGGCGCTTATATTATCTTCGTATAGAGGCGGTTCCTGACTGGGTGTCTTCCTAGAAAGGGGTCCGTCAGCGTACTTTTGACTGACGTCGTCTCACAGTCCTCTCTGCTGTAACGTTCCTGGCCGACGTACCGGCGCTTAACGTTACGCCGGAACATTCCTCCACCCACCCCCCCTCCCCCTCCCCAAGGGACAGACTGTAGTTTTATACGGAGCGTGACAACGGTGAGGAGGGGGGGAGGGGGGCGGCAGGAGTGTGGAAGCTTCGCTGGGCCGTAAACGGTGGCTGCAGGGGACGTCAAGCTTCCGGTCTTCGCTCTGGCGGAAACGTCCCCCGGGAATTGATCAGAAGGGTACTCGTCCACCTCCTGAGGCCCATAACGAGATGTAGAAGGTGTCGGATGCTCGGATGCTGCAATGCCGGCGGGTCCAGCTCCATCGGTAGGACGAGATGAGGCGGAGGAGACGAAGGCTCCATCTCCATGGGGTCGTCCCGCAGTGACATGATGAAACCCTCAGGCGGCTGCTGTGGCCGCGCTCCGTGAATCTGGGGATTCACCGTGCACATGACAGTGGCGAATTTGACTGTGATATCGGCGCTGCAATCCGTCTGGGCCTGAAATGAGACACACGCATGGGCCAAGTCGACGGACGATTTCTCCTCGCGCCCACCGTCTGCTGCCGCTAAGAACGGTGTAAAACACAATATCAAGCGCTGCGAAGCGATACCGGCCTTCCTTCGGCGCCGGATGCTGAGGAGGGTAGAGCAAGTGAACAGTGTCCGACGGCGGCGGCCTTGAAGCAGTTCCGCCGGCGAAGATCCATCTCGTGGATGCGAATGATAAGAGGCGAGAAACAGTTGCAGTGCTTGATCCCTGGTGTGTGTAGAGCGAAGTTTGGCTATCGGCTGCTTGGAGGTTCTGACAGAACGTTCCACTTCGCCGTTTCACTGTGAATGGAACGGTGCAATGGTGCATGCCATTGAGCTCACAGAATGTTTCAAATTAATTTCACGTGAACTGAGGGCCGTTGTCCGACATTATGACTTCAGGTAAACCTTCGAGGCAAAACATAGAGGGCTGGCCGGTGTGGCCGTGCGGTTCTAGGCGCTTCAGTCTGGAACCGCGTGACCGCTACGGTCGAATCCTGCCTCGGGCATGGATGTGTGTGATGTCCTTAGGTTAGTTAGGTTTAAGTAGTTCTAAGTTCTAGGGGACTGATGACCACAGATGTTAAGTCCCATAGTGCTCAGAGCCATTTGACCCAAAACATAGAGGACAACACCTGAATTGTGCTACGTGACGTTGTCGAGTTCATTGGCACAGCAAAAGGAAACTTGCTGTATGGATCAACCACAATCAACCGACGAGTGTTCCAAAAAGATCCCGCAAAGTCTATCTGCACATGTTGCCACGGTAATTGCGACTTCGGCCAAGCAGAGAATGTTTGTGGCGCAGCGGACTGATTTTCCGCACATGCGTGACACTGTGCCATCATCTGTTCTATTTGGGTGTCCATACTCTGCCATGTACAGTGTCGACGAGCTAACTGTTTCGTACGAACAATTCCCCAGCGTCCTTGGTGAAGTAACTGCAACACTTCTGTGTGAGAAGCTTTAGGGATCAACACACGTGACTGTCCACTGTCATTTTGAACAAGAAGTATGACAGATTCTAGAACAATACCATATATGTCCATGACCTATTTAACACTGAAATCTATTATGCGAACTCGTACCTTGGTGTATTTATATAAAATAATGTATTCTGAGATGTTTACTACTACAGAGGGTGCATAAGCTCTGGGTTAGGTAAGGATTGAGGGCTAAAGCGTATATTTTATACATAACTTCATAAAAATACAAATTTCAGTTCCACTTAAAATGATATTATAGTCATCCATACATTATGACGACATTCCATGCTAGAAGAACATTACCATATTTTTCCATCCAGTTGTTGCGGTTTGTTGTGCTGTTCACTTTTTATAGAAATTGGGGATGATTACTCCATAAATAGGAGTAAGAATGCCTTTTTTGTGCACAGAATAATACTGTGCATACAAACAAAACATATGCACGTTACCTGTTGTCACTGTACCCATACCCTACCGCATGGGTCTGTAGTTTCCAAGTTGCAGCACACATAATATAGAGCAATTTTGGACTGCAAGTCCAATCATATTTGGAAGATAGGCCAGAAGATCACATGACTTGATGTGTTGTAATCATGACTTTTACCTGAATATTTTTTCTTCTGGTACAAGTAATCATGATCAGCAAAAAGCGTTTGTTGGTGGTGAGCTTTCTGATTATATTGCTATGCTAAAATGCATTCCGCTGTTAGTCCTGCACATATGAAAATACAATGACAGGCTGATGGAGAATTAAAGAAAATACCGTTGACTTGTGTGGATATATGCAAATTCCAGATAATCAGGACCGATAATTGGTTATAAAACTATGCCCTAAGTGTCTATAGATTTAGTTTTTTAATGTGGAAATCGATTACACAAACTACCAAATGACGATACCAACAGTTCTACTTTAAACTACATCTGGGTGATATTTTTTATTGTACAATTGAGTGACTGTCTATTCACCATAAGTAATTTTTTTCAAAATCAGTATGCATTACCACAATTGCCCAGAGATTTTCAGTCAGTGTTAAGAATGTGGAAAAATGTAGTGACCTTAAATATGAGAATGGAAAGAACCGGTCTACATCTCTAGAAGCCTGACTGTCTTACTGGCAAATAAAAAATTACCTAAAGTAGTCAGTCTGTTGAACAACACACTGATAATAGGAAATCACCACATGCAAGGATTATGAACACTTTCAATTGAATTCCCACATTTACCATTTTAGAAGATTTAGAAATATCCTACCGACTCCCCGTCTTGGCAGTGTCGGGGCTGAACTTGACTCATATTAGCCAATTTGTGTTATTTAATGCTGGTTCAAACTCTAAGTTGTTGTACGCTTATAAGCTGTCACATGATTACGACATCTATATCAACATTTGTAGAGCACACACATTCTGCAAACCCACTGCATGCTGTCTGATGGGGGCCACATTATGCCATTCGGAAAAAAAAGATTGACTGATAAAAACGAATACATGTACGCCTCTGTATAGGGTATAATATATCTTTTGTTGTGTGAAATTTATGTTGCGTACGAATGTCAGTTCTCGAAGGGTGCTGTCCAATTTGAGTTAACTAAATATTCACATTTTGATAGAAGCTATGGTAACAGTACTAGCATCAAGTTATTGCTTTTGGGAAATTCTTCCACTAAGTTAGTAAGGAGTGTGTTACACCATTTCCACAAGCAACAAAATATTTACCTCTACGAAATGCTGACAGCAGCAAAAAAAAAAAAAAAAAAAAAAAAAAAAAAAAAAAAAAAAAAAAAAAAAAAAAAAAAAAAAAAAAAAAAGAGCCGCTCAGTTTTATTTAGATCGCCGTTTTCATCTACATAGAAATTAGTCTGCGAACCTCTCTTGTGATGCAGTGATTGTAGTTTACCACTGCATACATGAACAAAATGTGCATTCAATGATCAATCAGGACTGTCAGGGTGACAAGAAGACATAACTTACTGTATATTAGTCGCCATTAATGTCGCAGAACGTTTTTTCTTAGCACAATCGACATAATAAATACTTGTTGTGTGGGGAAACTCTACTACTCATGTCACTTTTGTTGCCTACGTCTATGGTCACTTTCAGAAATCAGTTAATTTAATAATATTGAACCTTAAGTTGCTGGTGTGCCCACAACAAACAAAAACAGTAGGTAGCTGAGGGAGTATGAATGAGAAGAGTGGCGTATTTAAGTTTACAGTATAACGACAAGTTTTATTATCCTTTCATAACTACAAGAAGCTGTTAAATATTACACAACAAATGAAAAACACAAATCAGAAAAGGGATGGTGTTTGATTAGCATAGCACGCATTGGGTGGGGGGTGGGGGAGCTACACAAATTCTATCCTGAGTTAATCCCTTTTACAACGCAGTCTGACTTTGATTAAATGAGTGCACTGTGAAGCCCAATGGTTGGTTGGTTGGTTGGTTTGTGGGATTAAAGGGACCAGACTGCTACGGTCATCAGTCCCAATGCTATTCAAATGAAGTACGACCAAGTACACCACAAACTATGGTTCACAGAGAATAGGGAACTGTGAATATCATTTAACAACCCTACGCCACTGCAGCAGTACTTTAAACTTTCACCTTGGTTCAGAGGGCAGCAGAAGATGCGTACTCTGGGCGAGGAGCAGCGTGCTGAGGCAGCTGTAATGTTCCGAGCCGTACAAAATAAATTATAGAGTCTGCCATTCTGATTATCAGAATGTGGGAACTTCCCTATCAGAGCTCCCAAATCCCGACAGGTTTCAGTGTGAGGAGCACCCGTTCACTAGTCTGACCAAACCAGTTTGACTCAGGCTCGACAGTGCATGCTAAAACTGTCAAACGTCAGATAGCCAACTCAGGACGAATAAGATCACCCACATGACACATTATATGTTCTCGATGACATGCAGTTTTCAAACTGTCAGTACAGTTGGAAACTACCACCGGCTCTTAGTCCACCACAAGATACAGAACACAAATCTCACCCACAAGTGAAAGACCTGAAGTTCCTCACCAGAGGAGGACCAGAAGATGAAGACAAAAAATCACCACAATCACAACGCAATACCGCCCCGCATTGCACAAACCAATCAAACTATCCTCTACTCTTTGAATCTCCCTTCTTGGCTGTTCTCTTGGTGTGGTAGTCAATCCAGACACAGCACCGGGTTCCCTCACTGGAAGAGCATGTCTCCAATTTACATATCCTGAGATGCGCCAATCAGTGACTCCAAATCTTTCTTGCACGAAAAAAGGAAATTTTCGACTAGGGAGGCGTTGTTCCCACGGTAATCATTGCCATGTTTGGGCAAAAAACATCTACCTGGATGGGACTACAGTCCCTCATTTACAGAGAGATCTAATCTTTCCAGGCCAACAATTTCCAATAACTGAAAGAAGGCTGTTAAGCTACTCATGAAATATATGTTTTTGCTGCTCACTAAAAGAACCGACGACTATCTGTCATCAGGGGAGTTACAGTTCTTGCATCCACTAAACACCTACAGCAGCCACTCTGTCCATATCGTCCCATCTTCTAATATGAGACTGCACTAAGCTTTATGACCTTCCCACCATTTGCACTAAGCCTCAGCTTGCAGCAGTCTCTCTTAAATGACATCCTTCACCCACTTTTCGCCAATTAGCCACCTTCATAATGGAGTGCTGCCTGGCCCAGATAAAATATTTTGCGAACTGGCGCCCTCCTGTCTGACCTCTAAGTGGAAGGAGGAGAGTGCTGTGGCAGAAGTCCCCCTGCAGGTACAATCCATTGAGTACTGCTTCAAAGAGTCACTCACACATCATTGTCGATACATTCAGAATTTACAGCCTCCCATTTCTTTCTCCCTCCCTGTCCTCCATCAACTCCTTTGTGGCCCCTCGGGTACAAGTTCTCTACAGATTACACATGTAGTTATAAGAACATTCTGCCCAAGATGTATTCATGTGAAAAAAGTCATAAACCACACACCAAAAATACGAGGTGCATTCAAGTTCTAAGGCCTACGATTTTTTTTCTCCGGACTGGAAAGAGATAGAAACATGCGCATTGTTTTAAAATGAGGCCGTGTTCATTGTCAATACGTCCCAGAGATGGCAGCACCGTACGGCAGATGGAATTTTACCGCCAGCAGCGAGAATGAGAACTGTTTTAAATACTTAAAATGGGGACGTTTTCCTTACTTGAACAGCGTGCAATCATTCGTTTTCTGAATTTGCGTGGTGTGAAACCAATTGAAATTCGTCGACAGTTGAAGGAGACATGTGGTGATGGAGTTATGGATGTGTCGAAAGTGTGTTCGTGGGTGCAACAGTTTAATGAAGGCAGAATATCGTGTGACAACAAACCGAAACAACCTCGGGCTCGCACAAGCCGGTCTCACGACATGATCAAGAAGGTGGAGAGAATTGTTTTGGGGGATCGCCGAATGACTGTTGAACAGATCGCCTCCAGAGTTGGCATTTCTGTGGGTTCTGTGCACACAATCCTGCATGACGACCTGAAAATGCGAAAAGTGTCATCCAGGTGGGTGCCACGAATGCTGACGGACGACCACATGGCTGCCCGTGTGGCATGTTGCCAAGCAATGTTGACGTGCAACGACAGCATGAATGGGACTTTCTTTTCGTCGGTTGTAACAATGGATGAGACGTGGATGCCATTTTTCAATCCAGAAACAAAGCGCCAGTCAGCTCAATGGAAGCACACTGATTCACCGCCACCAAAAAAATTTCGGGTAACCGCCAGTGCTGAAAAAATGATGGTGTCCATGTTCTGGGACAGCGAGGGCGTAATCCTTACCCACTGCGTTCCAAAGGGCACTACGGTAACAGGTGCATACTACGAAAATGTTTTGAAGAACAAATTCCTTCCTGCACTGCAACAAAAACGTCTGGGAAGGGCTGCGCGTGTGCTGTTTCACCAAGACTACGCAGCCGCACATCGAGCTAACGTTACACAACAGTTTCTTCGTGATAACAACTTTGAAGTGATTCCTCATGCTCCCTACTCACCTGACCCGGCTCCTAGTGACTTTTGGCTTTTTCCAACAATGAAAGACACTCTCCGTGGCCGCACATTCACCAGCCGTGCTGCTATTGTCTCAGCGCTTTTCCAGTGGTCAAAACAGACTCATAAAGAAGCCTTCGCCGCTGCCATGGAATCATGACGTCAGCGTTGTGAAAAATGTGTACGGCTGTAGGGCGATTACGTCGAGAAGTAACGCCAGTTTCATTGATTTCGGGTGACTAGTTAATTAGAAAAAAAATCGGAGGCCTTAGAACTTGAATGCACCTCGTAGTATTGGGGAACACCGAGACCACGATCCAAAATATGGTTATTTAGCTGACTGGCAGTATTCTTAAAGTGAGAGACTGGCATGCCACCTCTCAACAGCAGGTAGCCTCACTCACACAGACTCTACCACACACCGTGCTATCTCAGTATGTGTGAACGTTGTTGAATGGTTGTCTTTATCCGATGATGGAAAGTGTGAGTATTCTGATATGGTGAAAGTAATTTCATGCCTATTGGGTATAGCGAAACTCAAGCTGGTGGTTCTCCTATTTATCAGTTTCGCAGAGGATGTTTTCTGGTAGTTACTGTCAACTGATGTTCATGCACTAAAGTTGCGGTGCTTGTTTCCCAAAGCTAGTTGTTTCAGTTACTTGGAAACAGCATTGTGCTTGCAGTTTTCCATGAGCTATCTGGAGACTCATACTGGCAGAGTCAGGGCAGGCACCATCAGTGACAGTGGCTAGGACAGGCAGCACCACCTGCAGGCCAATCAGTATGCAGCTATTATTTGAATGCTCATTATTCAATACTGTGTGCATCTTTGGAGAATCGGTTTAAGTGTAATTCATCTCTGCTTATTGACAGAAGACATGTAAACTCTGCAACTCTCTAAGGTAGTATTTTATCATATAAGGACAGAGGTGATGTGACCTCTTTGAGTCTGTGACTTCGTACATAGAAAGAGTTTATTTTGCCTGCACTGTGGCTGATGCTCAGTCTCGTTTTGGTAGTGGAGACATGTATATACTTCGGATTATTTCTATATCTGTTACTGTGTCTTATGGTGACAGTATACAATAATACTGCAAAAGATTATTTCGTGTCATATGTCTTTTTATTGGATTTGGGCACGCTGATAGATCTCACCCACTGTCAGTATGCTTGCAGGACTGTATTTTTTACTAAATTTTTCCCAGTATGCTCATGTGTAGGGAATATGGCAGTTTGATTGCATTGCACTGCTCCTACCCATGTTGAAGGAAACTTCAGACTAACCTCATCACTGGACGCAGAAGGACTGCCAGGGCTCCTACACAGATTTATTTTCGTAATTATTTACAAGTCTTCTAGCAGTACCCTACCCACACTAATAGTGCACTAGTGTAAATCGTGTTGTGGTAGGTTATATAACTCTTCATTCTGTTTGGCACATATGGCTGACCAAGATTGACGCCGCTTACGCAATTTTTCTCAAATAACGAAAGCGAACAAATAGCTGTCGGTGTTTTACAACAGATCTGAATTTGTTAACATGGGCTGGAAGCCCCTCACTTAATGCTTGATATAGTAGGAGTGTCTTTTTTCGTCAGCAACCAAGTCAGATGTATCAGAGATATTTACACACATACGTAATGGAAATTTATCTAATATTGCTGGGGAGGAGTGTGGGCATAATGTCTGGGGGCTGCGGTCATTGGCGGTGTTGATAGTGGTGGCAGAATTGGCCAGACTCTATGCATCTGCACTCGAAGTGCTGCATGTACTGCAGGCAGCTCACTTATTGCATTCAATCCCCACTTATCTGGCAAGTTCCTTGAAATCCAGTCTTTGGTTGAAATGGTTCTGAGCACTATGGGACTTAACTTCTGAGGTCGTCAGTCCCCTATAACTTAGAACTACTTAAACCTAACTAACCTAAGGACATCACACACATCCATGCCCGAGGCAGGATTCGAACCTGCGACTGTAGCGGTCGCGCGGTTCCAGAGTGTAGCACCTAGAACCGCTCTGACATCCCGGCCGGCGAAATCCAGTCTTTATTTATAGCGTTGTAGTATTCCTTATGCATATAGTATCTGTGGTTGGAAGTCAGTAAAGCTGCAGTGCTTACAGAATTTAAACTGACATTAATTTTGTGGAATACGTCATAACATCATTACTTCTACCAGTTCTGGAATGTGTTCGTTTTTAGCACATACATTATGACTTCACACACACATTTGTACTGTATGAATGGCTTACAAATGGTCTAATTCCGGTTGTTCAGATGCTTCTAAGCACATGCTGTACTGTGAATGGCTGAGAACATCATGACGCTGACATGATGTGACGTAAGCTGCAGCATTATTGACATCGTGTCAAGAGCAGTTGGGTGAAACTGGCGTTGCTGGAATGCATATAAAGCTATGGTTTAATACATAAAATAATAAAAATGTGTAAAAATACATTTAATGTAGTTAAATTGTGAAAAAATGTAAAAAACAGAAAATGATAAATATGTGGAAAGAAAAGAGAATTGAGAGTACTTACATGTCTGCCTCAGGTGGTGATTTGTGTCTGCTGGCAGCTCGAATGACGAAATTGTGTTTTTAATAATATTAAATGTAATTTATTATTAAAAATACCCATTTAATGATATTCTATAGACCTCCAATGACAAAACCTACATGTTTATAATAATAATAATAATAACTATCCTCGCTCTAAACACCGAATAGAGAAATTCATGTAACTGTAATATTTAGTTCATTATTTGTAACAAATACCAACATCCTATCACCTAGCATACCTGACGGTCTTATTCCTACTGTGCACAGAGCTCAAATGTAGCCGCTCTCTGGAGTGCTTTAGTTATAAAGGTTGAAGAGGGGGAAGGGGATTCAGACTCATTGTCTAGAGTGTGAGGACAGTGATGGTGGTCTTGATAAACTGCCAGTGATTACCCATGGCGGGGGGCGGGAGGGGGAGGGGAATTGGGGGTGTGACCTTCAACTAGCAGAGGTGTGTAACCTGACACTAGAAGTCCTTATCAGAGACATTGTAAGATCTTCCCTGTGCGTGTAGAAATTCGACAATAGTTGTGTTTCTTCTGTCCTATCTGGCAGGTCTCATTCCAGTAACAGATCTAAGAGTGCAGTGCCAATTAATCAAATTATGCAAACAAATTTTGGATAACATAACGTAGAGTAAGGGGTCCTAAGTACTGTATCCTGAGTGGGTGTTTCTCTGAAGCCTCTCTAACTCTTTATTACGATATGTGATTTACTAGCTATGAAAGGAAAGTCATATGTTGCAATATGCAGAATTTATTGTATAAATAATGTTGGAGTTTGCATGCATGAGTCACAGTCTCATCTTAATTAATATATGGTAGTTCACACAGAAAATTGCCATTATTGGTTTGCTAGATGCAGAGATGAGTAAAAATATCAGTCAGGACGTGATGTAATCCTATCATACGTATAGAAGACACACGATGTGGTATGGTGAGTTAAGCAGCGATTGCATGGCAAGGAATTAACAGTGAATGAAGATAATTTTCCTACTGGGGTAGAAAGACTATTCTGGTGGCAGCCACTGCTATACTACTGTTCTAGGAGTATTGCACATCCCTGCAGAATGTTCAAAATTTTTGTACATAACTTCTAAAAACTCATTTGTCTTTGATAACTTAAATATTTATTGAAAAAAGGCAGTCTACAAGTGACAAGGAACATTATAATGAAGGACAAGATAGTTTGCAGAATTTTAATTCACTGATGTCGTAATTAAAAAATAAATATTTTAATGAAATTTCCATTTAATTTGGTCTTAGTGTAAAATATTGCGTATCATAAGTGAATTTTTCAGCACTCATGTTTTAAATGATCTTAGTATTTTGTAGAACACCCCTTCGCTCTTATCAGGCATGGAGTCGATCAATTTTCAAATGGTACTGATGTCAATTTCATGGTGCCATACTTTCACAATGCCCTCCAACAGCTCCTGTGTTGTTGCAGGCTGCTTCTCCTGAGCATGTTGCCCAAACAGTTGCCACATATTCTCAGCTGAATTAAGGTCGTCGAGTTTCCCGACCACTGAATTTCCCTGATACCCAGTTAACTTATGACAAAGCGAATCTGAAATGGAAGATGTGGACGATATGTAACAACTCTAACCTTGAAAATTGTATTACAAAGATAAAATAACCAAAACTCAACATTTCTTATGTGTGGCATGGAGCGAGATCCTGTTGGAAAATCCAATGGGCATCATATGCAATGAAAATCAGACGACACCGAATCACAACTGCGTTCGATCACTGTTCATTGTTCCTGAACAAAGTACAGCCTTCCAACATCTCGCTTTCCACACCATTGCTGATGGAGTATATTTCATGGGTTCGCACAAGGCAGGATAAATTTCACTGGGTTCACATCTGACGAGCTAAGGTTTTTCACTTAGCGTGGAAAACCGGCTTTCATCTGAAATTACCACAATTCTTTTGTCCAGTTCATGTGCAGTTTGGCCCCGTGGCTTCTTCTTGGCAACTCTAGCCTTCATTCTCATTACTCAGAGTCTTTTCCTAACAACTGATGTGCCTCTTGCCATGCTTTTGCCAGTTCAACTGAAACTGCACTCTTGTTTTTCCAGCTTACCCGACGAATTATTCTGTCCTCCCGAGGCGAAGAAATGCGTGGGTGCCCGATTCGTGAAAATTTCCCATATTTCCTTTAGCCATCAGCTTCTGCAAATTTTGACTCACAGCTGACTTCGAACAGTTTAATCCCTTCGCAGTTTCTGCGTTATTTACAGGTTCATTGTGTAAAACCTCGCTGCACTTTTTCTTTCATGAGTTTTCACTATGGCGGCAAATGCACAGATGCATAGTAGGACGAAAAGTTAAAATCCAGTAATACTTTCAGACCAGAGCAAGCGAACGCAAGACCTTAATTACACAGAGCACTTTTGAGGCAATAATCGGCAGTAGATCCCATTGTTACTTGGTATTGTGGCAAGGTATTCTCCTCAAAAGTCATAAATATACACTCCTGGAAATTGAAATAAGAACACCGTGAATTCATTGTCCCAGGAAGGGGAAACTTTATTGACACATTCCTGGGGTCAGATACATCACATGATCACACTGACAGAACCACAGGCACATAGACACAGGCAACAGAGCATGCACAATGTCGGCACTAGTACAGTGTATATCCACCTTTCGCAGCAATGCAGGCTGCTATTCTCCCATGGAGACGATCGTAGAGATGCTGGATGTAGTCCTGTGGAACGGCTTGCCATGCCATTTCCACCTAGCGCCTCAGTTGGACCAGCGTTCGTGCTGGACGTGCAGACCGCGTGAGACGACGCTTCATCCAGTCCCAAACATGCTCAATGGGGGACAGATCCGGAGAGCTTGCTGGCCAGGGTAGTTGACTTACACCTTCTAGAGCACGTTGGGTGGCACGGGATACATGCGGACGTGCATTGTCCTGTTGGAACAGCAAGTTCCCTTGCCGGTCTAGGAATGGTAGAACGATGGGTTCGATGACGGTTTGGATGTACCGTGCACTATTCAGTGTCCCCTCGACGATCACCAGTGGTGTACGGCCAGTGTAGGAGATCGCTCCCCACACCATGATGCCGGGTGTTGGCCCTGTGTGCCTCGGTCGTATGCAGTCCTGATTGTGGCGCTCACCTGCACGGCGCCAAACACGCATACGACCATCATTGGCACCAAGGCAGAAGCGACTCTCATCGCTGAAGACGACACGTCTCCATTCGTCCCTCCATTCACGCCTGTCGTGACACCACTGGAGGCGGACTGCACGATGTTGGGGCGTGAGCGGAAGACGGCCTACGGTGTGCGGGACCGTAGCCCAGCTTCATGGAGACGGTTGAGAATGGTCCTCGCCGATACCCCAGGAGCAACAGCGTCCCTAATTTGCTGGGAAGTGGCGGTGCGGTCCCCTACGGCACTGCGTAGGATCCTACGGTCTTGGCGTGCATCCGTGCGTCGCTGCGGTCCGGTCCCAGGTCGACGGGCACGTGCACCTTCCGCCGACCACTGGCGACAACATCGATGTACTGTGGAGACCTCACGCCCCACGAGTTGAGCAATTCGGCGGTACGTCCACCCGGCCTCCCGCATGCCCACTATACGCCCTCGCTCAAAGTCCGTCAACTGCACATACGGTTCACGTCCACGCTGTCGCGGCATGCTACCAGTGTTAAAGACTGCAATGGAGCTCCGTATGCCACGGCAAACTGGCTGACACTGACGGCGGCGGTGCACAAATGCTGCGCAGCTAGCGCCATTCGACGGCCAACACCGTGGTTCCTGGTGTGTCCGCTGTGCCGTGCGTGTGATCATTGCTTGTACAGCCCTCTCGCAGTGTCCGGAGCAAGTATGGTGGGTCTGACACACCGGTGTCAATGTGTTCTTTTTTCCATTTCCAGGAGTGTGTATACCTTTCGGCGTGAAGAAAAGAGCATCACGGCAATCAAGGCAATACTTTAGAACATTAGTATATCTGAATGAATGAACCGTTGTGCCCTGGCATGCTGCTGCCGCAATGCGTTCTTACCATGAGCTATGCCAGTGGGAACTGAACCGTAGTACTGAAGATGACACTCCGTCATTACCAGTCATGTGTGCCCCGCTGACATCCTCTGCCACCACTGGTATGTTGCACACATCCTCTCTTCTGTGAATTAGAAGTAGCCTACTTTTAGCATCTCCACTCCAAACCTTACTGTTCTTCATTCTACTCCGAGTACCTGCTCCGAACGTTCGAACGTTAACAATTACTAAAAAGTGCACTCTTCCACATAGGTCTACAGCTTTTGGCACCTCAAATTTTCTATCCAGTCTCCCACTTTGCTGCCAACACTGGCCAATGGTATAGATTTGTAAAGTCTCTCTTACTCCCTCCATCAGCCCTATAAAAACTCCTCACCTAAGGACGTTTCTAGAACGTGTCTCTGGTCAAAAAGTGGGACAAAGAATGGATGTCACAGCCCATTCACCAATGACAAGGTGTGTTCTTCCTCCCACTGCGTTAGCGCCACTGTGGGAAAACAAAAAGGAAAAAATAGGTTCTGCTATTTTAGCCTCACTGGGAGAGTCGTTCGCACCACTATAGCAGCATAGATTGTAATATTTTTTGATCAGCTTTCTAGAGATGTTATCTACATCCAAGGCTTATGCTTCTTCACGCTGGGAATTATATTTCTCTGAATTCCCTCACATGGCCAGCGTATTCCTCTCGTCCATTTGCAGACTATTTATGCTATCTACAAGTGGGGATTCACTTTTTACCAGCGAAGCTCCATCTGACCACATTGTCCTACGCTGGGAGGGGACTGGGGTCCATTCATGGCCCAGCTCTGAGAAGACACCATTGCACGCAACCCAATGGAGCGACCAGTTCTGCCACAAAAGGCTCAGCATCTGTCTTTTAAAGCTCCAGACACAGACTCCTATTAAAGAAGGAGCAAACATAAATAGATAGTACTGCCTCTGCAGTCGCTGACATATATGACCTTGTGATTCTAAGTGCAGTTCGCTACATCCTGTCATTCACATCGTACTCAATTCTATAAGATCTGGCTAGCCAGAAAGTGTAACCACCTCTGAAACTTGAGACAAGATTATTATCTGAGCTCGCATATGCACTAGATAATCCGAACATATCATAATTGGGACTTTTCTTCTAGTTTTGACTGATACTACCTCCTGCATTTTATTTAGAGGAGGCATAGTAAATTACCACAATATGTACAAGTGTACAATTGGAAATCCTCAAGCACCTTGAGGATGAGGTATCAAGACTGCTTCAGTGTTATCTGCGACAGACTCATAGTGTCATACATTTTATCAAACAAATTAACTGATGGTGTGTATCACCAGTTTCTGTGTTGTCAATTACCAGTGCTATTAGAAAATGTTACCCTTCCAGAAAGACACTGACTGATTTATGCATGACCAGGTCATGTGACAGTACCTCATCGTAACGTCTGCTGACAATGGGGACACTTAACAGCATTCGTGTAAACCCAGCCCAACGGCTATATGCAAACATTACAAGAGTATGTTACCAAACCATGTGGCATGATTCAAACGGAGCCACATACATTTAAAAGAGTTTATGATTCACCCCTGTGATAGGATGTTTGGTACCAACACGCAGCACACCTTATTCATGCATAACAGACAGATGGGAGTGAGAGGAAGACTGGCCGCTATCTCAGCAGGTATTGGTTTCTGGACGTATCATTATTGGGGCTTTTCTTCTAGTTTTGACTGATACTATCTCCTCCAAGAATAAGTGACATTTTTTTAAACACCCTGTATTTGGGATCGCCTGTATTGGATACATGAAAACCTTGTGGTGTGTGGCGGAGGGTTGTTTGTGTGCAACTGCCAGTTAACGCCTTTCCTGTTCCAGTCGCGAACAGGTTGCGGAAAGAATGATATCTGGTAAGTCTCCTTGTGGGCTCGAATCTCTCTTATTTTATCTCAATGGTCTTTTTACGAGATACGCGTGTGTTGGGGAAAGCAAAATGTATGTTGAGTCTTCTAGGAAAGAATGCCCTCGCATAAGTAACAGTAAACCACAATGTGATGCAAAACACATCTCTTGCAGTGTCCGCCACTGGAGCTGTTTGGTTATCGCATGGCGCTCTGATGCCTACTAAGTGAACCTGTAACGAAATGTGCTTCTCTTCTTTGGATTTTCTCTATTTCTTGTATCAGTCCTGCCTGATATGGATCTCACACTGGCGAACAATATTCAAGTACTGGTCGAACGAGTGTTTTATATGCTACTTCCTTTGTTGATAGGCTACAGTTCCTGATGACTCTTGCATTGAATCTCAGTATGGCATATGCCATACTCGCAATTAATGTTATGTGGTCGTTCTATTTCAAATCACTCAGTATGCATACTCCTAGGTATTTTATGGAAGTAACTGCTCCCAGTGATTTTCCTGTAATTTTACAATCATACACCAAACGGTCTTTCTATCTATTCATTCCCTGTATGTTACATTTTTTTATGTTGAGGGTCAGCTGCCACTCCATGCTCCAGGGGTCGATTCTCTGAAGAACGTTTTGCATTTCGCTACATTTTTCTACCGTCGTAGCTTCTTTTTACACAACAACCTCGTCCATTTAAAACCTCATGAAACTTTAGACGTTATCTTCCATGTTATATATATATATATATATATATATTGTTAAAAGTAATACAACTATAACACTCGTTTGTGTACGCGCGAAGTTATTTTTACATCTGAAGAGTAATAAACTCTTCAATGCAGTCATACAGCTGGTCCGATATTTCGTACGCTAGCGTTTTAGTCATTTGGCGGTAGTACGAATCTGTGTCAAAAGCATTACCAAAGTCAAGGATGACTGCATCAACGTAGGCGCCAGTATCTACCGCTTTCTGGGTCTCACGGATGAACAGAGCGAGCTGGGTTTCAGAGGAATGCTCTACATCTACATACATACTCCGCTAGCCACCAAGCGGTGTGTGGCGGAGGGCACAATTCGCGCCAAAGTCATATCCCCCCACCCCCACCCCCTCTGTTCCACTCGCGGATATATCTTTGAATGGTGGTCATTGCGTGATTTGAAAGTTGGCGGTTATAATATATGCTCTACATCCTCGGTGAAGATCGGATTTCGGAATTTAGTGAGCAGCACCTTCCGTTTAGCGCGCAGTCTATCTGCAAGTGTGTCTCACTTCAAACTTCCTATGAGATTTGTAACGCTATCGCGATGGCTAACTGTACCAGTCACGAATCTTGCCGCTCTTCTTTGAACCTTCTCAATCTCTTGAGTCAGACCCAGCTGGTAAGGGTCGCATACAGACGAAAAATAGCCTGACTGGACGAATTAACGTATTGTAAGCTATTTCCATTGTTGAAGGACTGCATCGCGTCAGGATTCTACCAATAAACCGCTATCTAGAGTTTGCTTTTCCCGTTATTTGTGTAATCTGATCATTCCATTTGAGATCATTTCGAATAGTCACACCCAGATACTTGACGCATGTTACTGCTTCCAGAGACTGGGCATTTATTTTGTATTCGTACATTAATGGGGATTTTCGCCTTGTTATACGCAGTACGTTACACTTACTAATATTGAGAGATAACTGCCAGTCATTACACCACGCATTTATTTTCTGCAAATTCTCAGTGATTTGTTCACAACTTTCGTGTGAGACTACTTTCCTGTAGATTACAGCATCATCGGCAAACAGTCTAATGCCACTGTCAGTACAATCAACCAGATCGTTTATGTAAATCGTAAAAAGTAGCGGACCTATTACGCTGCCCGGGGGCAGTTATGCTTGTTTCTGTTGAAGTCAAACCGTTCAGGACGACATACTGCTCCCTGTCTGTTAGAAAACTTTATATCCAACCGCATATGCCATCGGATAGACCGTAAGCGCGCACATTTTGGAGCAAGCGACAGTGCGGAACTGAGTCGAACGCCTTTCGAAAGTCGAGAAATATGGCATCAACCCTGGAGCCGGTATCTAGATCCTGTTGTATATCATGCACAAAGAGGGCCAGCTGTGTCTCGCATGATCGCTGTTTCCTAAAACCGTGCTGGTTTCTGCAGATGAGCTTTTCAGAGTCTAGAAAGGTCGTTATGTCTGGACACAATATATGTTCCATGATTCTACAGCAAATCGATGTCAGTGAAATTGGCCGGTAATTATGTGCATCCGATTTTCTACCCTTTTTATAGTTTGCTATGACCTGAGCCTTCTTCCAGTTCCGTGGAGCTTTCCGCTGTTCCGATGGTCTCTGATAGATGATGGATAAGAATGGTGCTACATTTGTAGCATAGTCAACATATAATCTTACGGGGATACCGGGTGGTCCAGATGCCTTCCTGGCGTCTAAGGACCTTCACTGTTTTACAATCCCATGGACACTAAACACTTTGTCAGCCATCCTTGCGTTTGTTCGATAATTGAAAGGGGGTTCAAATGGCTCTGAGCACTATGTGACTTAACTTCTGAGGCCATCAGTCCCCTATAACTTAGAACTACTTAAATCTAACTAACCTAAGGACATCACACACATCCATGCCCGAGGCAGGATTCGAACCAGCGACCGTAGCGGTCGCGCGGTTCCAGATTGTAGCGCCTAGAACTGCTCGGCCACTGCGGCCGGCTTTAAAGGGGGAATGGTGCTGCAGTCGTCTACCGTAAACGTATTTTTGAAAGCTAGGTTTAGAATTTCGGCCCTCTGTTTATCTTCATCAGTTACATTACCTGTACTGTCAACAAGAGAAGGTATTGAATTACACTCCTGGAAATTGAAATAAGAACACCGTGAATTCATTGTCCCAGGAAGGGGAAACTTTATTGACACATTCCTGGGGTCAGATACATCACATGATCACACTGACAGAACCACAGGCACATAGACACAGGCAACAGAGCATGCACAATGTCGGCACTAGTACAGTGTATATCCACCTTTCGCAGCAATGCAGGCTGCTATTCTCCCATGGAGACGATCGTAGAGATGCTGGATGTAGTCCTGTGGAACGGCTTGCCATGCCATTTCCACCTGGCGCCTCAGTTGGACCAGCGTTCGTGCTGGACGTGCAGACCGCGTGAGACGACGCTTCATCCAGTCCCAAACATGCTCAATGGGGGACAGCTCCGGAGATCTTGCTGGCCAGGGTAGTTGACTTACACCTTCTAGAGCACGTTGGGTGGCACGGGATACATGCGGACGTGCATTGTCCTGTTGGAACAGCAAGTTCCCTTGCCGGTCTAGGAATGGTAGAACTATGGGTTCGATGACGGTTTGGATGTACCGTGCACTATTCAGTGTCCCCTCGACGATCACCAGTGGTGTACGGCCAGTGTAGGAGATCGCTCCCCACACCATGATGCCGGGTGTTGGCCCTGTGTGCCTCGGTCGTATGCAGTCCTGATTGTGGCGCTCACCTGCACGGCGCCAAACACGCATACGACCATCATTGGCACCAAGGCAGAAGCGACTCTCATCGCTGAAGACGACACGTCTCCATTCGTCCCTCCATTCACGCCTGTCGCGACACCACTGGAGGCGGGCTGCACGATGTTGGGGCGTGAGCGGAAGACGGCCTAACGGTGTGCGGGACCGTAGCCCAGCTTCATGGAGACGGTTGCGAATGGTCCTCGCCGATACCCCAGGAGCAACAGTGTCCCTAATTTGCTGGGAAGTGGCGGTGCGGTCCCCTACGGCACTGCGTAGGATCCTACGGTCTTGGCGTGCATCCGTGCGTCGCTGCGGTCCGGTCCCAGGTCGACGGGCACGTGCACCTTCCGCCGACCACTGGCGACAACATCGATGTACTGTGGAGACCTCACGCCCCACGTGTCGAGCAATTCGGCGGTACGTCCACCCGGCCTCCCGCATGCCCACTATATGCCCTCGCTCAAAGTCCGTCAACTGCACATACGGTTCACGTCCACGCTGTCGCGGCATGCTACCAGTGTTAAAGACTGCGATGGAGCTCCGTATGCCACGGCAAACTGGCTGACACTGACGGCGGCAGTGCACAAATGCTGCGCAGCTAGCGCCATTCGACGGCTAACACCGCGGTTCCTGGTGTGTCCGCTGTGCCGTGCGTGTGATCATAGCTTGTACAGCCCTCTCGCAGTGTCCGGAGCAAGTATGGTGGGTCTGACACACCGGTGTCAATGTGTTCTTTTTTCCATTTCCAGGAGTGTATTTGTAGCGTTCATAGATTTTAAGTACGACCAAAATTTTTTGGGGTTATTTTTAGAATCTGCAGATAAAATATTGCTTTTCAAATTCGTTAAAAGAATCTCTCATTGTCCTTCTGACAGCTGCTTTCATTTCGCATAATTTCAGTTTGTCATAGGGGCAGTGATTCAGAACCCACGTCGGTTCCTACAGAGGGGACTTTTCGTCTCCAGAAATGTCATAATATGCGAGTATAAAACATGTTCCAAAACTATCCAACGGCTTCCTTGTTTCTTATGACGTGAAACAGGACTGCCAGGAGTGATTGTGGCGTGGAACGTGTCTAAATTTACTGGCGTGTCTGGCAGAGTTGTGACCGGCGAGGCACGCTGGGCAGGTATACGGCGCTTGGCTCGACTGCTGCCCTGCTGACGGACTTACGGCGTGACGCTAGACAACGCAGTGACTCAGCGACGCGCTAAATTAGCGGCATGCGGCTTTGTTCTCTCGCAGTGGCCAGCGGGCGTGGAAAATACCCACCTCGTGTCTGACACGGTCGCCGAGTGTTCGCAAGGTACGTCTACTAGCTCTTCTCGTCGTTACAGGGGTGAGCGGGTAAGAAGGTGGCTCACAGAAGCGTTATGCGCAGGCAGAAGCGGAATTCCGTGGGACGTTTAGCTCGCCACTGGGATGCCTCCCCGTGACGTCGCTTAATTAAATGTAAGGAATGCCATATCGGCGGTTGAAGCTTTCAGCAGATAAAAGTCAAAGAACACGGATGTATGTTGTCTGACTTCTCTGTGTCGAAGTGGACAAACGCATAGAGTTGCGAAATCAGAAGCAGCAGGTTCACATTTTTTTTAAACTTTCGCCTTCCTTAAAGATTCTGGGCAATATATATATATATATATATATATATATATATATATATATATATATATATATATATATATATATATATTGCCGAATATAATTTTATTAAATTAGCCCCACAATCTTTAAGAAAGGCGAAAGTTAAAAAAATGTGATGTTAACCTGCTGCTTCTGATTTCGCAACTTTACAGGTTTGTCCACTTCGACACAGAGAACTCAGCCAACACACACACACACACACTCATAAGAGCGCTGTCTCCCAGAATTGAGTTATCATTGTCAATAATTTACATTTTCAAATTAAGCACGAAACACGCAAATGCCTTAATATTCAAAACACGTTGACCCTCTGTTAAAACAAACTACGACTCATAGAAAAGACTGACACATCTGAAAAAGAATTTCAGGTAACTTAGTCTCAGCCACCTAAAAAAGTATAAAGGAAAATTTCTAAAGTAGTTACTTTAATGGAGACTTTTTTGCCAAACAAGAACATTTTCAAGTAAAGTGTATATGCAGACGAAATGTATTCTGGTACCGGTGTAGAAATGTTCCTGCTAGGTTCGCAATTTCAAATAAAGAAAATAAAGCAATAATATCCAATGCTGCGGTGAATGCACAAACTGAAGTTGTAGTGAGCTGTTGGTTTAATTGGTTTTCAAGAACGGCTGCCACAGTCACGATTTCTACAACGGTATTTATTTTATTTTTGCTGTTTCACAAGAGTGTTATGGTAATACCATATTTATTATTCTGATGTACGAAGCAGGTGTAATTCTGTATATTTAACCAGAAAAAATGGATCTGAGCACTATGGGACTTAACTACTGAGGTCATCAGTCCCCTAGAACTTAGAACTACTTAAACCTAACTAACCTAAAGACATCACACACATCCATGCCCGAGGCAGGATTCGAACCTGCAACCGTAGCGGTCGCGCGGTTCCAGACTGTAGCGCCTAGAACTGCTCGGCCACTTCGGCCGGCATATTTAACCAGCATTTCATTGTTGTATATCGTCCTCAACCGAGTAAACATATCAAATGAAACGAAGTAAATAAAAAGGTAAAATCGTATAATATGAAGGAAAATATGAATTATCCACTAGTGCGCCATCTAAAAATATGTTTCCATGTTTTTAATACTAATGAGACACACAGTCCATTTGCAGATGGCATTTCTGAAATGAACATAACCACGTTATTCGCACATTGCTTTCATGCTTGGAAGTAATCAGGTATTGAATACAGCAACCAGTTACGTTACTTTAGACTGGATTGTTTGGAGGAAGAAACCAAACATCGAGGTCATCGGTCTCATCGGATTAGGGAAGGACGGGGAAGGAAGTCGGCCGTGCCCTTTCAGAAGAACCATCCCAGCATTTGCCTGGAGCGATATAGGGAAATAACGGAAAACCTAAATCAGGATGGCCGGACGCGGGATTGAACCGTCGTCCTCCCGCGTTACGTTACTTCTAAGAATAATTAAGTCACGGCAGTAACTACACCAAATGCGACGAGTCACATTACTTTCATACTGTACTTGGTATAAATCGGTAATCTGCTATCTTAACAACGTTCCCTAGGTGGCGGCGTTGTATCGACACGGTCACGCTGCCAATGGCACTGCCGAGAACCCTTCCTACAACGGGAGATGTTCAACTCGTACTTACCTCTCAGAACTCGAAACAACAACAAAAGTCGATAGCCATCCCCAGCAGTCGAAATTTGGCATGTACACATCATGGTGACATAGCGGAGAGGTATCGTCGAGACGAGACTAATATTTCCCCACACTTTCTTGCGACGTGGCTAGTTTGCCATCTGTGTATTGTCATTTCGGCACTAGGCAGACAACTTGGTGTCGTGGGGTTTCCTACCGTGGGGTTTCCTACCGTGGGGTTTCCTGCCGTGGGGTTTCCTACCGGGTGGTTTCCTACGAGCAGTGGCACACTAAACCTGTCAGAGGCCCGGGCCGGCAAAACAAATCGAGGCTCCCCTTGCTGCCCTCTCCCACCCTCCTCACAGGATTTCTCCGAGAGTTTCAAACGCAAACGGAAGGAAGTCCCACATTGCTTATCATCTTCATTTTGTGTCGTGATAATTTACAAGGTATAACGTTATTTTACGTAACACAGAAAGCATAGAGCGAGCGGGGTGTATAAAAATGAATTCCTATTTCCCAAACCAAGAGGAAGGCCACTGTCTACATAAAACTTCGTTCAGTGCATGGTGGAGGGTACTTTGCTTACGGATTTCAACAAAAGCCACAGTGTCGCTCCGATCTTGATGAAATTTTGTAAATTTGATCTTAAAAACAAGATGAACCTCACTGTCTACGTGAAATTTCATACGGTGTATGTCGGAGGGTGCCTTACAACAGAATTACATACCATTTGACTGATCAGCTTGGGATTTGGCTCATGTATGTATGTTTTCGTGGTGAAGGCATTTACCACAAACCAACGTATGGCGGATGGTTGGTCTACCTTTAAATAAATTCAACATCGTCTCGTCAGTCAGCATGAAAGTTGGCAGATATCCGTATTTTTTCATAGACGGGGAAAGAGGAGATGGCATGATGGAGGCGGAGGACGAGATATACAGAGAGAGGAGAACGTTATGGGGGCGGGGAGGGGGGAGGAGGTGCATCCAGAGAAGTGAGACAAACATATTAAAAGAGAGAGGGAGCAGCAGGTAAACAGAGAAAGGGGGAAGGTGATGAATAACTAATGGAACACTGTAATAAATACATAAATTAGGGGTGTTATTGTGAATTTTATGTACTATTACAAAAAGCGGAGGAGGAGGTGGACAGAGACGGGAAGATGAATGGAGAGGAGGATGAAGTGTTGTGAGAGAGGGGGGCAGATGGAGGAGATGGAAAGAGAGACGGATGGGCGGAAGGAGGACGAGATAGGACTAAATGGACAAGAGAGATGAGGGAAGAGGGGATGAACTGACATAAACCTGGGATGAATAAATATCCGGGCAACGCCCAGTTTACAGTTAGCGATTAGATAAAAATTTACGCGACAATGGGCGTGTTCATCTGAAAGAAATTACAGAATATTTCCCTATGGTTAGATGGGGCGCATAAAGTCTCGATAACTAGAGTGTTGTTCTTGATGTCTACAGATGATAAAATTTAGTTGCTCAATATAGATGACTCCACCAATGTTACTCTATTTGGAATTTCATCTTTATAAAACGAACTGCATAATAATCAGCTGAAAAATGCTCCTGTTGGAGCACAATAAAGACAAATATGATCGTGTTTAAAAGTCTCTGGCAGAAAAGTGGGCAACCAGCTGTCTGAGTTCTCATTCTGCCTTCCGCACCAAAAATTCTGGAAGCTTCACAGGACGAGTGGCCATTTTATGTAAGAAATTTACCAAGTAAAATTTCAGTTATGTTGAGATAAAAATTCAATAAATAGCAGATTCTGTATTAGAACTTTAAAAATACCGTTAAAAGCGTACTTTTGTGAATGAGATCCGCCTAATACAAATAATTAGTTTCGTGTGACATACATGACGAAACTCCAGAATCAGCAAGTTAACTTTGCGAAATTATTGATGCTGATCGACGACGACACTGTCTGAGAAACGGTGACAACACCTACACCGAGGGTGAGGGACTGGGGTAGACAAGCAGTGGGGGAGGCTCAAATCCCAAACACCTCGTTAGGGAACCGGTTGCTCTGGACAGCTTCGCTACCTGCTGCACCCTTGTAGGAAACCCCACGATAGGAAACCCCACGTAGCCAACAGCTTGGTCAGGGATAAAAGGAGGGGTGTGCCTCAGGCGCGTGGCGCCATCGTTACTTGTTAAACCTGCGTCATTGCAATGCAAATACTGTGCGCCTTGGAAACAAAATGATACTCATCCATGATGGTTTGGGAACACCACGGCTGTTTTCGAAAATATCGCAGAAGAAAAAATTGCAATCAGCCGCACTTCCCGAATGAATGTTTTGCTTCACCCTAACCAGTTTTGGGACTGTACCCTTTCTCGTACAAATTTCACATTTTTGTTCCATAATATAACAGTATACTCGTGATTTTCTTGATTGCAAAAGCTTTTACTTTGTATACAAGGGGCTGTTACATTTTACTTACTTGAGAAAGGTTTTGCTTTATTCACTAAAACATAAGGGTGCACATCCATTAACACAAGAACATTTGAGAAGAGATAAACACTATTCCTTGACTTTATCGTCTCAGTTTGATGAAATAATTGAAGTGCAAAATAAAGAGTTGGTTATTGAATTGTATCCGAATCCTCATCTCGTACATCATATATTTTGTACTTAAGACGCCTACGAGTGATGGAAGTCGCGCTTATTACTTCATATAAAAATAGGCATTATACGAGCAATCTGTAAACATATATACAACTGGCCATTAAAATTATTACACCAAGAAGAAATACAGATGATAAACAGGTATTCATTGAACAAATATAGTATACTAGAACTGACATGTGAATATATTTTCACGCAATTTGGGTGCATAGATCCTGAGAAATCAGTAACCAGAACAACCACCTCTGGCCGTAATAACGGCCTTGATACCCCTGGGCATTGTGTCAAATAGAGCTTGGATGGCCTGTACAGGTACAGCTGCCCGCGCAGCTTCAACATGATACCACAGTTCATCAAGAGTAGTGACTGGCGTATTGTGACGAGCCACTTGCTCGGCCACCATTGACCAGACGTTTTCAACTGGTGACAGATCAGGAGAATGTGCTGGCCAGGGCAGCAGTCGAACATTTTCTGTATCCAGAAAGGCCCGTACAGGACCTGAAACATGCGGTCGTGCATTATCCTGCTGAAATGTAGGGTTTCGCAGGGATCGAATAGAGGGTGGAGCCACGGGTCGTAACACATCTGAAATGTAACGTCAATGCCGTCAATGCGAACAAGAGGTGACCGAGACATGTAACCAATGGCACCCCATACCATCACACCGGGTGATACGCCAGTATGGCGATGACGAATACACGCTTCCAATGTGCGTTCACCGCGATGTCGCCAAACACGGATGCGACCATCATGATGCAGTAAGCAGAACCTGGGTTCATCCGAAAAACTGACGTTTTGCCAGTCGTGCACCCAGGTTCGCCGTTGAGTACACCATCGCAGGCACTCCTGTCTGTGATGCAGCGTGAAGGCTAACCGCAGCCATGGTCTCTGAGCTGATAGTCCATGCTGCTGCAAACGTCGTCGAACTGTTCGTGCAGATGGTTGTTGTCTTGCAAACGTCCCCATCTGTTGACTCAGGGATCGAGTCGTGGCTGCACGATCCGTTACAGCCATGAGGATAAGATGCCTGTCATCTCGATTGCTAGTCATACGAGGCCGTTAGGATGCAGCACTGGGTTCCGTATTACCCTCCTGAACCCACGGATTCCATATTCTGCTAACAGTCGTTGGATCTCCACCAACGCGAGGAGCAATGTCGCGATACGATAAATCGCAATCTCGATAGGGTGTAAATCTGACCTTTATCAAAGTCGGAAAGGTAATGGTACGCATTTCTCCTGCTTACACGAGGCATCACAACAATGTTTCACCAGGCAAAGCTGGTGAACTGCTGTTTGTGTATGAGAAATCGGTTGGAAACTTTCCTCATGTCAGCACGTTGTAGGTGTCGCCACCGGTGCCAACCTTGTGTTAATGCTCTGAAATGCTAATAATTTGCATATTACAGCATCTTTCCTCCTGTCGGTTAAATTTCGCGTCTGTAGCACGTCATCTTCGTGGTGTAGCAATTTTAATGTCCAGTAGTGTAGATAAATACGAGGTGCATTCAAGTTCTAAGGTCTCCGATTTTTTTTCTCCGGACTGGAAAGAGATAGAAACATGCGCATTGTTTTAAAATGAGGCCGCATTCATTGTCAATACGACCCAGAGATGGCAGCACCGTACGGCAGATGGAATTTTACCGCCAGCGGCGAGAATGAGAGCTGTTTTAAATACTTAAAATGGCGACGTTTTCCTTACTTGAACAGCGTGCAATCATTCGTTTTTTGAATTTGAGTGGTGTAAAACCAATTGAAATTCATCGACAGTTGAAGGAGACATGTGGTGATGGAGTTATGGATGTGTCGAAAGTGCGTTCGTGGGTGCGACAGTTTAATGAAGGCAGAACATCGTGTGACAACAAACCGAAACAACCTCGGGCTCGCACAAGCCGGTCTGACGACATGATCGAGAAAGTGGAGAGAATTGTTTTGGGGGATCGCCGAATGACTGTTGAACAGGTCGCCTCCAGAGTTGGCATTTCTGTGGGTTCTGTGCCCACAATCCTGCATGACGACCTGAAAATGCGAAAAGTGTCATCCAGGTGGGTGCCACGAATGGTGACGGATGACCACATGGCTGCCCGTGTGGCATGTTGCCAAGCAATGTTGACGCGCAACGACAGCATGAATGGGACTTTCTTTTCGTCGCTTGTGACAATGGATGAGACGTGGATGCCATTTTTCAATCCAGAAACAAAGCGCCAGTCAGCTCAATGGAAGCACACAGATTCACCGCCACCAAAAAAATTTCGGGTAACCGCCAGTGCTGAAAAATGATGGTGTCCATGTTCTGGGACACCGAGGGCGTAATCCTTACCCATTGCGTTCCAAAGGGCACTACGGTAACAGGTGCATACTACGAAAATGTTTTGAAGAACAAATTCCTTCCTGCACTGCAACAAAAACGGTTAGGAAGGGCTGCGCGTGTGCTCTTTCACCAAGACAACGCACCCGCACATCGAGCTAACGTTACGCAACAGTTTCTTCGTGATAACAACTCTGAAGTGATTCCTCATGCTCCCTACTCACCTGACCTGGCTCCTAGTGACTTTTGGCTTTTTCCAACAATGAAAGATACTCTCCATGGTCGCACATTCACCAGCCGTGCTGCTATTGCCTCAGCGATTTTCCAGTGGTCAAAACAGACTCCTAAAGAAGCCTTCGCCGCTGCCATGGAATCATGGCGTCAGCGTTGTGAAAAATGTGTACGTCTGCAGGTCGATTAAGTCGAGAAGTAATGCCAGTTACATCGATTTCGGGTGAGTAGTTAATTAGGAAAAAAATCGGAGGCCTTAGAACTTGAATGGACCTCGTAATTCAATGCAACGTGGTCCCTAGTTGTGGAATCACCCTTCTTAAACAAAAACGGTGGGTTAACAGAAATTTAAAGACACGTAGTATGATAAGGGAGAGTGAGAATGAGAATACTTGTGAGACTATGTTACGAACATCACGCCCACTCACTTTTCATGCACTTTAACAGCACATGTACCGGAATGCGAGCACAGTCATCAATAGTCGTCACCCTGACCAGCTGACCTGTGCAAGTTTTCAGATTTTCGCCACATACACAATTCCCTTCACATGGCACGGACTTAAATCTTACGTACTTAAATTCGGAGGAGGGGGGGGGGGGGGGGCAGCCACTCCATATGACCTCTATGACTTATTTAATCTCTGGTGAAACTGAATATCCAAATACACACGGGTAGCTAGCCTGTAATGAGGTGGGCCATAATCAGACTGACTACACTGGACTGCGACTGGATTCGTGATCCCTATCACAAAAGTCACAGTTAGTTATTGGCAGAAAGTCACCGAGTAAAACGGAATCGATATAGGGGTTCCACAAGGAAGTGTTATAGGCCCTCCGCTGTTTCTAATCTTTATAAATGATTTAGGAGACAATCTGAGCAGCAATCTTAGAGTGTTTGCTGCCATTTACCGTCTGGTAAAGTTATCAGAAGACCAAACCAAATGCAAAATGATTTAAACAAAATATCTGTATGGTGTGAAAAGTGGAAATTGACCCTAAATAATGAAAAGTATGAAATGATCCCCAGGACTACTAAAAGGAAGAAGTTATATTTCGGTTACACGATAAATCACACAAATACGAAGGCTGTCAATTCAACTAAACATCTTGTTTAGGAACAATTTAAACTGCGACGATCACATACAAAATTTTGTGGGGTACACGAACCAAAAACTGAGTTTTATTGGCAGAACACCTATACCGTGCTGGAAAAAAATTGGTACGCCTGGAAAGGCGACATCGATTTTGATTCGATGACGGCGTATGCCACCTGGGGGATAGCATATGTACTGATAACGGCCAACAGACAGCCTAGTGACATAGTCACCAGTGTGGTATCTATGTGTACCCTTTTATAGGGAATGCTCACAAGCAGAAGGCTCAGTGTGATGCAAACAGCAGGCAACGATGGCACTCGTGCTTCCTACTGTCAACTGAACGAGTTTGAAAGGGATCAGATGGTGGCCTTCCGAGTGGCGGGATGGTCCTTTCGGAGAAATTCCACGCTAGTTGTTAGCCCAGACATCTCAACAAGAACTGTTGCGAACCGATTATTAGTAGTGAGACTACAGGCACGCACACCTGTAGTCGGTATTCCACTCATGCCACAGCATCTAAGTGCACGGTCCAACTTGTGCCGTCAGAGGACCACTTGGAAGATGAAATGGTGCGTCGTGGTCTTCTTCGATGAAAGCAGATTGTATCTGCACGCAAGTGATGGTCGTTTGGGCGTACGACGTACACCTGGAGAGCAATGTCTCATAGAGTGCATTCACCCAAGACAAACTTGCCCCAACCCAGGCCTTATGGTCCGGGATGCTGTAAGCTACAACCCTGGTTCACTTCTGGTGTTTCCAGAGTGGAGGCTAACCAGCATTCGGTTCGTGCAGAATGTTGTTAGACCCATTCTTCTGTCGTTATTACAACAGGAGGTGAAGTGATACTCTGAAAGTTATCCTGGCATGGGCATAATTTTCCGTATATGAAAAATAGGTGAGAGAGTAACTTGTCCTGTCTCAACTCCAACAGGATAATATTCGCCCACACACTGCCCCTGAAACTCAACGTGCTCTGCAAGACGTGACTTCCCTGGCCAGCACGATCTCCAGACTACTCTCCAATTGAGTATGTGAAGGATATGAGTAGACAAGCAGTGACTCGTAAAACTCGGCAACCAACAACTCTTACAGAACTACGTGAACAGGTTGCGGAGGCGTGCAATAACGTATCCCTGGACAGTATTCGCCATCTGCACGATCGACTGGATACCAGAATCAGCTCCAGGCTACACCACATACTAAAGTGGGTGTTTCAGCATGGGTTGACACCTGGCACCTTAGTATTGCTTGTGTTATTGATCTGTAAAAGTAATCGTTTCATGTACTCCATATGTACTGTAGCAGCAATGAATCTTGATTGAACTGGAAACGTCTAAAAGTTGTACTTTTTTCCGGCAGTGTAGATGTAACAAATTCACCAAAGAGGCTGCCTACGCTACCCTTGTCCGTTCTCTTCTGCAGTACTGCTGCACGGTGTAGGATACTTACAAGATAGGAGGTTAGAGGATAGCACATTCTGTATTATTGCGAAATAGAGGAGAGAGTGTCGCTGATATGACACGCAAGATGGGGTGGCAATCATTAAATGAGAGACATTTTCGTTGTGGCGAGACCTTTTCACGAAATTTCGACCACTAACTTTCTCCTCCAAATGCAAAAATATTTCGTGTAATAACTGCAGGTGACGGGCTGCTGCCGCGTGTTTTGTATGAAGAAGTGCACAACTGTACTAGAGCTCCATAGTTCACAGAGACCAGTCACTTTCAGAGCGTCACCTGTCATCAAGGGATACATCCAATGAAGTATAACATCTGACCATTATCTATGATTCCGTTTATTTACGTCTCCATTCACGAGGAAATTAGTTTCATCCGTAAACAGGCGTAAGATATTCCAACATTTGCATTTTGTAAGGGGGTCGTTCATCTTTGGCTAAGGTTCTTTGCGAGGTGCCGGGAATAGCAGTGTTTTTAACACTCAATTCTTAGAGAATTTGCATATGTACATGATGCTCTAAGCCCCCCCTATTCTAACTCCAACTTTCGCTGTTGCACAAGGATAAAAAAAATACACGAACTGACTCTAATCAACCCTGCCAGTGGAGTAGAAGAGAGTTTGGCACCTGCAATAATTTAATTTGATAAATAAGTTAATTAAACGAAGGTTTCATTAACATAGTGAGGAATGATGGGGTTGCTCTACCTATTAACAAAATGAAAGTTCTGTCCAAAATAACAATATGATTTATTAAGACTAAACACAAAATAATAAACAACAACACGTGAAACATTAACAATACATCAAATTGGCTCTAATTGGATACTTAAACAAACGCTGTGAATGTGAAGTTGTCCCTAAACTAGATTGTGAGGATTATGACGAAGAGATATGTGCAGCCAATTCCTAGCAACTCAATTCTTAGAGAAAACACATAGCCAACCCAACATTAATTGCTGCTACCAAAGACAGAACAAAGTTAGAAAAAAAGACGAACAGGCGCGCTCTGCTGAGCTCTGATTGTCACCTAGGAAAATCCCTATCTGCCGGTGCTGCGGACATACATTACCAAACCGACTTCTTGACTCCCAGGACACGATCTGCCGTACCGGAGCCGTTGGCTGGTTGCTTCGACGTCCTCGACCGAAAGGCGAGAGCCGACTACATACAAGAGCACCCGTACAAAAACCGAACACAGAACATTCCCGCCCCCACGACAGTGGCCGTGGTTAAACGTTCCAATCAGCAACTCGAAAACCGGCGGAAAATTCCACTCCATTGCCGGAACGCTACCATTCCACCAATGGAGATTCTTGGCGCCAATTTCTGCGCCGATCTTGCTACGTCATGGAGCTATGCCCTGAGCAAGCCAATCACAGTTACTATTTTGCAGAAAGTGCGGGAATTTTCCCGCCACAGCTGCCTGGGTACACAAGTCATTCCCACGCCTCGCTGGTAGCCCGCCAGAAAGTGTTTTCGCTAAGTTTCTGCGAAGTAACGGAACCTCTAGCCCAGCCCCTACTTCAGGCTCTGTGGGCATGCCACTTGACAATGTCGGTATCTGCAAAGCATTCACTCGACTTCCTCACACCCGTCGGCTTAAAGCTTTCCAGATCAGCAGAGCCCGCCTGTCACCGGACCACCCAGGTGACGAGAGACGCTGCGTGGGAAGTCCGCGTGTGAAGGAATAGCAACTTTCCACCGCATGCAATTAGAGAGGAGAATCGTAAGATAGAAATATGAGAGGGGGCTCATGCCACCTCTCATAGCCCCTACGCCATTTTAGATTGTAATTGGTGAGCGGTTGGCTCACTTAGGAGCAAGGTAGTGAGTCAATCGCCCAAGAACAATCTCGCAAACTGGCTGCACATGCCGCACTCTATAAAGAAAATAACTGCAACTGAAAAATGCAGCTCATAGAGGGAGGATTATTTATGATGTAGCCAACTTCACCTTCTTAATATGGAACACTAACACTCACATCACACATCCATACCCAGGGAGCCCCTTCTAACACCGATTCACACAGACATTCACTCTCTAAATATGGCCCGGGCATGTGAGCCAAATATGGAGCAATTTATTCTTTACAATCAGAGTTGGAGTGCTCCGCAATTAAATGCCCAAGATGTTACAACAATTTTAATCATTAAACTAACCTGAACTCACTCACACATGATACTATTTAAGTTAACAATCTCTTTGTGAGCTTTCAGAATCTAATTACAACCTCCGATTCATTCTGTCTCCCTGCAGCAAGAATAACCTTTACAAAATGTTCCCTGAACTGATGGTCCATTCACAATGACAGTGGTGGTATCTGCTTCAGTTTATGGGGACTTCAGGCACACTGTTTCCATACACTCAACAATAAATACAAGATAAAAAAAATGGTGTGGAGAACAATACAGTAATTTGTAATAAGAATTACAGTGTAAAACAAACACATACAAGGTATCACATACATTACAAAAACAACACTAGAGAAAGAAATTTAAAAAAACAAGGTTCATGGGACATTAAGTTGTGCGTGCACATTGCACACTGTTCACGACTGTGCTGAGAATGAGGCACTAAATCACATTGTTAGAAATGTTCGAAGCACTTCACAAATTCATTAGTTTCTCTGAGGGGGTTGGCATGTTGAGTCATATGCATTGATGCACGTGGTTCCATGTCTTGAGCATTGGAGGGGGGCTTTTGGGATGGGGCCACAGTACTGACATCAGATAGGGCTAAACGTCGGGTGTTGTTGCTACGTTGTTGCAACAGCAATAGGGAGTGCTGGAGCGTCTGCAGTACGCTGTTGAGATTGTAGTCAGACCCACGCATATGATCACGGCAGTACGGTAGGAAGACACAGTGATAGGCCCTCGTCACGTCGATTAATTGTCTCTGAGGTCTACTTGTTGGGATACATCACTAGTCTAGGTCTCTTCTCTCGCTGGACAGTACTTTACGTTTCCCAAAATTGCAGTTCGACGAGGGATGATGGCACGTGGAGTGACACCACAAGTGTGTGGTCATCTATACAGGATCTAACTAGGAGCGACAATTGCAAAAACTGCTCTCTAATAGAGAGGATAAGTTAGAAATGAGACCATACATTTGTTAGTGTGGCACGATACTGCTTTGTGTATGCAGATCGGCCTATGCTAGTGAGTTGTAAAAACCCAAACAAGTGAGTATATAGTGTCCCTTTCTGTCCTGAGGCACATGAGGCGCAGGTTCTGACACGATATGTGATCTTCTTCGTGTACTCACGACAACGTGGCCTGCCGCAGGGAATCCCTCCAAACGGCCGCCGCGTCCGGAGAGCTAACGGGCTGTCGCGCGTGGGTCGCGTGTCAGTGTCAACGGCCAGCCTCACTTTCGCTTGTGGCCCGGCGAGGATCCCGCCTAATCCCTCAGGTACACGGCCCAGTGACTGTCAGCTTGTAGGACCGGACGCCCTCGCGCCCCTCACGTCAGGTAGCGCGCCGACGCTCTCCTCCTGCAGGTAGCCGATGACCTCCGGCTGGCCTCTGCATTGCCACGATCCCCATCCTCTGCACAATTCTTACAAAAATCCTATGCCTAACTTTTCCCCATGACCTTCTATGTTATAATAAATTTACATAACGATACATTGATGGTCTGTCATTTCAGACACTGTAATTTTAATTTTATAGTTATTTATCTGTAGCTATCATAACAAAAAATGGAAATAATTTATCTTGATATTTGTGTAGAGACCGATCTCACTATTGTACATGGTGTGTGACGCTATATTGGATGCAGAACTAAATGTGCGGGCCCGCACTAATATTACTATTAATTATATAGATCGACAGTAGACATGCTCAAGAATTAACTACCATTTGCCAACGATCTACATTCAATGTCTTTTAATTAAATTATGTTGTTACGCAGGTCTAAGTTTTACTGAGCTATAAAGAACATGCAACTTCGCTCGCCGGTCGTCCCTCCATCTCGGGTCTGTGATTTGATGACCTGAAAAATAGCATCCCAACAGGCGCGTGCCACACTTGTGGTAGAAAACCCCCACAATATTAATCTAGTTATTGTTAAATCCTACAGTTTAACTTATCCTAGTATAACGAACTTTCCCTTTTATTTATTTATTTATTTATTTATTTATTTTTTTTTTTTTTTTGTTTACCTTATACAATACTCTTACATAATTCCTGTTACGTTGAGATGTCTCGCTGCTCGCCGCTATTGACGACAGTGATGTGCGCGCCGTACGACATGACCTCCAAGTTTTCACTACGCCTCACTGAAGCTCCGGAGACTGGGTTAGCCATGGCTATACAAGACAATAAATTTATAGTTGAACTTAATTTTGTATGTTATGCAGTCTTCGCAATGAAAGTGCACCTTTCCAGAGGCAATGTAATTTGACCCAGCCAAGTCTGGTTCCTGTTAAGGATTCAGTCGCCCACCACACGCCAGCTACACAGTATGTCACGAATATCCTAGTATGAGTCACTGGTTATTCATCTGTGACAGTCGCAAGCAGCATGCTAAATCCCCAACCAGCACATTGGCATGGTAGGCTTTATGCCCGCATTTCTACCGTCTAGGCCCTAGGGCACCATTGGAGTCAAACGCTCACAGGTTCACCCCGACTTGCAAGACAACGATGTTGGCGCATCACTGTAAAAACTATACTGCCAATATTCATCCTCGAAATCACGCAATATACCACAATCTTGCAGTGCACTGACGCGTGCCTGCAAGCATTGGTATGAACGTCTCACGAACTGGCTGTGGCCGCTATGGAGCGTATCACGACTTCTCAGAACGCTTCTAAGAGCACGTTCTTGTATGCGCCCGTTTGTGCGACATCTCGTCACTCATCCTTATCCCTTAACACGGACACCATATAGGAAAGGACAAAAACATTGCTCATGGAAAGGTAGTGCCTCTTATCGCAACGACAGAGGAGATCCCGAACATAGACAAAAAAGTTAACAGCAGTAAATTCTTATGCGAGAAAACACAGCGTGTTAATACTTTAACAATCTTAATCTATTAATCCAACGATTATTGTTCCCCGAAAAAAAAGGTTCATATATTTGCCTATTCTATTATGTACACCATTTAATCTACTATTATTCCACGAAATTCTATGTGTGAGAGATGTGGCGGAGTCCTATGGACTAACGCCAATCCCTTGTCAGACTCCCCCTCCTCTGACGTGCATTAGGATTTTCAGGTCTAATTTCAATTTCCTGGTTCTCCTGTGGTCCTTGATTTCGCTCTCTCCAGTTATGGTCGCTTTGCCGTTCGTTATTCCTCCTGTCCCAGATTCCTTGTCTAGATTGACCCTGTTCCCTGACGTTCTGGTTTCCGTGTCTCTGGTTTCCATAATCTTGAATTGCGTAACCTTGATTTCCGTAACCCTGGTTTCCTAACTGACGAGCGCGATTATGCGATCTGTTGTCGTCTGCCCTTGCTGGCCCGTGGTATTTGTTATTTTGCGCCTTCTTCCTGTCCTTTGCGTCTTGTTTATCGAAGACTACTTCGAGTTCGCGCAATAGACTCTTGAATGCTTCTACGTCAGATCCGCACTTGCCGACAAGTGTCTGTTGATACCTAACAGGCAATTTGGAAAAACAAAATTTGATGATTTCTCCCTTGCTATATGGACTATCTAAAAATTGATTCTTCTTGAGTAAATCATCAAAAAATTTGGTTGCGCTCCTTTGCCCGGACACTTCCAGTTCAGGACAAAATATTATTTCCTCTTTAATCCTGTCTTGCGTTTCCTTTGACCAGTAAATCCCCAGGAACGCATCAACAAATTTCTGATAAGTCTGACATGTCGCTGCCACACCCCGCATCTTTTCCGCGGCTTGGCCTTCGATGTGTCCACACATGAATTCTAATTTTGCCAGAGTTGGCCATGATGACGGTAATGAATTGGTAAACTGCATCACCCAGCTCTTCGGATGCATCGACCCTCCATTATCTCTGAACTTTTGGAATTTTAGTATCGACAGGAAGTGATTGTGATCAAAATCCTGTCCGATCCTCGCACTGGTGTTGTCACTCGTTTCCGATACTTGCACGTCTGCTGAGTGTCCTGGTCTATCTTGCTGATAACTGTGATGTGCTATCTCTGTATCACAGTGGCAGTGGCACTCAGAATTCACTCTCCTAAGTGGGCTACAATTATTGGAGCTATTACTAGGTGTTTCTGCGTGTGCATTGTTAGTTCCGCACTCTGTCACTGGGCTAGAGCACGGCGGGCTTTTCCTCGGAGACACAATTCTGTGTACTCCATCATTGGTATCCGAACGCGCAGTTCTTGTGTGCCCGTTTCGCTCTAGTTTTGCTATTCGACTCTCTACTTCTTTCATTCGTTTCGTGATGTTCGTAACCGCGATACTACCTTGGGTTTTTAAGAACGCTAGGGATTTTGAGTGAGCTTGTGTCGCACGTCGCAAGCGCCGTACGAGTTGAGAAGTTACTTTTGCGATTTTCATTGCCCCTGTTGCTGCCGTTTTGGCTAGGCCGGCTACTTTTTGTGCAGCCATTGACATTTGTTTTACTTCTCCACATTCTTTCTTTATTGTTAGTAATTCCCCACGAATTTCCCCTATATGCGAAATTATTGCTTCAGTGTCCTTCTTACGCTGTTCGTCAGCTTCTTCCTTCTCCTTCTTACGTTGTTTCTCCTCTTCTTCCTTCTCCTTCTTACGCTGTTCGTCAGCTTCTTCCTTCTCCTTCTTACGTTGTTTCTCCTCTTCTTCCTTCTCCCTCTTACGCTGTTCGTCAGCTTCTTCCTTCTCCCTCTTACGTTGTTTCTCCTCTTCTTCCTTCTCCCTCTTACGCTGTTCGTCAGCTTCTTCCTTCTCCTTCTTACGTTGTTTCTCCTCTTCTTCCTTCTCCCTCTTATGCTGTTCGTCAGCTTCTTCCTTCTCCCTCTTACGTTGTTCGTCAGCTTCTTCTTTCATTGATCGTAGGAAGCTCAGTATTGGGTTAATGTCATCATTTTGATCCTCGTCACCCATGGGTGATGTAACTCTGGACACCTGGGCACTAGAGCTCTGACTTGGCCGAGCTGGCCCCTGTCTGCTCTCGTTCGTTTGATTATAAACTTCTGCTACCGTCTCGACCTGTATGCCTGTCTCTGTTTCATCCTCTACCTCACTATCATAATCACGGCCGCAACGCTGCTCTAAGATCGCGTCCAAATCACCTTCCTCATCAATGACCCTGGCGTCCTGTCCTGCTAAAAATGTGCCCATCTCATCTCCGAACCCATTCCCGTCCGAAAACTGCCCCTTATCCATTATGCTATCCTCTTTTGTTTTAGCGTCGCTCGATAATAGTCGTGCCTTACTTCTCGTTATCATTCATGAAAAACAAATTTATCTAAAATGCACAATAAAATTAATCTACTCCATATATTTTTTACACATAGACATAAAGTATCAACAACGCCGCTTCAACGCTGTAATTATACGCACGATTTGTTGTGGTACAGAAACCGCACACAAACCCAACAAAGTGTGATGTGATACGGACACACCATCAAAGGAACACAAAAGCAATGAACAAAGGAATATATACACTGAAAACAAAAACAGTAATCATGCGCCGCTACTTAAAACTAAACGCGGAACTACCAGAAAAAACTTGGGTATTAATCAATAAAAAAAATTAAGCAAAAAAAATTCTGAGTGTCCCTACTACTAATAATACTTGCTTATCAGAAGATCCCAGGAAAGATCCGAGGCTAAGGGTCGCCATTTTATGCGAGGTGCCGGGGCTAGCAGTGTTTTTAACACTCAATTCTTAGAGAATTTACATATGTACATGATGCTCTAAGCCCCCCCTATTCTAACTCCAACTTTCGCTGTTGCACAAGGATAAAAAAAATACACGAACTGACTCTAATCAACCCTGCCAGTGGAGTAGAAGAGAGTTTGGCACCTGCAATAATTTAATTTGATAAATAAGTTAATTAAACGAAGGTTTCATTAACATAGTGAGGAATGATGGGGTTGCTCTACCTATTAACAAAATGAAAGTTCTGTCCAAAATAACAATATGATTTATTAAGACTAAACACAAAATAATAAACAACAACACGTGAAACATTAACAATACATCAAATTGGCTCTAATTGGATACTTAAACAAACGCTGTGAATGTGAAGTTGTCCCTAAACTAGATTGTGAGGATTATGACGAAGTGATATGTGCAGCCAATTCTTAGCAACTCAATTCTTAGAGAAAACACATAGCCAACCCAACATTAATTGCTGCTACCAAAGACAGAACAAAGTTAGAAAAAAAGACGAACAGGCGCGCTCTGCTGAGCTCTGATTGTCACCTAGGAAAATCCCTATCTGCCGGTGCTGCGGACATACATTACCAAACCGACTTCTTGACTCCCAGGACACGATGTGCCGTACCGGAGCCGTTGGCTGGTTGCTTCGACGTCCTCGACCGAAAGGCGAGAGCCGACTACATACAAGAGCACCCGTACAAAAACCGAACACAGAACATTCCCGCCCCCACGACAGTGGCCGTGGTTAAACGTTCCAATCAGCAACTCGAAAACCGGCGGAAAATTCCACTCCATTGCCGGAACGCTACCATTCCACCAATGGAGATTCTTGGCGCCAATTTCTGCGCCGATCTTGCTACGTCATGGAGCTATGCCCTGAGCAAGCCAATCACAGTTACTATTTTGCAGAAAGTGCGGGAATTTTCCCGCCACAGCTGCCTGGGTACACAAGTCATTCCCACGCCTCGCTGGTAGCCCGCCAGAAAGTGTTTTCGCTAAGTTTCTGCGAAGTAACGGAACCTCTAGCCCAGCCGCTACTTCAGGCTCTGCGGGCATGCCACTTGACAATGTCGGTGTCTGCAAAGCATTCACTCGACTTCCTCACACCCGTCGGCTTAAAGCTTTCCAGATCAGCAGAGCCCGCCTGTCACCGGACCACCCGGGTGACGAGAGACGCTGCGTGGGAAGTCCGCGTGTGAAGGAATAGCAACTTTCCACCGCATGCAATTAGAGAGGAGAATTGTAAGATAGAAATATGAGAGGGGGCTCATGCCACCTCTCATCTTGTTGGTGTACTGCTGAACCTAGTTTCCTGCAAGATACAGTAAGTACTGCGATCTGGACTCATACTGAAATATGCCACGAGAGCGAATGGTGTTATTTAGGTTTTCAGGAAGAGTCGAACAGACGCACAAAACTACATCCCTACATTCAAATGGCTCTGAGCACTATGGGACTTAACATCTGTGGTCATCAGTCCCCTAGAACTTAGAACTACTTAAACCTAACTAACCTAAGGACATCACACACAGCCATGCCCGAGGCAGGATTCGAACCTGCGACCGTAGCAGTCGCGCGGTTCCGGACTGAGCGCCTAGAACCGCTAGACCACCGCGGCCGGCCATCCCTACGTCTCTGATGTCAGTCAGTTGTTGAATTTTGGGATATGTTTCATGCTCGGATATTGTGACTTTTCTGGAGATCGAAGATTTGCCTACAGGAATTAAGAGGAGTTCCGAAAACAACGATCGTACAAAATCCAGATTGCTCCGTTCGCTGGCGAGACCAAGAAAGCAGTGAGTGCCAACGCCACAATTGATGCCGTGTACCTTGACTTCCGAAAGTCGTTTAATACAGTTCAGCTCCGACGCCTTATGAACATAATACGAGCGTACGGCACAGTTCGTTTGTTAGCTTCATGTTCTATGGATCATTTGCGCAGTAAACCGTAATGATGTGGAACGAGTCATTTTACGTTCACATCGCAAATTAACTTGTAAATATGGTCACATGCTTAACATTCATAAGTTTTCTTTATTTTATTTTTGTTTAATTTTCAGATGTGTGTCACTAATTCCTACTCAATACCTTCTACAAGTTACAATAATAGAAAAATTTTAGTTGCAGCACTATGCACCCTTTTTTCTGCTGCAGACAACCTTAATGTGGAGTAATCAACAAAATTTTTCCTTCTGGGATTATAATTGTGTACATCATTGTTCCTTTTGAACTGCAGTGGATTACTTGCAACAAACTTAATGAGATAATAAATATACTATACAGAAGTAGTCGGAATGTCCAACTCCTTAAATAGATGTCTACAACATGATCGTGGGTGAGCACCTCATATTATTCTTACAGAACATTTTCGAACAGTGAAGACTTTCTTTCTTATGGATTAGTTACCACAGAAGACTATTCCGTGTGACATAACTGACTGAAAATATACAAGACATGTCGAGCTACTGATTTGTTTCTGCCAAGATTTGCAATGATTCTAAGTGGCTGAACTAAGTGATTGTGGGGACTGCCAAATGTGCTTTCCCCCAATTTAAGTTTTCATCAGTATGGACACCTAAAATTTTTGAAATTTCCCCTCTATTTGTATTTTCCCACCATGCTTTACGCTTTTCACCGGTATCGTACGCCTTGAAGTGCAAAACTCAATATGTTGTGTATTTTTAAAATTTAGAGTGGGACCATTCGCGGAAAACCAGTCAGTGATACTTCTAAGAACCATATCTTATTTATTCTAACTAACCTTGCATCTTGATCAGAGAGAGCATTTTTTAATGTGTAAAAGATTTTTTTCTTGCTTCGAGCTACACAAAGGAAACTTTTTCAGTTACTATTCTACTGTCTTCATCCACCCCTGTTGGAAAGATAATAATTAGGATGAAATTTTGGGATGAAATCCTTTAGAAAATCTATATTAAAGTCACCAGAATTGTTAACTGTTTGCTACTGTCTGACAGACAGCATAGTAAGGAATCTAGATTCCGCAAAAACAATTCTAAATTTCCCCGTGGTGATCTAGATACATTTAAAATTGAAAGTGGACTATTTTTCAGTGTCAGTACACAAGCACACATTTCTGCGTGCTGATCACTACAAAGTCTACTTGTCTCATTGTTTTTAAACTTGTATACGAGACCAAGCGTGTGACTGCATTTAGGCGTTGTAGCAAATCGAACACAGAATGCCATTCACAATAGCGAGGACACTTCAGACGTAGAAATAACTGCAGATAGAGCCGGCCGTTGTGGCCGAGCGGTTCTAGGCGCTTCGGTCCGGAACCGCGCTGCTCCTACGGTCGCAGGCTCGAATCCTGCCTCGGGCATGGATGTGGGTGATGTCCTTAGGTTAGTCAGGTTTAAGTAGTTTTAAGTCTAGGGGAGTGATGACCTCAGATGTTAAGTTCCATAGTGCTTAGAGCCATTTGAACCAAGTGTTGGTTGGCTGGCTGATTGATTCTGGGGATCGTACCAAACAACGAGGTCATCGGTCACATAGGATTAGGGAAGGATGGGGAAGGAAGGCGGCCGTGCCCTTTCAGCCATCTCGGCATTTGCCTGAAGCGATTTAGGGAAATCACAGAAAACTAAACTACATGAGGATGACCGGCCATGCGTTTGAAACGTCGTCCTCCCGAATGCGAGTCCAGTGTGCTAATCACTGCGCCACCTCGCTCGGTCTGAGAAGTGTGTAACATTGGTAGTTCGACGATTCCCTCCGAGAATGATGCTGTTTTATATATAGAAGTCGCGATGGTAGAAAACTGTGGCGTACTGCAGGAGAACCTGCAGACGAGGTCCACGAGAAAAACAGGCTATGGAGCGTGCGTCACAACACGTGACACTGCAGGTCTTACGAGGGCCAGCAGCCGTCTCCGGCGGTGAGCGCTTTAACTATTTCAGAGGATTTTAATAATTCTTGACTGCGTGTTTACGTGCCTGCAAGTTCTCGATAGCACACGACATAATTAAGGCCTTTCGTGGGCACATTTCCAATTAAATATTGATTCCTCGTGGCCGCCGCACGGAGTCGAGCGTTCGCGAAGTGTGCCGGACAAGCCGCCTAGTGTGACGTCACAAGTTCGTTGCAGGGCCCGTATTTCGCGTTGGGACCTCCTGCAGAGGGTCGACGCATGGAAGTGACAATTGACCCTCAACATAAACAAATGCAATGCATCGCGAATACGTAGACAGGCAAAACCTTAATTCTACGAGCAATCACTGAAAGCAGTTGCTTCCATAAAATATCTAGGGATATGCGTACGGAACGATTTGAAGTGGAAGGACCACCATAAAATTAATCGCGAGTAAGGCAGATGCAGAACTGACACCGAAAGACGGCAGATCCATTTGTAATCCCGCCCTTTCATAATTATGATCACTACTAGGTTGCTTATCAATATTATGAGGAGTTATGTTTGTTCTAACAGTGATTGAGCACGTATGGGGTCGGCATGCAGTTGGTCTGGTTATTCGGGGGATTACCGGTCCATCCTCCATTTGACTATTACTTGCTTGGTCTGTTCCGCTGCTGCTATGTGCAGAGGGAAGCACACAACCATGTTTTCGTAGCGCGATAAGCGGGCAAGTGTTCAGTGGAGGTCCACTCGTCCACATAGCAGGTGAGGGTTAGGCGGCTCTTTCACTCAAAGCTGACCTCATACAAGGAGAGAGTAGCTTGGCCGAATGGCTCATGTTGGCGGCTGTAAGCGCTGGCTGGCTCCATTATCTAATAGCGGCCAATCCCTGTAGTAAGCAACAGGAGTCACGCCCAGCGCCAGGGTGGCTCCTTCCAAAAAGATTTATGCCCGAAGACGACTGTTTTCAGACTATCTCTGCGTTTGAGGGCTGAATGGATGAACGCCTGGCTTCAGAGATACGTACCTGCAAGCATTGCGGAAGTTCCGTTTCAAAATAAAAGCTGGACGCGTCCAGCAGGGTGACGAGCTGTGTCGCCCACGTAGATAGCAATTTTTTTTTTTGTAACTCTTCAGGCTTTCCCGGCGATCTAATGACATCTTGGGTTGTCGGGTGTTCTGCCGGATATCAGCGTCGTACTTGCACGATATTTCGGTCACGTAGCTCGAGACCTTCATCAGGTGCGACCTGAGACTGCTCCTCGAGTGGACCTGGTCCAGTATTTATGCCTATGGCCTTCCCCCTCCACCAACGGCTGCAGGCGCTTCCTCTGTGGTCCGCGCCCATTCCCTGCGACCTGTTGGAGCGTTGCTGCTCCGTTTTCCGTCCGCTGCGGTTCTAGGTGTTCCCTCTGCGGTCCGCGCCCACTAAACCCGCTCCTGGGGCTTTCATCTACGGTCTGGAGTACCAAGCGTTCTCCCTGCGGTCCGCGCCCGCTCACCACGACCTGTTGGAGCGTTGCCGCTCCGTTTTTCGTCCGCTGCGGCTCTGGATGTTCCCTCTGCGGTCCGCGCCCACCAGTCCCACTTCTGGGTGTTCCATCTTCGGTCTGGTGCGCCTGGCAGTCCGTCAGGGGCTTGTTTGCCATCTTCATCTCTCTGGTTCTTCTGTTTGTGTAGTGTTGCAGCTGGCCCCGTTGCTCCTTTAACAATTCCAGAGCCGGATCCCAGGCTCTGCTTAGCTGGTACCCTGTGTCACGATTCATAAGATCGTCAGCCATTTTAATCTCTATCGATTCTCTTATGACACTGTCCCAGAATCTGGGTGTTTGTGCTAGAATCTTGGTATCCTCATACTTCATGGCATGATCTAGTTCCAGGCAGTGTTCAGCAATGGCTGATTTAGTCACCTGCCTTCATCTAGTGTGCCTCTGATGTTCATTGCACCTGATCTCCACAGTTCTTGTCGTCTGGCCAATGTAGGACATGCCACATTGACAGGGTATATTGTAAATCCCTGGTTTTCGTAACCCCAGGTCGTCTTTGACACTCCCCAGCAGTCCCCCGATCTTGTTGGATGGACAGAAAACACACTTGATATTGTGTTTACGGAGGATCCTACTGATTCTGGCAGAAATAGAGCCAGCATAGGGCAGATATGCCACCTTCTTTGCTTCATCTTGGTCTTCTTCAGGAACCTGTGGTATAGTGGCTGGTCGGAGTGCCCTCTCAATTTGTCTGTCCGTGTATCCATTCTTGGAGAAAACTGTTTTGAGACGTTCTATCTCTATGGGTAGATTCTCTTGGTCTGACAGGGCACGTGCTCTGTGGACCAAAGTCTTCAGAACCCCATTCTTTTGTGCAGGGTGGTGACAACTGCTGGCCTGCAGATATAAATCAGTGTGTGTTGGTTTTCGGTACACACTGTGGCCAATTGATCCATCTGCTTTCCTCTGGACTAGTACATCCAGAAATGGCAGCTGGCCATTCTTCTCCAGTTCCATGGTGAACTTGATATTAGGGTGGCATGAGTTAAGATGTTCAAGAAACTCATTGAGCCTATCCATCCCATGTGGCCAGATCACGAAGGTGTCATCCACATACCTAAAGAAGCATGTGGGTTTAAATGCGGCTGTCTCCAATGCCCTCTCCTCAAAACTCTCCATAAACATGTTGGCAACCACAGGGGACAGTGGGCTGCCCATAGCTACACCTTCAGTTTGCTCGTAATATTGGTTTCTGTACAGGAAATACGCGGATGTCAGTGTATGACTGAACAGGTCCAACAGAGCACCGTCAAATTTCTCTGCAATCAGTTCTAGTGAGTCCTTCAGTGGGACCCTGGTGAACAGCGATACCACATCAAAACTAACCATGATGTCCGAATCTGTGATGTGCAGTTGCTTGAGGCGTTGCAGGAAATCTTCTGAGTTGCGGATGTGGTGAATACATTTCCCCACATATGGAGACAGGAGACCTTTCAAGTACTTGGCTGTTGTGTACGTAGGTGCCCCAATATTACTGACAATAGGACGTAGGGGCACGCCCTCCTTGTGTATTTTTGGCAGACCATACAGTCTAGGTGGCACTGGCGCTTTTTCCCGTAGTTGTCTGATGATCTTATCGGGCATCCCTGTTTCCTTCAAGAGAGCACTAGTCTTCTTGGCCACCTTGTCCGTGGGGTCACACTCCAGAATTCTGTATGCACTGGTGGAGGGGGAAGGTCATAGGCATAAATACTGGACCAGGTCCACTCGAGGAGCAGTCTCAGGTCGCACCTGATGAAGGTCTCGAGCTACGTGACCGAAATATCGTGCAAGTACGACGCTGATATCCGGCAGAACACCCGACAACCCAAGATGTCAATTTTTTTTTTTTCCAGCGCACAACAAGCGAGCATTGTGGTTGGAAATCAGACCGTGACGTCAGAAGACGTTACGAGGCACCTCTCCCTGGCGGGAAATAACATTAATGGGAGAGCGATTTCTGTCGTCTGCTGGAGGGAGAGGAACCGGGGATGTTTGTTTATGTGATTGGCATGGAAATATACCGTCACCTTCTGTTGGCTGACATACGTTTCTGGTGGAATCCACGTGGAGTAATTTGGGAATGCCAGGCGCTCGGTTAGGAGATGTAGAGGGGAATCGGTGGCGAGAACCCGAGGCGAAAGTCGGTGGCGATGACCGGTGTTCGTGACCGAGTGCAGGCGCTCCTTGTCGCAGATTTGCATCTCATCACAGTGCCGACCACAGAGTTCACATAACGGCATCAGTCTGTGGTAAATATGGTTTTAATTAAAATTCCCCTATTTAACACGTTATAACACTGAAAATAATTACCCTACGAATACCAAACTTGGTAGCATTAATTTCCAGAGTATCGGGTACATGATTCCCATGTGTCACAGCAACACCGTCTAGTTTCAACTATGGCCACCTGGTGCCATGGTTAGTCATCGTGATTCAAAGTCTCACACACTTACAGTGCACTTGTTGACATGTCAACATGAGCTAGGACAAAAGGGGCAGGACATTATTGGTGAAGCTCTATTATCAAAACAACAGTAATGGTGCAGCTGCACTTCCGGAATATTGCTGGCTGGAAGGATTGCGGAAGGGTCCTCTTTCTGCAACTGCTGTGTGGAGCGAGATGATGAAGTTCGAGTCAACTGGATAACTACACGTCGCTCTGGGAAGAGGCCGACGACCGGTTGCACCACAACTGGTTGAGGAAATCGTTGTTGCTACGACAGACAACACTGCTCGCAATTCCTGATCGTCACACAGTTCGCGCGACAGTTGAACATCCCGTGGTCCACTGTACGGAAGGTGCTTCGAACCATTCTCAAATGGTATCCATAAAAGACCAATATCGTACAGCAATCTGCACCGCAGGTTGCACAACGACGTGTTGACTTCACTCGTCACATTCTCGCAAGGACTGAAGTTGACGAGGCGGGCCCTGGACCATCCAATGGACAGACGAAGCTCATTTTTCTCTGACGGGTGGGGTGAAACTCAGAATCGCCCAGTGCGAGGATCTACATCTCCAGTCTAGTGAAGTTCCTCTGTATGGTGAACGTGTCACCGTACGATGTGGGTTCACGGCTACGTTCATCATTGGCCCATTCTTTTTTGAACAGGTTGGCGCTCAAGGACCAAAGACGAGCAGTGTGACTGGCCAACGTTACTGCGAATGCTTCGCCAGTACGTCATACTGGCTCTGCAGGGGACAGTCGCACTGAACTCTTCAGTGTTCAAGATGGGACCCCATCGCACATCGCTCGTGATGTTCATCTGCTTCTCCGAAACACATTTGGAAACGGTCGAATTATCAGCTGGTCGTTTCCAAATGCTTGGCCGGCACTATTACCTGATCTCATTCCCTGTAATTTCTGGTTGTGGGGCTACCTGAAGGCTGGTTTACCAGGGAAACATTCACACATGTGTTGAGCCGGCCGCTGTGGCCGAGCGGTTCTAAGCGTTTCAGTCCGGAACCGCGCTGCTGCTACAGTCGCAGGTTCGAATCCTGCCTCGGGCATGGATGTGTGTGATGTCCTTAGATTTAAGTAGTTCTAGGTCTAGGGGACTGATGTCCTCAGATGTTAAGTCCCATAGTGCTTAGAGCCATTTGAACCATTTATGAACATGTATTGATCTTATGCGCAGTATATCAAGAGAGGTAGCCAGCATACCTACCGACATGCTTCGTTCTGCTGTGCAGAATGCAATCCTGCATTTTCAGACTCTTCTGGACACTGATGGCGCCATATTGAGCCCCTTCTCTAGCAGTAATGTTACCGGTATTTGATGGTACGATGTAAAGCAGCAGCACATTAAAGGGTTTCAAATCAATCGACTGTGCATTATTTCTCTTCCCCCTGTCCTTGACATTAATGCTACCAAGTTTGGTACTCGTACCGTAATTAGTTTCCGTGTTATAACGTGTTAAATAGGGAAAGTTGAATTATAACCTCCGTGTATACTCGTAGCCCCGGCATTTAGGGAATTCAATTGTTTCGGTCTACGCTCACCGAGCGTGTTTCCGATTTAGCGGCAGCAGCCGATCGGTTGTTGCGTGTACTACAGCCGATAACTGTCCACAGTCACTGTCTCGCGGAGTAACATTAGTCAGATAGCACAGTACTCACAATAGATGACAGTGTAGAGTATTCTAACAGGACCCCCTTTTCATATCAGCTTTGACAGCTGAACACTTTAGTTCCTATAAATGTGATTCATTGATCTGAACTACTTTTTTTTCTTTTCCTTATGAAAAAACATCATTTTTCACATACTTCTAGATAAATAAATGTATTTGTTATACTGAAACTTCCCTGATTTTAACGTTAATAACCTATTTAGTCACTTAATTTTTGCAATTCTAATTTCACTTGTGGGAAATTTCACATGATATATGTTGGTTTACATCGAAATGCCAGCTCAAGGTCCACTACTGGGACAAAATTGAATTAATTAGCATTGTAGTGTTTCTTAATGGTACATTTATATCAGGGGGAAAACTACAGTCCTGAAGCAAATGTCTGGTAGATCCCACACCGCCACGACCATCGGCGTTTCTCAAGATTCATTGGAAAAATCCTCAATAAATGTAGTCCACCACAAGGAAGACAGCTTACAAAACCCTCGTTCAACCAATAATTTAATATTTGTCGTCAGTGCGCAATACGTACCAGATAGGACTGAAAGAGGAAACAGAGGAGGTCCAGAGAAGAGCAGTCAATTTCGTCACAGGTTTATTTAGTAAGAGCGAAAGCGTCACGAGAATGCTCAGCCAACTGAAGTGGCAAACGCTGCAAGGGTGGCGTTCTGCATCACGGTGTGCTTTACTTTGAAGTTCCGAAAGCATACGTTCCTAGAAGAACCAGCCAGTATATTACTTCCCCCTATATATATCTAGGGAAAAGACGACTAAGGTAAAATTAGAGGGATTCGAGCTGACACGCTCATCACCAATAATTCGTGTTCTGGCGAACTATTAGCCGTTGGAACAGGAAAGCAGGAAAGTGACAGTGGTACACAAAGTACCCTCCGCCATACAACGTGATGTGACTTGCGTAGTACAGATGTAGATGATGAAGGAGATGCTTCATACCTAGTCGTTTACAGCTTTTGGTTTGTCTGCAAGCGGTATTTCCTAAGTAGCTTCCTCGCCACACTGTAAATGGATTTCTTCTCTTTTCAGTGTCATTCTACTTGGAATACAGAAGTAGAAACTTCTCCATCCAAGGTCTCTAGTTATAGTTTTAGTTATGATGACCGATTTAGGCAAATTTCTTGTTGGTCTTATATATTTAATCGTGTGCCTATGGCCCCCCGTCGGGCAGACCGTTCGCCGGGTGCCGGTCTTTCAATTTGACGCCACTTCGGCGACCTGCAGTCGATGAGGATGAAAGGATGATGATGATGAGGACAGCACAACACCCAGTCCCTGGGTGGAGAAAATTCCCCGACCCAGCCGGGAATCGAACCCGAGCCCAGAGGATTGACAATCCATCACGCTGAGCATGCAGCTACCGGGGACGGACCTTGTTGGTCTATAATACAGTGATCTGTGTATGGTATTTTAAGAATGCAATATTTTAGTTATTCCCTTTCTTTTGCTACATACATTACATGTACTTCGTTCTTGTTCTGTAATTCTTATCTCCAAAACATCAAATGAGCTTCTGTAAGCTTATTGAAAGGTGATATATTTTTCACATTGCACTTGCCTTATAAAGTTTTTGATTATATATGCAATAGATTAGGACAATTGACATCCCATATTTTATTTTATAGTTTTATAACAAATGTAACTCAAAAATATTTTAAATCGCTTTCAATTTAAAAAAAAAGGAATTTTTATTCCAGTATACTCTCGTTTAGATACTTGCTTTCCATAATAACATACAAAAATGTATATATTGCATTGTTTTGCGTATCTCTTGGATGTAAATTCTCCCTTATACTTTATATGTTACGATTATATTCCTGTATGTTTACTAGTACAGTGCCACTTGCTGGCACTACGTAACATGTTTGCTTTTGCCATGCGATCCTCAACCTTGTTTTGTCTGTTGTGTGAATATGAGCTTGTGCAGTCGGTGCCACAAGCATGGCATTTTATGTATATCTTATAATATTACTGACATGCCGATGTATCACACTTTCCATGTTTCTGGAATGATGTGTTACCACTTGACGTTATACATTGTATATAATATAGAGATTTATTGAGGTGTATTTGCATGAGGTATGTTGCTGTATCCATTCTGTAAAAATATGTACCTCCACCTTAACACATTTGACCCGACTATGATGGTAAGCTACATGCTTTACATATCAGACGATGGCAAGTTAGATTTGCCGAAACCAATCGTCATACACTAAGGTGATAAAAGTCGTTGGATAGCTATATGGACATATACAAATGACGGTAGTATCGTGTACCCGAGGTATGAAAGGACAGTGCATTTGCGGAGCTGTCATTTGTACTCAGGTGATTCATGTCAAAAGGTTTCCGACGTGATTACAGCTGGACAACGCGAAATGGTTGTTCGAGCTAGGAATTTTACATTTCGAAAATCGTTAGGAAAATCAAAATTCCGAGATCCACACTATCAACAGTGTGCCGAGAATACCAAACTTCAGGCATTACCTTTCACCATCAACAACGCAGTGGCTGACAGCGTTCACTGAGCGACCGAGAGCAGTGGCTTTTGCATAGAGTCGTCAGTGGTTACAGACAAGCAACACAGCAAGAAATAGCCACGAAATCAGTGTGGAACGCATGACGAACGTATCCGTTAGGATGGTGCGGCGCAATTTGACGTTAATGGGCTAATAGTAGCAGACGAGCGACGCGAATGCCTTCGCTAACAGCACGACATCCCCTGCAGTGCCTCTCCTGGGCACGTGACATATCCTAGACCACTGGAAAACCATGGTCTGGCGAAACGACTCCCGATTTCAGTTGGTAAGAGATTATGGTAGGATTGGACTGCTGTTGCAGACTGCACGAAGCTATGGACCCGAGTTGTCAGCAAGGCATAGTAGTGGAGGCTCCGTAACGGTGTGGGTTGTGTTTACGTGGAGTGGACTGGGTCGCTTGGTCCAACTGAACCGATCATTGTTTGGGACTTACTATGTTCGGCTACCTGGAGACCATTTGCAGCCATTTATCGACTTCCTGTTCCCAAACAGCGATGGAATTTTTGTGCCTCGCAATGCGCCATCTCACCGGGCCATAACTGTTGGCGATTGGTTAGAAGAACATTCCGAACAGTTAGAACGAATGATTTCGCCTCCCAGATCGCCCGACATGAATCCAATCGAATATTTATGGGACATAATCGAGATATGAGTTCGTGCACAATGTTCTGCACCGGAAACACTTTCGCAATTATCGATGGCTATAGAGGCACCACGGTTTATTATTTCTGCAGAGGATTTCCAGCGATTGATGGGTCCATGATACCTCGAGTTGCTGCATTACACGTGCAAAAGGAGGTCCGATACGGTAATAGGAGGTTCACTCTGGCTTTTGTCTTCTCACTCTAAATAAAATTATCATTAGCGATCTTGGATAGTGAAATTTTTACTTCTGTATTTCATGTTACTCTAGATCGTCCCCATACTTGAGTGATGTGAAGCATATATCATAGTACTTGATTTTAAATTTCTGTTTATCCAGCTGATTTTATTTTAGTAGCGTGGTTTCACTCTCGTGATGTAGCCTATATTAACGTGGAATATAGCAGTGGGATGTTATATTTCTCTGAAAATTAAGCTTAATACACGATACTTTCAAAAACCATAAAATCATCGTGGTAGCAGTTACAACTTAAGGCATAGCATTGTAACTTTCTTGCTGGCTGAAAATGGAATGAAAGAGGGGGGGGGGGTGAGGTTAATCCTACCACCGACGCCGGGGTCACTGCAACAGAGAACACGTTGGAATCGAACTATAACGGAACAGAAAATGGCTGTGTTCCTCGCGAAGAAACCAGCGAGGTACTTGCATTAACAGACTTCCATGAACAGTGGACAACTTCAGTCTAGATGGTGTGGCGGGGATTTTAACCCAATCCTCCCGAGTGAGTTAATCACAGCCCCATCTCAGTCGGTTCTGTTAGTCCCCTTACTGAGACGATTACCTTTTTGATACAGCAATGTTCTCTTTATGAACACATTATAGTGGGTTGGTGCATAAGTTCGCAGCTTTTTCCCATAAGTTCAATAAACACAAAGATACACATTAAATAGACTTTAATCATCAGTAATATATTCTCATACACTATTTACAACAGTGTGCTAACGCTGGAGTAACTTTACGATTCTGCGGCTGTAAAACTTACTTGGATTTGTGGCGAAGAACTCGTCGAGCCATGTTCCAAATGTATTGCAATCGGGAACGAAATTCTCTGAAGGTGGTTCGATAGAGAGCGAAAAACGTGAAATCCTGAGTGTGCAAGATCAAGTGAATAAAATAGGTGCGGAAATACTTCCCATCCTGACTCGTGCATGACGTTTTCTGTCACTCGAGCAGAATGCGAGCGGGCGTTATCGTGGGGTAGTATCATTTATGAAACGTCCCCTTAGAACAATTATACAAGACTGTGCTTAACCTGACACACAATATTTTTAGCGCAACGCAATCTGACTTTCAGAAATCCCTACAAAAGAATGGCCCTGACTAACATTAACCTATACCTTTCACAAATCACTTACCTCACAAAAATCTTCGTTACTCGAACTACTGCAATACAGCGAGCGCCACTACTGCCAGCTAAATAAAAGATTCAAACTACGGAAGTCACTAACTACTGATAGGGATAGTTAGCAAATGAAAGATTTTAATAGAGAACAAACAATGTATTTACCTTAATAGTCATAATATATACAGCAGTTCATGACCTCCAGTCTAATAAATTTCAAAACTCCGCCATCTCTCTCCCCACATCCGCCACTGCTGGCGGCTCACCTCCAACTGCCCAACGCTATGCGCTGTTAACATCCAGCTGCCGCTGCGCAACACTACAATGGCAGACAACAATGCAAACTAGCACACAGAGCGCTACGTAACGTTGCCAATAAGAAGACATAAACAGCCTACTTACATAAAGAAAACATAAACAGCCTACTTACACATTTCACGCGTTCTTCCTGGTCGTTCTTCTTGGATTACGTCTGCAATATGTCTCAGTTGCTACACCTCAGGGAATCAGTTCGTAGTACACCACATCGTAGTTCACTAGACGCGAAATATTATCTTTTGTGGACATGCACTGGTCTTTTTACAAGGAGCTGCTGCTTTTTTTGGGCTCAGCCATTCCTTTCTTTTCCTTACGTTAGCATGAAGATGCCATTTATCTTCACCACTAACGATACAGGCTAGCAATGATTAAAATTGTTCACGAACCAATTGATGACGAGCAAGCAGAGTGGGCACATATGAACATCGGCTGAATTTTTTGATTTTGGCTTAGAGTACGCAGTACTCATAAACCAGATTTCTGAACGTTCCCCATAGCATCAAATGTCACACGATAGTAGAAAGATCACAGTTTGTCACATTTGTCAATTCTCTAGTACGCTGACGTGGATCATTGTGGATTAAAGCGCTGAAACGATTTTCATCAGACCCCGAAGGTCTTCTAGAACGTGGAGTCACTAATGTCAAAACGATCCTCCTTAAAACGAGAAAACAATTTTCTTCCCGTGCTCCGTCGACTCCATCCCCATACAGGGCACAAACGTTTCTGACTGCCTCCGATTGCCGTCTACTGTTCTCAAAGAGAAGTATATGTCGAAAATGTTCTAATTTCTCCACTTGGCACTGCATTTTCTAGCTTCCACAGCTCCATTTATTATCTACAAATGACAAAATGACAATATGTAAACTCAGTGAACTACAACTGAAAAATTGCAAGCGATAAATAAACCCACAACAACTGAAATACCAACATGCAAAACAAAAACGCTACGAACTTACGCACCAACCTAATACACTACTGGCCATTAAAATTATTACACCAAGAAGAAATACAGATGATAAAGGAGTATTCATTGGACAAATATATTATACTAGAACTGACATGTGATTACATTTTCACGCAATTTGGGTGCATAGATCCTGAGAAATCAGTACCCAGAACAACCACCTCTGGCCGTAATAACGGCATTGACACGCCTGGGCATTGAGTCAAACAGAGCATGGATGGCGTGTACAAGTACAGCTGCCCATGCAGTTTCAACACGATACCACAGTTCATCAAGAGTAGTGACTGGCGTATTGTGACGAACCACTTGCTCGGCCATCATTGACCAGACGTTTTTAACTGGGGACAGATCTGGAGAATGTGCTGGCCAGGGCAGCAGTCGAACATTTTCTGTATCCAGAATGGCCCGTACAGGACCGGCAATATGCGGTCGTGCATTATCCTGCTGAAATGTAGGGTTTCGTAGGGATCGAATGAAGGGTAGAGCCACGGGACGTCGCACTTCTGAAATGTAACGTCCACTGTTCAAAGTACCGTCAATGCGAACAAGAGGTGACCGAGACGTGTAACCAATGGCACCCCATACCATCATGCCGGGTGATGCGCCAGTATGGTGATGACGAATACACGCTTCCAATGTGCATTCACCGCGATGTCGCCAAACTCGGATGCGGCCATCATGATGCTGTAAACAGAACCTGGATTCATCCGAAAAAAGGACGGTTTGCCATTCGTGCACCCAGGTTCGTCGTTGGGGACACCATCGCAGGCGCTCCTGTCTGTGATGCAGCGTCAAGGGTAACCGCAGCCATGGACTCCGAGCTAATAGTCCATGCTGCTGCAAACGTTCTCGAACTGTTCGTGCAGATGGTTGTTGTCTTGCAAACGTCCCCATCTGTTGACTCAGGGATCGAGACGGGGCTGCACGATCCGTTACAGCCATGCGGATAAGATGCCTGTCATCTCGACTGGTGGTGATGCGAGGCTGTTGGGATCCAGCACGGCGTTCCGTATTACCCTCTTGAACCCACCGATTCCATATTCTGCTAACAGTCATTGAATCTCGACCAACGCGAGCATCAATGTCGCGATACGATAAACCGCAATCGCGATAGGCTTAATCCGACCTTTATCAAGTTGGAAACGTGATGGTACGGATTTCTCCTGCTTACACGAGGCATCACAAGAACATTTCACCAGAAAAAGACGGTCAACTGCTGTTTGTGTATGAGAAATCGGATGGAAACTTTCCTCATGTCAGCACGTTGTAGGTGTCGCCACCCGCGCCAACCTCGTGTGAATGCTCTGAAAAGCTAATAATTTGCATATCACAGCATCTTCTTCCTGTCTTTTAAATATCGTGTCTGTAGCAATTTTAATGGCCAGTAGTGTATTATGCGAGCTAAGCGGGCTGCAGTGATGCAACAGTGGCGCGAACTTCGTAACAAACATGAGACTCGGAAGAAGATACAAATTTATGGTCAATGTTGTCTGACGCTGCTCGTTTTCAGCCCTCAGGGTATGTTTACAAGGGAGTGAGGCTGAAACGGGATGGTGTCGTTGGGACGAGCAGCTGCAGCCCGAGGCGGTCGTTAGCGCCCCCTAGGGGCCGCTTCACGCCACGCGCGTAATTTAATCCGGCGCCTAGAGTGGTTCACTATGCCTGCTGAACGAGGGAACGGTAAGTGTGTTCTCAGACACGGTTTAATAGGTGCTCCGGAGGCAACTGCTGTAGGGTGTTCATTGTAACATGACTCGTAAAACGAGAGCAGATCAACCAATAAATCTGGCAGCATTACTTGTTCTGCAAAAGAAGAGATTGAAATTTAAAAAATCATTTAGATTAGAAACTTTTTAATATAACATTTTTAAAACAGACTTAAAAGCATAAATTAATTTCACCTAGCTCCATACAGATTCCTAGCCCCATTCAGATAGTCGTTAAATTAGTGCTCGTGAATTTTTAATTGCTATGAAAATACTTGTAGGGTTTTAAACTACAAACGTGGTGTGCATGCAGTAGATAATAGCAAGGACGTGAACTATTCATGTATCAATTATATACTCCATGCGCCCCACGTTTTTCGCTCTGCAAGTATTACCATAGCCATTGAAAATTCGTTAGGACAAATATTCAAGATAGTCTGAATCGGGTTAGGCATCTCTATGGGGCTAGGAGAAAATATTTTGTACTCTACAGTCGATTTTAAAGATGTGTTATGTTAACAAGTTTCTTATTTAAATAATTATTTTCTGGTTTATAGTACTGTGTGTGCCAAATTTTTCAATCATTTTTAAACTTTTGATGAGATTACAAAAGAGACATGTGGCAAGTTTCAGGATTACTTCGGTTTCTTCTTCCCTGTGTCAACGAATACATTACTTACTCCCGTGATTATCTCACGAAAAGATGTCTAGGGTAAAAATGAGAGAGAATGGAGCTCAGCCGTGACTGACTAACAACCATTCTTACCACGAAACATTTGCAAGTGGAATACGAAAAGGGGAGAAAAGTAGTGTTACAGAAAATAACCTCTGCCACCCACCGTACATGAAAATGAGTTAATATCATGCTGTCATCGACTTCTGAGCTGTGCTGAAAGTTTCAGTTTTTTAAATCATCGGGAAATGGTAGTGGTAAACAAAATATCCTTCGCCACACACAAGAAACGAAAGCAAGTTCAGATTTCATTCCCATCCAGTTCTGAATTGGGCTGAAAGTTTAAAGTCTTCAGCTCATCGGAAAGCAAGTTTAAAATCAATTTGCAAAATTTGTGCCGAACAAACAGAGATGAAAGCGACCAAATAAAAACGTATTAAAAATGGACTGATAAAAGAGATTTATATTGATTTTTCATTGTGTTTCTTCGAGAACGAGGAGTTGAAGTGCTTAATAAAGATTTGTTTCCATGTTCAGAATGTCCGAGAGTAACTTAGATTTCAGAGAAAGCTATAATCTGACATCCTGAAACTCATTTACGTAATGCTTCAACTATAAAAAGAAAACTAAAGCGCCTGTTGTATATTCTTGACGCAAGTAGTAGTGCTGTAAAATAGGGGAGACCGGGACTAATTAACGTTAGGGATATGCTGATACATTATTTCTTCCACTGCGAAAAGCATTTAGCGCTGGTACTACCTCAGTCAAATTGTTGTGTCGGTAGATTAAGTGGCCTAGAAATACTAGCTGACGTCTACAGGAAGGTAAAACATTAATACATCCATTTGCACTATATAATCTTAATAAATGAGTTATATATAACCTTAAATTCTGTATGATTAATGTGACCGTCAGCTGCCCCAGACGGTATCCCCGTAAGATTATATATTGACTATACTACAAATATAGCGCCTTTCTTATCCATCATCTATCAGAGACGGGACTGGAAGAAGGCCCAGGTCACAGCAATCTATAAAAAGGGTAGAAAATCGGATGCACATAATTACCGGACAATTTCAGTGATATCGATTTGTTGTAGAATCATAGAACATATTTTGTGTTGATACATAATGACCTTTCTAGGCTCTGAGAAGCTCATCTGCAGAAACCAGCACGGTTTTAGGAAACAGCGGTCATGCGAGACACAGCAGGCCCTCTTTGTGCATGATATACAACAGGATCTAGATACCGGCTCCAGGGTTGATGCTATATTTCTCGACTCTCGAAAGGCGTTCGACTCAGTTCCGCACTGTCGCTTGCTCCAAAAAGTGAGCACTTACGGTCTGTCCGATGACATATGCGGTTGGATAGAATGTTTTCTAACAGACAGGGAGCAGTATGTCGTCCTGAACGGGGTGACTTCAATAAAAACAAGCGTAATTTGAGGTGTGCTCCAGGGCAGCGTAATAGGTCCGCTGCTTTTTACCGATTTACATAAACGACCTGGTTTATGGTACTGACAGCGGCATGAGACAGTTTGCCGATGATGCTGTAGTCTACAGGGAAGTAGTATCACACGAAAGCTGTGAACAAATCAATGAGGATTTGCAGAAAATAAAAGTGTGGTATAATGACTGGCAGTTATCTCTCAATATTAGTAAGTGTAACCTACTGCGTATAACAAGGCGAAAATCTCCATTAATGTACGAGTACAAAATAAATGCTCAATCTTTTGAAGCGGTAACATCAGTCAAGTATCTGGGCGTGACTATTCGAAATGATCTCAAATGAAATGATCAGATTACACAAGAAACGGGTAAGGCAAAAATCTAGATTTCCGTTTATTGGTAGAATCCTGAAGCGATGCAGTCCTTCAACAAAGGAAATAGCTTACAATACGTTAGTTCGTCCATTCTTAGAGTATTGTTCGTCTGTATGGGACCCTTACCAGTTGGTTCTGATTCAAGAGATTGAGAAGGTCCAAAGAAGAGCGCCAAGATTCGTGACTGGTACATTTAGCCATCTCGAGAGCGTTACAAATCTCATAGAAAGTTTGAAGCTCAAATGGTTCAAATGGCTCTGAGCACTATGGGACTTAACTGCTGAGGTCATCAGTCCCCTACAACTTAGAACTGTTTAAACCTAAGGACATCAGACACATCCATGCCCGAGCGAGGATTCGAAACTGCGACCGTAGCGGTGCGCGGTTCCAGACTGTAGCGCCTAGAACCGTTCGGCCACTCCGGCCTGCAAAGTTTGAAGTGGGACACACTTGTAGATAGACGGCTCGTCTAAACGGAAGGGGCTGCTCACTAAATACCGAAATCCGATCTTCACCGAGGATGTAGAGCATTTTTTTATTAGCACCAACTTTCAAATCCCGCAATGATCACCTTTCAAAGATGAGGGAAATTGGAGCTTGTACTGAGGCGTTCAGACAGTCGTTTTTCCCTTGCGCGATCCGCGAGAGGAGCAGGGGGAGCGGGGGGGGGGGGGGGAAATATGGCGCGGATTGTGCCCTCCGCCACACACCGCTTGGTGGCTAGCGGAGTATATATATGTATGTATGTTCGACGTCAGTGAGTAATAACCACTTACACACGCCAGGTGGCACATTGGAGGGTATTGGAGGGTATATAAAGCGTGTCAGGGTACGCAGAAAATAGTGCTGTCGTTGCCGTGATGTAGAAATGAAGCAATTCATGTGACGTCCAGAAGGGCACGATCATTGGATTTTGGAACAAGGGACGATATATTTCTGAAACGGCTATGTTTGTTAACTGTTCGCTTGCAGCCATAGTTAAAATACACCGTGCATGGTAAAATAACACTTTCCGAAAGCTGCGACGCGGCAACAGTGGCGTGCCAGGGGCCATAGATGAGAAGGGTGAACGACAGTTGGGGAGATGTGTGTGGGCGAATAGAAGTGCAACTGTTGGGCGACTGACCTTCCAGATGAACGAAGGGGCCACCAACAGTGTCTCCTCAATGACCGTCCAGCGAACATTGCTGCATATGGGCCTCCTATCAGCAGGCGCCTGGTTCATGCACCCATGCTGACTGCTCTTCCGCGGCGCAAAGGCTGCAGCTTGTACGGCTCTGCCGCAACTATACGTGTACTGAGTGGCGACAGGTGGCCTTTTCAGGTAAATCATTTTTTATGCACCATCGGACAGATGGCTGCTGGGGTGTATAGCGTGGAACGCCTGAAAGCAAACACCCTGCAAAAATGGAGGGGTCTAGGCCAGAGAGCATTCCCTGGATGATCTCGTCATAATGGAAGGCATTATAGATCAACACAAGTTGGAGACCATGTCCACCCCCAAATGGCCGTTAGTTTTTCCTCGGCACAATGGCATGTACCAGCAGGACAATGCAATGTATCAAACAGCTCGCACGTGCTTGAAGAGCGCCAGGATGACGTCGCCATACTCCCCTGGCCAGCAAACTCTCCAGAATTAAACCCAGTCGAGAATGTGTGGCACCACGTCCATCAGGCTGTTCACACCATGGAGCCTCAACCAAGAAACGTAGTGTAATTGGCCACTCTGCTGAAGTCGGCATGGCTCCATATTCCGCCGCTACCTTCCACACCTCATTGTCTCTCTTCCTACATGGCGCGGGATTAGCCGAGCGGTCTGAGGCGCTGCAGTCATGGACTTTGCGGCTGGTCCCGGCGAAGGTTCGAGTCCTCCCTCGAGCATGGGTGTGTGTGTTTGTCCTTAGGATAATTTAGGTTAAGTAGTGTGTAAGCTTAGGAACTGATGACCTTAGCAGTCAAGTCCCATAAGATTTCACACACATTTGAATATTTTTCTTCCTACATGTCTCGCAGTAGCCTGCGGTGCAAAATGTGATTATTCAAGCTTTTGACAAGTGATCACAGTAATGTGACTAGCCAGTGTACAATTAGTTTAATGTCATTGATAGGAGGAAAATAGTCTTGAATAATGGTTTATACATTTCGATCTCTGAATGTTAAAAATAGTTAGTAATGCTTAGTACCGTAGTGATACTTCAGTGAAATGTTACTCACTGTAGTCTTTCACACTAATGCTAATAATTATACAAACGCACTTCACTTGAGGCGAGCTCTGAATTGCGGATGCTTAAAAGGATGCGCCGGGCAGTTCGAGCCTCAGGCAGTGACGTCATGTGGGTATGCATTCTGTGGTGGAGCGTATGCGTGGTGCCCCTCATCGGAGACGAGTGCGGATGGGCGATGATCGCCCAGCGGAGCGCTGGTGGGAGGTTTGAAAGTACCATCTCTCACGTAGCTGTGACAGCGGTTGACGGAGATGGTGTCGATAGCACATGAATAACCTAAAGACGTTGCATCTTCCATTGTAATTTCAGCAGGATGACAACTGCCGGATAGGTCCCTACCTACCTACCCACAAGTTTCTTGGTTTCCAGTAGCATAGGTATTATCTTTCACAAAGTCTTTGTTATTCTCTGAAGCTCTCAAGTATGCCGAGATTTTTTAAAATCTTTTGATGCATAGAAGTGTTGATAACGACTGCAATAAGTTGCTGAATTGCTTCAAACAAACCTTTTGGTACAGTTAGGCATGCATTTTTCGTAAATGTCATTTGAGGCAAGCTGGTGTCTTAGCTTTAAGCACAACGACATAGAGCATGTTACGTACGAGAATTGCAAAAGGAAGTCCGAAAGAGCGACGCATGCTGCTCAGGCGCTGCGGCCGATGCTGCTCTACGTTACACCCTTCGATTTCGTTTCCCAGTGATGCACACAGCACGCCAACACTGAGACAGATTGTGACACTGCAAGATAATAGCCTTTTTCCGACGGCAGGGCCACGAAAGCAGTCCTTTTGTGTCAAGAAAACAAGATACACTACTATTCTGACACACATATCCAACAAAAATGTGCAAGAAATTGCAGTATCTAAAGAACACAAACTGCCATTAAACAGGCCTGTTGTAGGTAAGAAGCACCTACGCTTTGCAACTCAAAAATTGGTGAAGAAGATCAGACATTCTCAGGAAAATGATTCTGAAATGGCAGAATTTAGAAATGACGAACTAAATGAGTGTGATATAATAATTCTCAGGATATCCTCAGTTTCTTGTTAGACACAAACACTGAAGAGCAAATGTAAGTCGTGTGTTTTAGGATCTATAGAGAGCACACCTGAACCTATTCTAAATCAAAACATTATGAAGGTACAGCGTGTTCAGTGTGTGTAGAAACGCCTTTCTAAGACAAAAACAGGTAGATAAACAGAAATTTAAAGTCAAGTAGTTGAGATAGAGATAGAGATGGTGGTGGTGGTGGTGGTGGTGGTGATGATGATGCTGGTAAGACCCTATGGGACCAAACTGCTGAGGTCATCGGTCCCTAGGCTTACTTAATCTAACCTAAACTAACTTACGCTAAGGACAACACACACACCCATGCCCGAGGGAGGACTCGAACCTCGGACGGGGGGAGCCGCACGAACCGTGGCAAGCCGCCCTTGACCACGCTGCTGCCCTACGCGGCAGTTGAGGTAGAACAGGGGCAAATCTGCGAGGTTATTTTACCACCAAGACGTCCATTTTTGAAGCAGCAATTTTCGATTCAGCTCGTGATTTTCAAATGGAAATGGGGTCATAGGACATATCAGACAGATAGAGATATGGCACCAGGCCTTTGGCAGTGGCGGTGAACTGTTCCTGCGTCGATCAGCAGCATGCTGTCATGGAGATCGAAGCGCCCATCACTTTGATGACTACGTGCTATGGAGCAATAGAAAGTATCCAAGAACACTCATTCACTTCCTCGTCAAAGAGAAAGGGGTCAACCATCACCTGTGTAAGCCGAAGTTGCGACATCTTACAACTATGGTAGCGTTTCTGAAAGAGTTGACTAGACAGAAAATCGGGGCAACTGAAGTCATCATTTCTCAGTGGTAATGCGTGGAAGCCGGCCGGGGTGGCCGAGCGGTTCTAGGCGCTGCAGTCTGGAACCGCGCGACCGCTACGGTCGCAGGTTCGAATCCTGCCTCGGACATGGATGTGTGATGTCCTTAGGTTAGTTATGTTTAAGTAGTTCTAAGTTCTAGGGGACTGATGACCTCAGAACTTAAGTCCCATAGTGCTCAGAGCCATTTGAACCATAATGCGTGGCTGCTCCATCCTGCTATAAGTTCCAGACGGAAGTGCTCTCTTAGGAGAAACACAACCTAGCTCGCAAGCATATGTAGCACTCAGACCATCTTTCTCAGATTCTTTTCAATAGTATGCAGGTGAGTACAGTATGCCCAGCGATACAGTCAGTGCCAACCGATAACCCCGAGAAGACCGTTTGCAGTTCAAGATGGAACAGAGAGCCCCTGTCACCAGACTGTTGTCTATAGCTACAAGGTTCTGTCTGAACTGAAGTCTTCATACAGTGAGCTTCGAGCCATCGCACCATCGAATCACCACTGGATGACCGCGTTCTGCTGACGGCCACCTTCCTGGTGAGCCATGGGTTTGACCTACCTGCTCAGCCGCTCCGCTGCTGCCCGCCAACCCCTGTGGGCCTACATTGTTACTGTCCAACACCCAGAGCGGGCACACGGCACCGTATTCAGCCCTGCCAAGAGTCGCAGGTTAGCAACGTCTGATCTGGTGCGTTGTGCGCTGCCACTCCAGATGCAGCAAAGAAGCCAAGGCTGTTCTCCGTAGACCTTTGCTGAAAACGCACCGCCTCCTATTAGCTCTCTACGACGTCAGCAAGCGCTGCCTTTTGGGTTCACTACGGCTCATGTTGGCGCGCTCGAACGACTGTGGCCGACGACATCACCGAGGTAACCGACATCCTTTCCATCTCTTCTGTACCTCTTAGTATCTGTTACCGTCGTGAATAAAGGACAATCTTAGCCCGGAATGTTTTACTGACGGTGTGTCGTTCAACTCCATCTCACCATCACCACTACACCCACGTCCAAGTGAGGTAAACAGTAATCCATCCTAACACACCAGCAGGCAGTCCAACCGCCACAGTAGACTTCGCTTCCTGATCTGAACAGAGAATTTCACGAGCAAAATTCACTCTCGAATTTTATTGGATTGTGTACAGAACAACGCAAATGCTAGTGATAACACAGGATACACTCAACGTGTTATCTAGAACATTGTAATATTGTTATCCGCTTCATCCATTTCTCTTTTATGCAGTGAACACATAGCGTGTAGTGGGGCGATCACTCTTTTGTAGAAATAATTCAAAAGCCAAGATGGCTTAAATACTGTTTACTGGATAACCGGTTTCAATACACTAAAGGTGCCATCATCGGATCTGAATGTAGATCAACATTTATAAACCATCGTTACATCCAAATGGTTTATGAATGTTAATCTACATTCAGATCCGATGATGGCACTTTAGTGTACTGAAACCGGTTATCCAGTAAATAGTATTTAAGCGATCTTGGCTTTTGAATTATTTCTATTTCTCTTTTATGTGTCGGCCAAAATACTCATTGCTGATGAGACGCTGACAGCATTGCAGTAGGGAGGTAGGGATCCTCGAAGACTCTTTCTGCTATTTATAATGGATTCTCACTTTTCCAAAAGACGCTGTTCTGTCGAGCGACGGTGGTTTAATGGTTGCCATAACTACCTTCCAAACAGTTGATCTTGCTCGATTCCTGGCCATTGCATGCATTTTTAATTTTACCACAGTGATAAATATCTTTTGTATATTCTTCACAGCACAAAACTAACACTTCCATCACGTTATTGCTCCGATTAACAATATCCCAACTATATCTTGTTGAGAGCAAAACTTGTGGCTTTTCCGCTATGCACAAACTTTAATCGGAAGAGGTTGTTTTATCAACGAATCCGCCCTCGAGGAACTTGGCCGCATCTAGTTCGTGTCATCGGCCTAAGGGGGCTCCACACGAATTCAGACCATGTGTAATTTTGCCCGTAATTATCCACTATCCCACTATAGTACTCCAATCCTGCTTTTCTACACACATATTTCTGAGGGCGAACGTTTATGTTCAAAGTCTGGTGTAAAATCACCGCTTTCTCAAAGTAAGTCACTCGCGTCTGACGAACGAACTGTTTTTTTGGGTTTTTTTTTCGAAACTACACCATTTATTCTCCGACCAGAAATAACTCTAATCAGCCCAACACTAATGTTCAATGATAAATTGTCACTATTGTTTCACAATATAAACCAGTAAAATACAAAATACTAAATCACTTGCAACAACATTTAAAACGTACGCCACTGAATTTTGACGTGTTGTACATAGACAAGCGTCATTTCAAGCCACTAACGAACCATTGTAATGATTCTCTGCTGTCAGAAAAACCGACCTAGTCTGTTTGGAGAGATATACATCAATAGCAATGCACATATAGCTACGTCCTCTGGTGCTACCCTCGGTTAAAAAGTTATTTATAAAGAAAGAAATAATAATGCCGAAATTCACTATCCATGCGTATGCCACATCACGAAAGTTATCTCTTGGAGGTGCTTAGGCGCAAACCACTTGCCACCCAGCAAACCGCGCGACATAAAAAAATAAATAAATAAAGAATAAAAATTGAAGCGATGTGAGGAACTGACAATATAAGTCGATCACAACTCATTCGTTTATTCCAGGAAAAAATAGTGTCTACACTGAATTTAATGCATTCATTTGATAGTTAATTTTCATAGATGACTTTTCAGTCACGTTATCCATCCTACTGGAGCAGTAGTCACGTTAACAATCCCAAGGCGACAGCAATTTTTTATTTTCGGAATAAAGAGCAGTCTAGATGTTAATTTAGGGTATAGGCCTTCTCCATTCCAAAGTTCATCCAAATCCGTCGTTTCAGAGTCAAAGAGTAACGAACATACTAGATCGACGAAGAAAAAAATACGCAGTTTCTAGTTCGGAGAAGCGGAAATTTTTAATATTTGTAAATGCAAAAATGTCTTCCGTCCTCACGTGCATCCCTGTTAGACGTGGGTACGGTAGCATATCATAATCTAATTCAGCCTCAGTAAAAGCCCACCACGTTCTGCAAGTAAAGGCACGACGTCTCTCTGACATACAGCATTTAAATGACGCAGTCGTTGTGAGTCTTCAAAGCTGTAAGATCCGCCTGGTGCTCGTTGGAAAAATGCAACGAGCTTTTATGGAAGTACGGATTAAACGCTTTTAGACTGTATAAGAATTGCATTCATTACGTGAATCGTACTGTATAGTGTTCCGGCCTTAAGACAAGCGCCGGCACGAAGATGAAGAACGCAAGAGCAGAGAAAGCTGTGAGACAACGTCAGCCAATAGCATGCTGACTAGGACCGCACCACGACAGGGGCAGCCTCTAGAAGAGAATATAAGCGCCGCTCCTCCTACCCACTTCTTCTTAACTTTTCTTCAGTTGATGGCAATGTAGGTTTTACTGGTGGGCATTTCCTACTTCATCTCTGTGTGTTTAGGGGAGAGGAAACATCAGGGTTGGAAGTGTGTCATCTTTATTAGTCGAGTGTATCTGTCATCAGTGTGGAGTTGGTACGGCATCATGTAGATCTGCTCCTGCCAGCCTCGGCCGGAGTGGAAGACGGACACTAGACGACTCGGGTTGGTGATGCACACGACCTTGTGTGATAACTGGCGTGGACATTGTTTATAGCGAAGGACTTCGATTATTTGCATGTCGCCCATCGCTTGCGACAACTCTTTATACATACAAAGTACTGCCACTCTACTTTATTGTAATAAAAACCATTAATGTGATTTTCTAGAGTTGTTGTATAGCTATCCGTGAAAACAGCACCCTTTAGGCACCCTATAAGAGATAAGTGGGTAGGACCCCGCATGTAGCACACAAGAAACAATAAAAACATTTTCACAAATACATTCAGTTCAAAAGTCGAGGCGGGAGAGCCTCCGCTGTCCATTCGGCGTCTTCTCCTCGTGGTACGGCACGCGCACAGGGCCAAGCCCACTCCTCTTTCATTGGCGTCCGACACTTTTTCCCAGCCGGCACTATCACGTCTCTTCCGCCACCGTCCGGCGGCAACAAAGCCGTTTGGCATCCGTGCAAAGGAGAGTCTCGAGTCAGTACACCTAGAGGGCATTAAAGTACTCCGCCAGGGACGGAGTAGGGGATCTCCCTGGCGACTACAAAGGCCAAGATTAATTCTTGATCTGGCTGCTTACAGGAAGTATTGTACCCCGGACCACCTTTTTAAAATTAAACTTACTGAGATTTTAGAACGCCATTCCGATTTTATTACTGTTTACACGGATGGGTCTAAACAGGGGGATTTGATGGGCTGCTCTGCTGTGTTTCCCGATACTGTTCATCGGATAGGGCTCCCAGAGCAGTTCTCAGTTTACTACGCAGAACTGTTTGCCATTCTGCAAGCATTAGAGCATATGCGCCGACATCGTGGCACGAAATTCATCATCTGCTCCGATTCCCAAAGTGCTCTACACGCTCTTGAACAGATGTACCCAGCAGATCGGATGGTGCAAGAGGTGGAGGACGCACTCCTGCTCTTGCAACAGCAGGGTAAGGATGTAATTTTCTGCTGGGTTCCAGGGCACATAGGGATTCCTGGAAATGAACTTGCAGATGCGGCTGCCAAGGAGGCTTGCTCCATCCCACCTCCTGCTTGCTGTTCCGTCCCCCTGCAGGCCATTACGTCTTTCGTGACTCGGAAGGTCATGCTTTGGTGGGAGGCTCAGTGGCTGGACGTGAGGGATAATAAGTTGCTAGCGGTGAAGGATTCTGTCCGACCGTGGCTCACCTCCTTCCGACAACGACGCGCTGAGGAAGTAGCCCTTACACGGCTTAGAATAGGACATTGTCCTTTGACACATGGTTTTCTGTTACGTCGTGAGGAGCCACCAACGTGTCAGACATGTGGGACACAGCTGTCGATACGACATATTTTAACTGAGTGTGTTTTATAAGCGGGTTTGAGGGAAGATTTCAGTTTCCCACCAGACCTACCCTCTCTTTTAACTAATAATGCCGCGAGTGTCGCTAGAGTTTTACGTTTTTGTGTGATGTCTGGCCTTCTTCCCAAAATATTGGGATTGAAGTCTTAATGTGCTGTCCAGTGGTTTGATCATCCATTATTTGTAAGTGGTCACTCAGCCACCGTTAATTATTTTTACCTGTTTGTACTGCTATTTTCTTTTTAGTTTTATCTCCCTGTTTTGATGTGCTGTGTCCAATCTTGCCATTTGAACGATACCAATTCTCTCACAATTTGGCTCTGAATTGAACTTTTGGGAACGGGCGCTGATAACCTCGCTGTTGTGCGCCCTAAAACACTAATCATCATCATCATCATCAAAAGTCGAAGAGTAAAAAGCTTTTTCCAAGAGTAATTATTGTTCCACATTCGGGGTTATATTATCACATCAATAAATATCTTATATTACACACTTCTGAAAGTAGCCTACGTGTTAATTCATAGACTGTGAGTCAAGATGTAACCTAATTCCGTTTCAAATTCGTCCAGCCGTTTCGGCAAGAAGGAATAACAAACATACTCACACATAAACCTCCGCATTTGTAATATATATGGGAATTACAGGACAGTAGGTTCATTTAACACTTTTTTTTGTAATAATTTTTTGTGTGGAGGTTCCTTGATGGCTGCTCATCTCCTCCCGGCCGTCGGCTGCCCACTGCTACTGACGGTTTCGCTGCAGCGTCGCGCCATAACCTACACTAATCTTCGTGTAAGAATTTACAACTCTCATCTATACAAGAACACGCCCCCTCTGCCCGGTTTCAGACAGTGATTGCACCTTCTCAGCTGTCTCTATACTTACTTATTCCAAAATGTCGATTCCACATGAAATCTAAGTATTAGAATTAAAGGCGGCCCATATAGCCTAACCTTCACAGATTTTGGAGTGTTTCAGAGTTCCAACCGTTACGAGGTTTGAGTTTTACTTTACATTTTCCACTTTACATTTACACTGTCTGCTAAATTTATGTGATGCATTTCGCAGAGAAATCTTCGTCGCTACAAAGGGGACAACCTATGAGACTTTGTTACCAGCACAGCAGCCGTTTTGGAAGCCACCATTTGGAAGCAACTCGTCTTTTCCAGATGGAAAGGGAATTCTGTGACATATCAAACTATCAGAGAATCGTACGAGGAAGACAATGGTGCTTAGCTTTTGAGCATAGTTTTATTCATTCTCGAGATATGTTGCGTTCTGCAGAGAACAAGGCAAATGCTCGTAAAGCACTTGAAGGCTAGAATGTGTACCCATCGTATCAACCACCGTGTTGTAATGTTGTTGTTACCCGATACACCTATTTCTCCTTTATGTGCTGGGCAAAATTCTCATGATTGATGTACGGCTAAACCCAGATTCCTGCGAGATGCAGTGAGTGCTGCGTTCTGGAGTCTAACTGAAGGATGCCAGAACAGTAGTTTACCTTGTTTGACCCCGAGCTGTTTTTGACCCACCAGCTTTCAGTTTTTCTCTGCGACGAATCCAGTTTCATGCAACTTCGTGAGAAGTTCCGCCGCTACGCTGTGGGTAAAGGGCGATCTGGTGATGGTGCTGGTTGAAACCCTCTGCGATAACATCGGTGCTCATCTCTCCTGATATCTTTACGATCTCTCTGCTTTCGACCTTTGTTAACGTCATTAAGTTTCATATCACTTGTAAGGCACAGATATCATTCATAACTTGAGAATGAATAAACCTAAAATTTATCTAAATAAAAATGAACGTGTTAGTTCGTACAAAATCGTAAAATCTTCACCGATTCTTTTGAAATTTTGACACAACGTTGCATTTGAATACGAGTGTGTTTTTATATACTTACTTGAGTGCCATACAGTGTATATACAGGGTGGTCCATTGATAGTGACCGGGCCAGTATCTCACGAAATAAGCATCAAACGAAAAAATTACAAAGAACGAAACTCGTGTAGCTTGAAGGGGGAAATCAGATGGTGCTATGGTTGGCCCACTAGATGGCGCTGCCATAGGTCAAACGGATATCAACTGCGTTTTTTAAAATAGGAACCCCCATTTTTATTACATATTCGTGTAGTACGTAAAGAAATATGAATATTTTACTTGGACCACTTCTTTCGCTTCGTGGTAGATGGCGCTGTAATAGTCACAAACGTATAAGTTCGTGGTATCATGTAACTTTCCACCAGTGCGGACGGTATTTGCTTCGTGATACATTACCCGTGTTAAAATGGGCCGTTTAAAAATTGCGGAAAAGGTCGATATCGTGTTGATGTATGGCTATTTTGATCAAAATGCCCAACGGGCGTGTGCTATGTATACTGCTCTGTATCCTGGACGACATCGTCAACGTATCCGCACATCAGTAGCAGACAAATTGCGTGAGAATCTGGAATCTCAAAAACGTCGGTGTTCGGAATGCTACATCAACATCGATTGCACTCGTACCATATTTCTATGCACCAGGAATTGCATGCCGACAACTTTGAACATGGTGTACAGTTCTGCCACTGGGCACAAGAGAAATTACGGGACGACGACAGATATTTTGCACGCGTAGTATTTAGCGACGAAGCATCATTCACCAACAGCGGTAACGTAAACCGGCATAATATGCTCTATTGGGCAACGGAAAATTCACGATGGCTGCGACAAGTGGAACATCAGCGACCTTGGCGAGTTAATGTATGGTGCGGCATTATGGGAGAAAGGATAATAGGCCCCTATTTTATCGATGGCAATCTAAATGGTGCAATGTATGCTGATTTCCTACGTAATGTTCTACCGATGTTACTACAAGATGTTTCACTGCATGACAGAATGGATGTACTTCCAACATGATGGATGTCCGGCATATAGCTCGCGTGCGGTTGAAGCGGTATTGAATAGCATATTCATGACAGTTGGATTGGTCGTCGAAGCACCATACCATGGCCCACACGTTCACCGGATCTGACGTCCCCAGATTTCTTTTTGTGGGGAAATTTGAAGGATATTTGCGAAAAAGTGGTCTAACTAAAACATTTATATTTCTTTACGTACTACACGAATATGTAATAAAAAAATAAGGGTTCCTATTCTTTAAGAAAATGCAGTAGACTTAGAGAAAGCTTTTGACAATGTTGATTGGAATACTCTCTTTCAAATTCTAAAGGTGGCAGGGGTAAAATACAGGGAGCGAAAGGCTATTTACAATTTGTACAGAAACCAGATGGCAGTTATAAGAGTCGAGGGACATGAAAGGGAAGCAGTGGTTGGAAAGGGAGTCAGACAGGGTTGTAGCCTCTCCCCGATGTTATTCAATCTGTATATTGAGCAAGCAGTAAAGGAAACAAAAGAAAAATTCGGAGCAGGTATTAAAATCCATGGAGAAGAAATAAAAACTTTGAGGTTCGCCGTTGGAACGGAATGGATGGTGACTTGAAGGGAGGATATAAGATGAACATCAACAAAAGCAAAACGAGGATAATGGAATGTAGTCGAATTAAGTCGGGTGATGTTGAGGGTATTACACTCCTGGAAATTGAAATAAGAACACCGTGAATTCATTGTCCCAGGAAGGGGAAACTTTATTGACACATTCCTGGGGTCAGATACATCACATGATCACACTGACAGAACCACAGGCACATAGACACAGGCAACAGAGCATGCACAATGTCGGCACTAGTACAGTGTATATCCACCTTTCGCAGCAATGCAGGCTGCTATTCTCACATGGAGACGATCGTAGAGATGCTGGATGTAGTCCTGTGGAACGGCCTGCCATGCCATTTCCACCTGGCGCCTCAGTTGGACCAGCGTTCGTGCTGGACGTGCAGACCGCGTGAGACGACGCTTCATCCAGTCCCAAACATGTTCAATGGGGGACAGATCCGGAGATCTTGCTGGCCAGGGTAGTTGACTTACACCTTCTAGAGCACGTTGGGTGGCACGGGATACATGCGGACGTGCATTGTCCTGTTGGAACAGCAAGTTCCCTTGCCGGTCTAGGAATGGTAGAACGATGGGTTCGATGACGGTTTGGATGTACCGTGCACTATTCAGTGTCCCCTCGACGATCACCAGTGGTGTACGGCCAGTGTAGGAGATCGCTCCCCACACCATGATGCCGGGTGTTGGCCCTGTGTGCCTCGGTCGTATGCAGTCCTGATTGTGGCGCTCACCTGCACGGCGCCAAACACGCATACGACCATCATTGGCACCAAGGCAGAAGCGACTCTCATCGCTGAAGACGACACGTCTCCATTCGTCCCTCCATTCACGCCTGTCGCGACACCACTGGAGGCGGGCTGCACGATGTTGGGGCGTGAGCGGAAGACGGCCTAACGGTGTGGGGGACCGTAGCCCAGCTTCATGGAGACGGTTGCGAATGGTCCTCGCCGATACCCCAGGAGCAACAGTGTCCCTAATTTGCTGCGAAGTGGCGGTGCGGTCCCCTACGGCACTGCGTAGGATCCTACGGTCTTGGCGTGCATCCATGCGTCGCTGCGGTCCGGTCCCAGGTCGACGGGCACGTGCACATTAGGCCGACCACTGGCGACAACATCGATGTACTGTGGAGACCTCACGCCCCACGTGTTGAGCAATTCGGCGGTACGTCCACACGGCCTCCCGCATGCCCACTATACACCCTCGCTCAAAGTCCGTCAACTGCACATACGGTTCACGTCCACGCTGTCGTTGCATGCTACCAGTGTTAAAGACTGCGATGGAGCTCCGTATGCCACGGCAAACTGGCTGACACTGACGGCGGCGGTGCACAAATGCTGCGCAGCTAGCGCCATTCGACGGCCAACACCGCGGTTCCTGGTGTGTCCGCTGTGCCGTGCGTGTGATCATTGCTTGTACAGCCTCTAAAGTGCCCGGAGCAAGTATGGTGGGTCTGACACACCGGTGTCAATGTGTTCTTTTTTCCATTTCCAGGAGTGTAGATTAGGAAATGAGACACTTGCAGTAGAAAGGAGTTTTACTATTTGGGGAGCAAAATAACTGATGATGGTCGAAGTAGAGAGGATATAAAATGTAGACTGGCAATGGCAAGGAAAGCGTTTCTGAAGAAGAGAAGTTTGTTAACATCGAGTATAGATTTAAGTGTCAGGAAGTCATTTCTGAAAGTATTTGTATGGATTGTAGCCATGTATGGAAGTGAAACATGGACGGTAAGTAGCTTGGACAAGAAGAGAATAGAAGCTTTCGAAATGTGGTGCTACAGAAGAATGCTGAAGATTAGATGAGTAGATCACATAACTAATGAGGAAGTATTGAACAGGATTGGGGAGAAGAGAAGTTTGTGGCACAACTTGACCAGAAGAAGGGATCGGTTGGTAGGACATGTTCTGAGGCATCAAGGGATCACCAATTTAGTATTGGAGGGCAGCGTGGAGGGTAAAAGTCGTAGGGGGAGACCAAGAGATGAATACACTAAGCAGATTCAGAAGGATGTAGGTTGCAGTAGGTACTGGGAGATGAAGAAGCTTGCACAGGATACAGTAGCATGGAGAGCTGCATCAAACCAGTCTCAGGACTGAATACCACAACAACAACATCCGTTTGACCTATGGCAGCGCCATCAAGCGGGCCAACCATAGCACCATCTGGTTTCACACTTCAAGCTAGACAAGTTCCATTCTTTGTGGTTTTTTCATTTGACGCTTATGTCGTGAGATATTTAGCCCGGTCACGATCAATGGACCACCCTGTATATATTGGAGATTTGTTTGTAGTATTCAATCACTTATCACTTTTCAACAAAAGCAGTGCACTGTCGACGAAGTCAATTTCTTTTTATTCACCTATTTAATTCAGTATTTTGATTCTATTTATCTTGAAACTGACATCACAATTGTTCAATCTTTTTTTCGATTTCTACGTTTATTACAGTAACTAATAGGAACAAAAAACTGGAAGCCGGTTATTTTATACACCGATTATTTTGAGCGGTTTTAACAGTCCGGTTAAAGCGGGATAAGAAATAACCGATATGATCGAAACCACTTCTTTCTGCGATAAAAGCCATCCCTATCACCTACTGCTCCTCACGGAGTGCACCCCTCATAGGGTCAAACGAATGGAAATCGGAAGGTACGAGATCCAGGTTGTAGGGTGAGCTCCTCTCGGGTGAGCAGAGTTTGGTAAAGACTTACGTTATCATGGGGAAGGAGAAGTTCGTTTGGACTTTCGTGACGCCGAAAACGTTGACTCGTTTCTTCCATTTCCTGGGCGTAGCACAATACACTTCCGAGTTAATTGTTGCACCATGAGGAAGGACGTCGAACAGAATAACCCCTTCATAGTCACAGAAGTCCACTGTTGTGATGGTGCGGCTTTGGTGCGGCTTTGAACATTTTCTTCGGAGGAGAGATGGTATGGTGCCACTCCTTGGATTGCTATTTTGTTACCGTTTCGAAGTTATGAACCCATGTTTCATCGCCTGTGACGATGTTCCACAAAAAGTAGTCACGATCAGCTTCGTAACGTGGAAGCAATTCCGCACAGATGGTCCATCGCTGTTCTTTATGGTCTTCTGCTAGGCGGCGGGGAACCCATCGGGTACACACGTTTGAGTACCCCAACTGGTGGACGATGTGTCAGAACTACCAACAGAGACGTCCAGTTGCGCAGCGAGGTATTTGATTACGATCCGTTGATCACCTAGAATGAGAATGTCCGCTTTTTTCAACATTGCAGGAGTAACAGCTGTGTGCGGCGGGGCGGGCACCTAGGACATCGGACAGTTTTGCGAGTCCGTGATGCGACGATAACAGATGTCTCGCCCAACGATTCGCCGTGCTTCTGTTCACTGCCCGGTCTCCGTAGATATTCTGCAAGCGCCTATGAATATCTGCGATGCTCCCTGCTTGGAAAGCACCTCCGTTACAGACGCTATTTTGAAGGCTACTTATAGCACTGCTACCTATCGGAACTAACGGGGCTGAAACGGGAATGTCCAATGATGTCCCAAAGCAAATTCCGCATTTGTCCAACCAATGCTGGCCAATAAAAAAAGTGTTGCATTACTTATTGAACAATGCTCGTACTGATATAAAACAATGTGTAAAGTTGTATTTACACTCAAGTCATGTTCATTCAAAATTTTGTGTTTGTTTGTGTAGCTGGTTACGTCTGCATCTATTATTATTATTAACTTTAATTTCCCATTAAGAGAGCGCTAAAACAAATCAATTTTCACTGCACTTCTTTCTGTCTCTTTTTTCTTCCCACAAATCTCTCACACATTCACCGTGTTTCTTCTTCCTCTCTTCTGTCCACTTCGTTCCAGTTTTCTTCTCTTTGGGCATTTGCTGAAGTTTCTGTTCACTGATTTTTTCCTCGGTATCCCAGTCTGTCATGTCTTCTGTGGAAATATTCAGTTTCTTGAGGTCTTCCATGGTGTTCTTTACGCGGTTGCTTTTCACTGTATTAGTTGTCACCAAGTTAAAAATTTTCTTGTTCAATCTATTTTCGTTCATCCTATGTATGTGTCCGTAGAACTTTGCCTTCCTTTTTCCGATGTTGTTTGTAGTCGTCTCTGTCTGTTCGTACAATTCTTTTGTCGGATTCTTTATCCCGATCTCCTCTTTCTGAAGTGGCCCGTAGATCTTTCCCAGTATTTTCCTCTCTTATTTTTCCATCTCCTTAATTTTCGTTCTTCCCTTGATTATTGTTGCTTCTATGGTATACAAGGCCTCTGGTAAAGTTACTCTACTGTTGTGTCATAATTTGACATTGATGGAAATACTTTTTTGTTGTAATGGTTCCATGTAAGTTTGTATGCTTTTTGTAGTTTTGTAATCCTTTCTTCATTAAATGTTGCTTTCAGTCTTATTTTCTGTATAGGCTCTCCTAGGTTATTCAAACTATCTACTTGTGTTATCTTTCCTCACTTTCTCGCCAGTGGGTGAGTGTCTGTGGATTTTATTCTTATGAGATTTGTAGTCCTGTTTTTCCTGAAATTTCATGTAGTATCTCTAGAGCTTCATTGGCTGCTTCTCTGTTATTTGTTGCGAAGGCTATATCATCGGCAGACATTTTAGCTGACGATTCTATCCTTGTGTCTTCCCTTCTTTACCCCACTGACGTACTCGCGGTCTAATTTCCAGATTTCCACAATTAGTCCATCTTCTTTAGATACCCTGTTATTTTTCAGTGATTTCATTATTTTCACGGTCTCTCTTGTGTTGGCGGTCTGGAATCTACGATATGCATCGGTTTATCACAGTTCAGTAGTGTGTCAAAGTATTGCGCTAGTATTTCTCAGTTCTTTTTCGGGTTTGTCTCCAGTGTTACGTCTTGTCTTTTGAAGCATAAGCTCGGTGGTCGGTATCCTGTAATTTTCTCTGAATGTTCTGTAAAAATTTCGTGTGTTGTTTTTGTTGATGTCCTCTTCTATTTCATTTAATCTGTTGTTTTCATAACCTCTTTTTTTTCTACGGATTATTTTCGAAGTGGTCTCCTGTATCTCGCTGAATTCTTCCCACTTCTCGGGAGGCCTATGACTGTTAAAAATTTTCCAGACTTCTATTCTGTCTTCTATGGCTCTGTCACATGTCATGTTCCACCTTTTTCTCAGTGGTTGCTCCAGTTTTATTAGTTCTTTAACTTTTCCTGGCAGTTCAGTCCAGTCGTTACGGTCGACTTTCTTAATTTCTTCCTTTATTTCTTTCTTGTTTAATTGTAGGTACCCTGGGGCTGTTCGGAAATTTAAACGTTGAAACTTTTGAAACAGTAAAGTGAAACTGTGTTGTAGATGAACTTCTTTTCTGTTGAAATGTTATTCTTGTAACCACTAGATTATACTCCATGGGAGAACTTTGATGCACTATCTTTAATGTAATATGGTCAGTGGTATGAATGAGTTATAAGTTTGACCTTGTGCCTATTGGATGCACCCTGAAATGAGGAGTATTGAAAGTGATGATTAAAATGTGCAAGACAGAAAGAAAGAACCTATTTCATTACATTGAAAGACGTATATAAAACCAAACAGTACCTTGAAATCATTTCTGTAAGCAGAGTTTTGATCCATTCAGACAAAATTGCGCCAACGCCGAGAGACAGTATCAATGGACAACGAAAAGAAGGTATGTAAAAAGCGAAATTATGAATATTCGTACTTGATGATGATGATGTTTGGTTTGTGGGGCGCTCAACTGCGTGGTTATCAGCGCCCGTACAATTTCCCAATCTTTTGCTCAGTCCAATTTCGCCACTTTCCTGGATGATGATGAAATGATGAGGACAACACAAACACCCAGAATATTCGTACTTGAATTAAAGATAGTTCTGACCTATTTCTCTTATATACGCTCAAGGTATGCAAGCTATGCCAAGCAGATCACTGTAAAAGTTAGTTATGTTTGCTAAGAATTTTGTCAGTTATTTCTATATAGTACTAAATAATAGAGAGCTTAAAAATCCTGGAATTTTATTTGTTGTTTTACTTGTATAACTTTGATAGACTCATAATGTTTTGTTAACTAGGATCAGCTCCAGCGCTTGCCGTTTTGAGCACTGGTATTAGCCTTGTGGAAAACTTACCAACCGTGCAGGTCGCACTTTGAGCTGCGCCGGGCTGAGGCATGTTGCAATATTGCGACGTGGCTGGCTGCAGCGTTTGGCTGCAGTTTCTGGCTGAGATTCTCCTGCTGCACTTCGGCGACCACGCAGCGTATTTATACTCAAAAAGAAAAAATGCTCCTGGCTTGCTTCACATGAACATACATAAAGCGAAGACACGGTGTCTTGGCGTCGACTACAGACGCAACTATCGTTTCATTACTGTGCTGTGCAACAGAATTAAAGGATCACTTTTACACTACTGGCCATTAAAATAGCTACACCACGAAGATAACGTGCTACAGACGCAAAATTTAACCGACAGGAAGAAGATGTTGTGATATGCAAATGATTAGCTTTTCAGAGCATTCACACAAGGTTGGCGCCGGTGGCGACACCTACAACGTGCTGACATGAGGAAAGTTTACAACCGATTTCTCATACACCAACAGCAGTTGACCGGCGTTGCCTGGTGAAACGTTGTTGTGATGCCTCTTGTAAGGAGGAGAAATGCGCACCATCACGTTTCCGACTTTGATAAAGGTCGGATTGTAGCCTATTGCGACTGCGGTTTATCGTATCGCGACATTGCTGCTCGCGTTGGTCGAGATCCAATGACTGTTAGCAGAATATGGAATCGGTGGGTTCAGGAGGGTAATACGGAACGCCGTGCTGGATCCCAACGGCCTCGTATCACTAGCAGTCGAGATAACAGGCATCTTATCCGCATGGCTGTAACGGATCATGCAGCCACGTCTCGATCCCTAAGGCAACAGGTGGGGACGTTTGCAAGACAACAACCATCTGCACGAACAGTTCGATGACGTTTGCAGCAGCATGGACTATCAGCTCGGAGACCATGGCTGCGGTTACCCTTGACGTTGCATCAGAGACAGGAGCGCCTGCGATGGTGTACTCAACGACGAACCTGGTTGCACGAATGGCAAAAGGTCATTTTTTCGGATGAACCCAGATTCTGTTTACAGCATCATGATGGTCGCATCCGTGTTTGGCGACATCGCGGTGAACGCACATTGGAAGCGTGTATTCGTCATCACCATACCTGGCGCATCACCCGGTGTGATGGTATGGGGTGCCATAGGTTACAGGTCTTGGTCACCTCTTGTTCGCACTGACGGCACTTTGAACAGTGGACGTTACATTTCAGATGTGTTACGACCCGTGGCTCTACCCTTCATTCGCTCCCTGCGAAACCCTACTTTCAGTAGGATAATGCACGACCGCATGTTGCAGGTCCTGTACGGGCCTTTCTGGATACAGAAAATGTTCGACTACTGCCCTGGCCAGCACATTCTCCAGATCTCTCACCAACTGGAAACGTCTGGTCAATGGTGGCCGAGCAACTGGTTCGTCACAATACGCCAGTCACTACTCTTGATGAACTGTGGTATCGTGTTGCAGCTGCATGGGCAGCTGGACCTGTACAGGCCATCCAAGCTCTGTTTGACTCAATGCCCAGGCGTATCAATGCCGTTTTTACGGCAGGATCTATGCACCCAAATTGCGTGAAAATGTAATCACACGTCAGTTCTAGTATAAATTACGCGAAGCGAAATGTAGTGTGAGGAGGGCTATACGAGAGGCGTTCAATGAATTCGAAAGTAAAGTTCTATGTACTGACTTGGCAGAAAATCCTAAGAAATTTTGGTCTTATGTCAAAGCGGTAGGTGGATCAAAACAAAATGTCCAGACACTCTGTGACCAAAATGGTACTGAAACAGAGGATGACAGACTAAAGGCCGAAATACTAAATGTCTTTTTTCAAAGTTGTTTCACAGAGGAAGATTGCACTGTAGTTCCTTCTCTAGATTGTCGCACAGATGACAAAATGGTAGATATCGAAATAGACGACAGAGGGATAGAGAAACAATTAAAATCGCTCAAAAGAGGAAAGGCCTCTGCACCTGATGGCATACCAGTTCAATTTTACACAGAGTACGCGAAGGAACTTGCCCCCCTTCTTGCAGCGGTGTACCGTAGGTCTCTAGAAGAGCGTAGCGTTCCAAAGGATTGGGAAAGGGCACAGGTCATCCCCGTTTTCAAGAAGGGACGTCAAACAGATGTGCAGAACTATAGACCTATATCTCTAACGTCGATCAGTTGTATAATTTTGGAACACGTATTGTGTTCGAGTATAATGACTTTTCTGGAGACTAGAAATCTACTCTGTAGGAATCAGCATGGGTTTCGAAAAAGACGGTCATGTGAAACCCAGCTCGCGCTATTCGTCCACGAGACTCAGAGGGCCATAGACACGGGTTCACAGGTAGATGCCGTGTTTCTTGACTTCCGCATGGCGTTCGATACAGTTCCCCACAGTCGTTTAATGAACAAAGTAAGAGCATATGGACTATCAGACCAATTGTGTGATTGGATTGAGGAGTTCCTAGATAACAGGACGCAGCATGTTATTCTCAATGGAGAGAAGTCTTCCGAAGTAAGAGTGATTTCAGGTGTGCCGCAGGGGAGTGTCGTAGGACCATTGCTATTCACAATATACATAAATGACCTGGTGGATGACATCGGAAGTTCACTGAGGCTTTTTGCAGATGATGCTGTGGTGTATCGAGAGGTTGTAACAATGGAAAATTGTACTGAAATGCAGGAGGATCTGCAGCGAATTGACGCATAGTGCAGGGAATGGCAATTGAATCTCAATGTAGACAAGTGTAATGTGCTGCGAATACACAGAAAGATAGATCCTTTATCATTTAGCTACAAAATAGCAGGTCAGCAACTGGAAGCAGTTAATACAATAAATTATCTGGGAGTACGCATTAGGAGTGATTTAAAATGGAATGATCACATAATGTTGATGGTCGGTAAAGCAGATGCCAGACTGAGATTCATTGGAAGAATCCTAAGGAAATGCAATCCGAAAACAAAGGAAATAGGTTACAGTACGCTTGTTCGCCCACTGCTTGAATACTGCTCAGCAGTGTGGGATCCGTACCAGATAGGGTTGATACAAGACATAGAGAAGATCCAACGGAGAGCAGCGCGCTTCGTTACAGGATCATTTAGTAATCGCGAAAGCGTTACGGAGATGATAGATAAACTCCAGTGGAAGACTCTGCAGGAGAGACGCTCAGTAGCTCGGTACGGGCTTTTGTCAAAGTTTCGAGAACATACCTTCACCGAAGAGTCAAGCAGTATATTGCTCCCTCCTACGTATATCTCGCGAAGAGACCATGAGGATAAAATCAGAGAGATTAGAGCCCACACAGAGGCATACCGACAATCCTTCTTTCCACGAACAATACGAGACTGGAATAGAAGGGAGAACCGATAGAGGTACTGAGGGTACCCTCCGCCACACACCGTCAGGTGGCTTGCGGAGTATGGATGTAGATGTAGATGTAGATATATTTGTCCAATGAATATCCGTTTACCATCTGCATTTCTTCTTGGTGAAGTAATTTTAATGGCCAGTAGTGTATGAACCCCCCCCCCCCCCCCCCCCATGAACCATGGACCTTGCCGTTGGTGGGGAGGCTTGCGTGCCTCAGCGATACAGATAGCCGTACCGTAGGTACAACCACAACGGAGGGGTATCTGTTGAGAGGCCAGACAAACGTGTGGTTCCTGAAGAGGGGCAGCAGCCTTTTCAGTAGTTGCAAGGGCAACAGTCTGGATGATTGACTGATCTGGCCTTGTAACAATAACCAAAACGGCTGTGCTGGTACTGCGAACGGCTGAAAGCAAGGGGAAACTACGGCCGTAATTTTTCCCGAGGGCATGCAGCTTTACTGTATGATTAAATGATGATGGCGTCCTCTTGGGTAAAATATTCCGGAGGTAAAATAGTCCCCCATTCGGATCTCCGGGCGGGGACTACTCAGGAGGATGTCGTTAACAGGAGAAAGAAAACTGGCGTTCTACGGATCGGAGCGTGGAATGTCAGATCCCTTAATCGGGCAGGTAGGTTAGAAAATTTAAAAAGGGAAATGGATAGGTTAAAGTTAGATATAGTGGGAATTAGTGAAGTTCGGTGGCAGGAGGAACAAGACTTCTGGTCAGGTGACTACAGGGTTATAAACACAAAGTCAAATAGGGGGAATGCAGGAGTAGGTTTAATAATGAATAGGAAAATAGGAATGCGGGTAAGCTACTACAAACAGCATAGTGAACGCATTATTGTGGCCAAGATAGATACGAAGCCCACACCTACTACAGTAGTACAAGTTTATATGCCAACTAGCTCTGCAGATGACGAAGAAATTGAAGAAATGTATGATGAAATAAAAGAAATTATTCAGATAGTGAAGGGAGACGAAAATTTAATAGTCATGGGTGACTGGAATTCGAGTGTAGGAAAAGGGAGAGAAGGAAACGTAGTAGGTGAATATGGATTGGGGCTAAGAAATGAAAGAGGAAGCCGCCTGATAGAATTTTGCACAGAGCACAACTTAATCATAGCTAACACTTGGTTTAAGAATCATGATAGAAGGTTGTATACATGGAAGAACCCTGGAGATACTAAAAGGTATCAGATAGATTATATACTGGTAAGACAGAGATTTAGGAACCAGGTTTTAAATTGTAAGACATTTCCAGGGGCAGATGTGGACTCTGACCACAATCTATTGGTTATAGATTAAAACTGAAGAAACTGCAAAAAGGTGGGAATTTAAGGAGATGGGACCTGGATAAACTGAAAGAACCAGAGGTTGTACAGAGTTTCAGGGAGAGCATAAGGGAACAATTGAAAGGAATGGGGGAAAGAAATACAGTAGAAGAAGAATGGGTAGCTCTGAGGGATGAAGTAGTGAAGGCAGCAGAGGATCAAGTAGGTAAAAAGAAGAGGGTTAGTAGAAATCCTTGGGTAACAGAAGAAATATTGAATTTAATTGATGAAAGGAGAAAATATAAAAATACAGTAAATGAAGCAGGCAAAAAGGAATACAAACGTCTCAAAAATGAAATCGACAGGAAGTGCAAAATGGCTAAGCAGGGATGGCTAGAGGACAAATGTAAGGATGTAGAGGCTTGTCTCACTAGGGGTAAGATAGATACTGCCTACAGGAAAATTAAAGAGACCTTTGGAGATAAGAGAACCACATGTATGAACATCAAGAGCTCAGATGGAAACCCAGTTCTAAGCAAAGAAGGGAAAGCAGAAAGGTGGAAGGAGTATATAGAGGGTCTATACAAGAGCGATGCACTTGAGGACAATATTATGGAAATGGAAGAGGATGTAGATGAAGATGAAATGGGAGATACGATACTGCGTGAAGAGTTTGACAGAGCACTGAAAGACCTGAGTCGAAACAAGGCCCCCGGAGTAGACAACATTCCATTGGAACTACTGACGGCCTTGGGAGAGCCAGTCCTGACAAAACTCTACCACCTGGTGAGCAAGATGTATGAAACAGGCGAAATACCCTCAGACTTCAAGAAGAATATAATAATTCCAATCCCAAAGAAAGCAGGTGTTGACAGATGTGAAAATTACCGAACAATCAGTTTAATAAGCCACAGCTGCAAAGTACTAACACGAATTCTTTACAGACGAATGGAAAAACTAGTAGAAGCCGACCTTGGGGAAGATCAGTTTGGATTCCGTAGAAATACTGGAACACGTGAGGCAATACTGACCTTACGACTTATCTTAGAAGAAAGATTAAGGAAAGGCAAACCTACGTTTCTAGCATTTGTAGACTTAGAGAAAGCTTTTGATAATGTTCACTGGAATACTCTCTTTCAAATTCTAAAGGTGGCAGGGGTAAAATACAGGGAGCGAAAGGCTATTTACAATTTGTACAGAAAGCAGATGGCAGTTATAAGAGTCGAGGGGCATGAAAGGGAGGCAGTGGTTGGGAAGGGAGTGAGACAGGGTTGTAGCCTCTCCCCAATGTTATTCAATCTCTATATTGAGCAAGCAGTAAAGGAAACAAAAGAAAAATTTGGAGTAGGTATTAAAATCCATGGAGAAGAAATAAAAACTTTGAGGTTCGCCGATGACATTGTAATTCTGTCAGAGACAGCAAAGGACTTGGAAGAGCAGTTGAACGGAATGGATGGTGTCTTGAAGGGAGGATATAAGATGAACATCAACAAAAGCAAAACGAGGATAATGGAATGTAGTCGAATTAAGTCGGGTGATGCTGAGGGTATTAGATTAGGAAATGAGACACTTAAAGTTGTAAAGGAGGTTTGCTATTTGGGGAGCAAAATAACTGATGATGGTCGAAGTAGAGAGGATATAAAATGTAGACTGGCAATGGCAAGGAAAGCGTTTTTGAAGAAGAGAAATTTGTTAACATCGAGTATAGATTTAAGTGTCAGGAAGTCATTTCTGAAAGTATTTCTATGGAGTGTAGCCATGTATGGAAGTGAAACATGGACGGTAAGTAGTTTGGACAAGAAGAGAATAGAAGCTTTCGAAATGTGGTGCTACAGAAGAATGCTGAAGATTAGATGGGTAGATCACATAACTAATGAGGAAGTATTGAATAGGATTGGGGAGAAGAGAAGTTTGTGGTACAACTTGACCAGAAGAAGGGATCGGTTGGTAGGACATGTTCTGAGGCATCAAGGGATCACCAATTTAGTATTGGAGGGCAGCGTGGAGGGTAAAAATCGTAGGGGGAGACCAAGAGATGAATACACTAAGCAGATTCAGAAGGATGTAGGTTGCAGTAGGTACTGGGAGATGAAGAAGCTTGCACAGGATAGAGTAGCATGGAGAGCTGCATCAAACCAGTCTCAGGACTGAAGACCACAACAACAACAGTGTATGAACCGCGTAATTGTTCCCCATTGTGACGCATAAGTTTGAAATTTGGCTGAAAGGTACCTACCAACTACCTCTGTAATGGTGCAAAAGCGTGACGCCCTGCGACATCACCCACAGAGTCGACGACGCTTCATAGAGGAAAGTGTCGACACATGCGGGAAAAAAAGCCAGAACTCTGAAGGTCATGTGACTTGTAAGGTGGACTAATGGTGTCACATTAGCACGAAATTTCCCCAAAATTCCACCTAACGCCACGGTCGTCACACCTCCCCTTACTCACATTTCACCCCTTGTTTTGACGCAAGTAAGATGGAGGTCAGAAAGGCAACACCCAGCGCTGAAATCACGCTGTTTTCTTATGGGTTGGCGAGGAAAAGATTTGAGACATAGAGCGGTGGATTAAAGGGCGTCAATGAAACCATCCGTTTTCTCGTCGAAGCGACAGTTCTCAGTGTGATCAGTAACAGGACCACGTTATTCACAACCCTTGACACTGCTGACAACCCGAGGACGTTTCAGACCCTTTCTAATGATATTATAGGGCTACATCCTCATTGAACGTGGCCTGATCCCTTTCTAGGAACAACACAGGACCATTGAAAACCATTCAACAAAATTTTGATGCAATCTGAAGCACCAAATTACGGTTATGCTTTTTCAGCTCTCCTATTTCACGCCCTGCTGTGGCGTGATGACAGAGGGGCAGGACACTGACCTGAATACAACGGCAAAGGGTCCCTCTAATACCGACAGTCGGCAATACCCTCCGTGGAACCCTCCAACATTTATTGAGAATTTTAAAAATGCACATTTACAGAGGAAAATCTGCGAATTAGTTATAGAGGCCAGCATGCTGGCAACTAGCATCGGAGGAGTGTCAAGTAGCTACCGGACGTACGAGGTGTGTGAGAAAAGAAACAATACTGATTTTTTATATACTGAAGTTTTCATTTTCTTCAAACAAGAATATTGTCCCCTCCAAAGCTGTTTCATTCGCCAGCTATACACCGGCAGAGTCGTTGTTTCCAGTCTTTGTAGTAGATCTGAAAGGCTTCAACTGGTAAGGCCTTTAACACGTCGGCCACATTCTTTTGAAGGTTCTCCAGAGTCCCAAAATGATGCCCTCTTAAGAAATTTTTCAATTTCGGGAAAAGAAAAGAAGGACTCACATCAGACGAATAGTGTAGCTGTGGACCAACAGGAATGCCTCCTGAGGTAGAAAATTCCTTGATGGAAATGGCCATGTGACGTAGGGGACTGTCGTGATGCAGTTTCCGGTCTCACTCGATTCACCTCTTTTCTGACTCTTTCAAGGACATCTTTTTAAAACACTTGGTTGACAGTTTGTCCTGGAGGAGCTGATTCGTTATGCATGATACCCCTACTGTCAAAAAAGTGTATCAGCATTATTTTAATCTTTGATTAGCTCATTTGAGCTCCTTTCGGTCGAGGAGATGCCTCAGTGTGCCATTCCTCCTCACTTTGCCTCTTTGTCTCAGGATCGTACTTAAAAAATCCAGAATTCATCACGTGTGATCGCACGACTGAACCATTCCTGGTCATTGGGTGTGCTCTGAAGATCAACGCACAAGTTTCTTCGATTTCTTTCTTCTCGGTTGTGAGGTTTTTCGGCACCATTTTGGCACAAACCTTCCGCATGCGAAACTATTCGATTAAAATTCGATGTACGGTGACAGAGGTTAATTTTAACATGTCACCCATCATCCTTTATGTTGAACGTCAGTCTGACCTCATAAGAGCACGCATAAGTTCGACGTTTTAGTCGGTTTCTGGAGCTGAAGGTCTCCCTGAACAACGTTCATCTCCAACGTGTTCTTCGCTTTCCAAAAATGATTTTTAGCAGCAAGAAATTGTGCTCTTGGTAAGGAATGTTCCCTATAGACATGTTTCAACTTTTCAAAGATCGCATCGCTGGTTCCCCAAGTTTAATACAAAACTTAATGGCATAACGTTGCTCTAAATTCCGCTGTTTCATTTTCGTAACACACAACAAAGACACAGCTTTACTTATGGCGTTCTCAAGGATCACCTGGACTGCACGGAACTGAAACTTGGACTGACCTTCTGGAAGGGATGAACGCGCCAGTCTGCGTAAGTAGAATAACACTGCGCGGTGCTGTCAGTCTCGTTAATTATACATCTCTTATACCTTCTGACAAATAAGCTGAAAGAAGAAACAGTAAATGTTGTATTTTGAAATCAAAAAAAGATTCCACTGCACTGCCTCTTCAAAAAAGAAGAAAGCGATACGTAGAGCTTGACAAAAGAGTAAAAGACATTCTAAGAATACGTAACGTCTCGGGGATTTAACAAGATGTTGAAATTGTCTGGCTTTCTTTAAAAAAAAAATTGAGTGCCAAATTAAAATTCACGAAATAAGGCAAAACGTTTAATCGTAATATCGCAGAAAGAAAAGAATTATAAATACAAAAATATAAGAATTGAAAAATAAAAAGGAAAAAATTTTAAAAAATGCCTATGTAATATGTTCATGTTAACCCCTAAGGCTGGATAAAATATAAGGAATGTTCTTGCTGCAAAACGGTCGGAAGGGCTTCTCCACTGTTGCGGCTTTCATTGATGGTCGGCAAAACCCTCGGCTACAATATTTTTGATCGGAAACTCACGTTGACGTCACAGGGCGGAAAGTCCACAGTCGGATAGCTAACGAAACGGAAACTGAAAATTGTATATTGATTTTGTACACTTTTAATTGCCATCCTTTGAAGCTGAAAACACTATAACATAAGCAAGTGTGGCGGCGCTCGACCTTCAAGTAACAAGAATGAATCATGGTCGGGGTGTTTTCGATTTATTCTCTCTTTCATAGCATTAATTCCGACTGGCGGGGTCCGCTGGTTAATCGGATGTGGGATGTTAATTTTAAGGGGTGGCCAAATGCCCTCCGTGGACAACCGCCTAAAAACCACATCCAGGCTGGCCTGCACACAGGCCCTCGTCCGCTGGGCGGATTCGATCCGTGGCCGGCGCGTCTACCCTAGTCCAGGAAGCAGCGCGTTACTGCTCTCGGCTATCCTGGCGGGTAATGTTTTCGATTTATTCGGGAGTTTAATTTCCTAAACTAACCTTCAACAGAATTGGTGATGCTGTGTAACTGTTAAAAAAAGAATTACACATTTCATTTCATGTAGTAGGACTTTCCCCAGTCGTTGAGTATTCATAGTGTACGAATCCCATGACCTTTTCTCCAGTAGACATTTCCTTCATTATTACTAACCACGCTTCATCAGCACTGTCTGGTGGAAGGCACACGCGAGAAAACAGTTGAGTCTCTCTCTATACCTGTAGTCCTCTGTTGATCCAAGTTCTTGCAATTTCTTCCACTGATTTTGGATGAAGTGAAAATTGCAGCTGCAGAGGTATATCTCGGGCAACACTGTTTTCATAGCTTTAATTGTAGGCATTTGAAAGTGTGGCACTGCAGTTTACGATGACCATCCAGGCAGCTTATTTTTTAATCCAGAAAAATGTCTTTTATATGTACTTTGATTTTTGTCTGGGAACAAAGCACAAAAAACACCAAATAGATTCTTCCCTTCTTCTATATTTCATATGTCAACGTGTATGTTGTACAGTTGTTTGAACTCTTTCGAACAACCGTCAAACGTTTCTTCCATAAGAACAGTTCCATTTTCTCCACTTCTTCGTAACCGAACACCAAACTTTTTTTGTCAAGAGCACACCATTAGTTAATTTTCATGAAACTATTGTTTAAAGATAATTTCAAAATATCTTCGCTCATGTGGACCTCCCAACAAATGCCAGGGTTCAGAATCGTGCCAATAGTTTCCTTTCTTGCTTTACACAGTGCAGTCTTTGAGTTCTCATAATCTGGCATATTTGCGACGAATTCTAAACCTTTATCTCTCAAATCTTGAAATTCCTCTTTAGAAATTTGGGAAACAGGAAGTGTCTTATCTTCGCAGACTCTTCTTCTGCAGTTGTGAATTACATTTTTAATATGCACATCTGCTCTGTCAGGTGGGCGAGGATGTTATTGTTCAGCCACGCTTCTACCTTCTATAGCTTTTAAAGGGCCCAGCACTTACTCCGTTTGGAATTCACGCACAACCAGTTCGTATACTCATCACATTTTTTGTGCACCCGGTAGCGATGACCATCCTTGAGAAGACACGTCTTTCATTTCACTGTTGTAATTATTTCCATTACTCACAGTGTGTGGAACTCAAGCAGCTTAGGCCTACGAAGCTGAACGAAAATGAAGACTGCCGCTGAGGTCACTGCCTGACTGGCGGTGACAACACATCTGCTGCTGGTGAACGACTGGCGTAAATCAGCAGTCGAGAAGCTTCTCGTGGGTACAAAGGCCTGCACCAAGCCAGAGCGTCCGGTGGCATTCCCTGAAATCCTTCGTCCAAGACACTGCCTGATAGCTGTCGAGGAGTGCCGCCAGAGACTACAGCTATTTCAATGTCTTATCACTATAAGGTCGCATTTAATAGCTAAAAACACGGTTCGGCTCAGAACAAATATACAAATTGTTTGAACCAGTACTGACTTTCATTGGATAATAAACAAAAGTCATGACAAAAGCAAAGGGCGCATTTCAAACATTTACTTTGCAAATTAAAGTCTTTCTTAGAGAGAATGTCACTGATTTAATCAGGGTGTCATTCACTGACTCCCTTCACTTTTAGTAGCAAATAGTATATGAAAAGTTTGATTAATTATTTGGAATTCAAGTGATTAGTCGATTTAATTGAAATTATAGAAAAATAATTGATTTTAATGATTTATTTACTTCTTATTTAGGCTGACAAGATTAGGGCCTGAAGGCCCTCTCTTACATTTGACCATTAATGTCAATACACACCAAAGGTATTACAAGCATGGAAAACACTCATTGTAAAGATGATGACATGTTGTGTTGCAGATAGGCACATTAGCTTTCGGCCAAAGCCTTCATCACAAAAGGAGGTACTCACACATTGATTCACGCAAGCACACTTCACGCACACATGACTGTCATTTTCAGCAGCTCGATTCGAGCTGCCAGAGAGGGCGATCACGTGTGCTTGTTTGCGTGAATATATATATATATATATATATATATATATATATATATATATATATATATATATTTGATACTGTTGTGTACTCAGGATGCCCATAGAGATACCTCAGGTTCACATATGAAGAATTCGATTAACTAGGGTTTCACCATTCCTGAAGGACAGCTTAAGAATAAGACAGAAGGAAAATCAAACGAAATTTCCTGCTATAATTGACAGTGAAGTCACCAAAAGTGAAAGAAGTTGGCTTATATTTCTTACCATGCACAATTATTTGAGACTGAACATATATGTTAAATCCTGCAATTGACAGCTTTAATTCTAAACCTACCTATACATGTTATCTATCTAAAATTATCATAAGAAACATAACTTCATTGTATTAAGTACAAAGTTTATTACATACTAAAGTTAAATTAGTATTTTTAAACAGTTAGTTGTTACACTGTAATGTATAAAATTATAATTACCTTGAACACAGCCTGAGTTAACGAAGTGTTAGATTTTTAAAAAAGTAATTATATAATTTCATTCTCTATTTAAGCAAATGGCTATATCTTTAAATATGTAGTTCATTTTGATGAGTGATTTTATAGATTACATCACCTTTCAAAATTAGGACTCATACAGAAGATTGTTCACAACACCCAAAAAGGCACTAACAAAAATAAATAGTAACTGCAATTTAACTATGTAATTTAATATTTGCCTCAAGAAACCCATATATCCCAGGAATATTATTCATCTGTTTATTTGTTTATGTATTTAACCTGACTAGTGCCATCAGGCCCTCTTTTAATGTGGCCCAGCTTTCTATGCATATAGTACTTTTTTGACATCATATTTACATAATAAATAACAATTTTAATATGACAAATGATTTAAGTGTCTATAGAGCCAGTGTGAGTAAATAATATTGATTATGAACTAATAAAGTTAATATGTCTGTACTTCTACTATTACAGCTGCTGCTGGCACTAACAATGATAATGATAACAATAATAATAATAGGCATGGCAATAGTAATGATAATAATATGAGGTTCACTCCAAAAGAAATGCACACTACTTTTTTTTTTAAATCCATCTTTTATTCTACATGTTGGAAAGTTTTACAGTGTGTAGATACATCCTTTAGGAACAATATTTTCATTTCTATGCATAATTTCCATCCCTCTAAACTGCCTTACGCCATCTTGGAACCAACGCCTGTATACCAGTATGGTAAAATTCTGAACCAATCTGTTGGAGCCACTGTTTGGCAGCGTGCACAAGGGAGCCATCTTCAAACCTTGTTCCACGAAGAGAGTCTTTCAGTTTCCCAAAGAGATGATAGTCACATGGAGCCAGGTCAGGACTGTAAGGCGGGAGTTTCAGTGTTGTCCATCCGAGTTTTGTGATCGCTTGCATGGTTTTTTGACTGACATGTGGCCGTGCATTGTCGTGCAACAGCAAAACATTCTGATTTTGCCGATGTGATCGAACACGACTCAGTCGAGCAAGAAGTTTCTTCAGTGTCGTCACATATGCATCAGAATTTATGGTGGTTCCACTTGGCATGATGTACACAGGCAAGAGTCGTTCGGAATCGAAAAACACCGTAGCCGTAACTTTTCCAGCAGAAGGTGTGGTTTTGAATTTTTTTCCTTGGGTGAAACTTGCATGATGCCACTCCATTGATTGCCCCTTCGTCTCTGGTGAAGAATGATGGAGCCATGTTTCATCACCTGTCACAATTCTTCCAAGAAATTCATCTCCGCCATTCTCATACTGTTCCAAAAGTTCGGTGCATACCGTTTTAATTGCTTCTTTGTGAGCCACTGTCAACCTCCTGGGAACCCACCTGGCACAAACCTTTTTTACATTGGTATCTGTTTCAGACCTGTAAACATGTCGAGTTCTGTGCCTACGAACTACGATTTGCGGACAGCATACGTTTTCTATTATCATTTGAAGAAAACTGCTGCAGAATCGCATTGAATGCTTGCCGAAGCTTTCGGCGAACATGCTCTTGCCAAACACAGTGTTTCGAGTGATTCAAATGATTCAAAAGTGTTTATTTCGACGTGAGAAACGACGAGCGCGGGAAACCACCTATAAAGTTCGAAAACAACAAATTGCAGGCCTTCTTGGATAAAGATGATACTCAGACTCAACAGCAACTCGGGGAACAATTGAATGTGACGCAGAAAGTCGTTTCTCTTCGGTTGAAAGGTACGGGAAAGTTGCAGGACGTGGGAAAAAAGGTTCCGCATAAGTTGAATGAAAGACAGCAAGCATATCGAAAGACCGCTTGTGAAATGCTGCTCGCCAGATACAAAAGATTGTCGTTTCTCCACCGAATAGTGACAGGTGATGAAAAATGGATATATTTTGAGAATCCTAAGCGTCATAAATCATACGTGAATCCACACAGATTATCGACATCCACTGCAAGATCAAACCGCTTTGGAAAGAAGACAATGCTCTGTGTTTGGTGGGATCAGAAGGGTGTCATCTATTATGAGTTGCTAAAACTTGGTGAAACCATTAACATAGATCGCTCCCAATAACAAATGATCTATTTAACTCGAGCATTACGTGAAAAACGACCGGAATATGAAAGAAAGGCAACACAAAGTCATATTGCTCAATGATAAATCATTGGGGGAAGTGGCAACAAAACGACTATTCACGTTGTTGTTTAGAATATATGAGTCTGGCGATATACCATCTGACTTTCGGAAAAGCATCATCCACACAATTCCGAAGACGGCAAGAGCTGACAAGTGCGAGAATTATCGCACAATCAGCTTAACAGCTCATGCATCGAAGCTGCTTACAAGGATAATATACAGAAGAATGGAAAAGAAAATTGAGAATGCGCTAGGTGACGATCAGTTTGGCTTTAGGAAAAGTAAAGGGACGAGAGAGGCAATTCTGACGTTACGGCTAATAATGGAAGCAAGGCTAAAGAAAAATCAAGACACTTTCATAGGATTTGTCGACCTGGAAAAAGCGTTCGACAATGTAAAATGGTGCAAGCTGTTCGAGATTCTGAAAAAAGTAGGGGTAAGCTATAGGGAGAGACGGGTCATATACAATATGTACAACAACCAAGAGGGAATAATAAGAGTGGACGATCAAGAACGAAGTGCTCGTATTAAGAAGGGTGTAAGACAACGCTGTAACCTTTCGCCCCTACTCTTCAATCTTTACATCGAGGAAGCAATGATGGAAATGAACGAAAGGTTCGGGAGTGGAATTAAAATACAAGGTGAAAGGATATCAATGATACGATTCGCTGATGACATTGCTATCCTGAGTGAAAGTGAAGAAGAATTAAATGATCTGCTGAACGGAATGAACAGTCTAATGAGTACACAGTATGGTTTGAGAGTAAATCGGAGAAAGACGAAGGTAATGAGAAGTAGTAGAAATGAGAACAGCGAGAAACTTAACATCAGGATTGATGGTCACGAAGTCAATGAAGTTAAGGAATTCTTCTACCTAGGCAGTGAAATAACCAATGACGAACGGAGGAAGGAGGACATCAAAAGCAGACTCGCTATGGCAAAAAAGGCATTTCTGGCCAAGAGAAGTCTACTAATATCAAACACCGACCTTAATTTGAGGAAGAAATTTCTGAGGATGTACGTCTGGAGTACAGCATTGTATGGTAGTGAAACATGGACTGTGGGAAAACCAGAACAGAAGAGAATCGAAGCATTTGAGATGTGGTGCTATAGACGAATGTTGAAAATTAGGTGGACTGATAAGGTAAGGAATGAGGAGGTTCTACGCAGAATCGGAGAGGAAAGGAATATGTGGAAAACACTGATAAGGAGAAGGGACAGGATGATAGGACATCTGCTAAGACATGAGGGAATGACTTCCATGGTACTAGGGGGAGCTGTAGAGGGCAAAAACTGTAGAGGAAGACAGAGATTGGAATACGTCAAGCAAATAATTGAGGACGTAGGTTGCAAGTGCTATTCTGAGATGAAGAGGTTAGCACAGGACACAGGAAAGGAATTCGTGGCGGGCCGCATCAGACCAGTCAGTAGACTGATGACCAAAAAAAAATAACGCCCCATCTTACACAGCCAAACGGGTCAGGAAAACGCTCGAGGCTTTCATTGGGAAACACTAGGGCATGCGGCGTATTCTCCAGACTTGGCTCTGTCCGATTATCATCTATTTGCATCACTGGGACAGGCTCTCGCTGAACTAGGCTTCAATTCGTATGGAAATGTACTAAAATAGTTAACTGACCGGTTCGCTTCAAAAGAAGAACTGTTATTTGGCGTGACATTAATAGCCTGCCGGAGAGGTGGAAGAAATGTATATATAGCAATGGACGTTATTTTGAATAAAATATTGTTCATCAGTTTCAAACAAAAGACGAGTAATTATTGCAACTAAATTCCGGTTTCATAGCTCTACACCTGGTAAGCTTTGTGGCCCCATAGGTTCTATTCGAGAGCAGACTATGTGCCGGCACCAGGTTTCACCCTCTCCCTTCTCTCATCATCTAACACACACACACACACACACACACACACACACACACTCACACAGCACACTAAACTCACACCCATTTCTGTCACCTACTCTTACCAGGTACACTTATGTACACAACTCTCACATTTCGCGGAGGAAAGGTGTCATTGTGGGCAAAGAATAGGAAACACTTTTCTAATTGAGCGGCTGAACCTTGCCTTCGGGCTCTCACAGTCAGCAATGGCATACGACTACTTATCGCCGTGTAGGTTAAGAGCTTATTGCTTAAAAGAGGTAAACTTTCAGTGACTTATTTCAAAGCAATATTTGTATGAAATGTGTGTGATTCGTTTCGTTCCCATAATAAACTGGGTCAACAGTTTCCTGCCATAACGTATGTCACTGCAGAGACACTTCAAATATTTTAATACAAGGACAAATGAAGGGAACTGTAGTTTCCGGTTGGACCTTTTTCTTCCCGTCACAACTTCTAGAAAAATCGTACCTGGCATTTTCAGAGCTTAAAAAAAACGTGAATTGGAACCCTTGAACTAGGTTTCGACAGTTTTAAAAGGGGCTTCATCAGAAGTGAGTATTTTAAAATTGTCGGAACATAGTTCAGTAGTTCCAATAAACCTTTATTAGATACTGGCTGCCTGATTTGATTCAACCTCTCTAAGTTTACAGTCGTACACTTGCTGAATTTACAGCCACGTTTAAGGTGTATCTGATTTCTATTCGTACCGGACATCCCCTTGTTTAGATACCCACATTCTTGCTGATGCAGATAAAGTTTGTATAAGATAATCACAAAGATGAAAACCCACATAAATAAGTGAGATGCCTTCCATTGGACTGACGCATTTCGTTATTGAGAAACAGAGACGTGCGCTGAGTATCAAGGGCCACTGAGGAAGGTTATGGATCCCTGGGATGCGGCGCTGGCCGGTTGCCTAGCTACGCCTCAGCGGCTTACGTAAGCGACCTACTGAGCCGTGTATGACTGGAAAGATATCTCAACGTTCCGTCCGGGGATGTAGCTCAGTGGTAGAGCGTTCGCTTTGCATGTGAAAGGCCCCGGGTTCGATCCCCGGCATCTCCAAGTAAATTTTATCGTCAACTTCTCGGTCTTAGTGTTACATCACTTGCAACATCCACTTCATGCCAGACAATATTTGGACGATTATCCAATTGTAAAGGGTTATGGAAATAACTCCGCCAGTGGTCTTTTGTGGTACTTGAATTGTTATTTATCATGATCGTAACTCGTCAAATGGTACACATTTTTAATGAATATTGGGAGCATTGTAGCAGTTTTGTAGGTATGGTAAGATAAAAATAATGAAATAAGTAAGCAATGAATTTGCCGATAATTATGTACATCATAAGATCGTTAATAGAAATGTGTACAGTCTGATAACAGTTCGCTAAGTGATTCGAAACGGTCATGATAAATAAAAACTGAAGCATCACAAAATGCAACTGGTTACAGTCTTTTTGGATATCTTTATTTATCATATTCGCAGTGTTTAACATTCACAATGAATAAAAGTTTTATTTGTATGTCTGGATGAAAATGGAAGATTCTGGTCTACATGTACATCTTGCTCCGTACAACACCTGATAGTGTGTGGCTGAGGATACTTCTGGTACCAATAACTGAAGCCCCCTACCCTGTTCAGTCGCTAATGGTCTGTGAGAACACTGGTTGTCGGTAAGCCTCTGTGTTAGCTCCAATTCCTCGAATTTTCAAGTTGTGGACATTTCGTGAGATGCATGTGGAAGAAGTAATTGACTTACCCTTTTTGGGAAGCTCTCTCTCAAAAGTTCAATAGTATCTCCGTGATGCACAACGCCACTCTTTCAACGTTTGCCACTAGCATTGATTGAGTATATCTATAATGTTCTTGCGCCGACTGAACGATCCCGTGACGAAGTGTGCCGCTCTTCGTTGGATCTTTTCTATCTCTTCTATTGGACTGTTTCGAGGAAGAGACCAAACATCGAGGTCATCGGTCTCATCGGATTAGGGAAGGACGGGGAAGGAAGTCGGCCGTGCCCTTTCAGAGGAACCATCCCGGCATTTGCCTGGAGCGATTTAGGGAAATCACGGAAAACCTAAATCAGGATGGCCGGACGCGGGATTGAACCGTCGTCCTCCCGAATGCGAGTCCAGTGTGCTAACCACTGCGCCACCTCGCTCGGTCTTCTATTGGTCCTACCTGATAAGGATCCCAGATTCATGAACAATACTCAGGAATCTGTTGCACAAGCGCTTTACAACCCACGTCCTTCGTGTATAAGTTACATTTCCTTAAGAGTCTACCTACGAATCTCAGCCTGGCATCGGCTTTTCGTACTAATTGTTTTATACGGTCATCCCATTTCAGTTCGCTTTGGATAGATACTCCTAGACAGAGGGTGAAACTTATTGAACTACACTCCTGGAAATGGAAAAAAGAACAGATTGACACCGGTGTGTCAGACCCACCATACTTGCTCCGGACACTGCGAGAGGGCTGTACAAGCAATGATCACACGCACGGCACAGCGGACACACCAGGAACTGCGGTGTTGGCCGTCGAATGGCGCTAACTGCGCAGCATTTGTGCACCGCCGCCGTCAGTGTCAGCCAGTTTGCCGTGGCATACGGAGCTCCATCGCAGTCTTTAACACTGGTAGCATGCCGCGACAGCGTGGACGTGAACCGTATGTGCAGTTGACGGACTTTGAGCGAGGGCGTATAGTGGGCATGCGGGAGGCCGGGTGGACGTACCGCCGAATTGCTCAACACGTGGGGCGTGAGGTCTCCACAGTACATCGATGTTGTCGCCAGTGGTCGGCGGAAGGTGCACGTGCCCGTCGACCTGGGACCGGACCGCAGCGACGCATGGATGCACGCCAAGACCGTAGGATCCTACGCAGTGCCGTAGGGGACCGCACCGCCACTTCCCAGCAAATTAGGGACACTGTTGCTCCTGGGGTATCGGCGAGGACCATTCGCAACCGTCTCCATGAAGCTGGGCTACGGTGCCGCACACCGTTAGGCCGTCTTCCGCTCACGCCCCAACATCGTGCAGCCCGCCTCCAGTGGTGTCGCGACAGGCGTGAATGGAGGGACGAATGGAGACGTGTCGTCTTCAGCGATGTGAGTCGCTTCTGCCTTGGTGCCAATGATGGTCGTATGCGTGTTTGGCGCCGTGCAGGTGAGCGCCACAATCAGGACTGCATACGACCGAGGCACACAGGGCCAACATCCGGCATCATGGTGTGGGGAGCGATCTCCTACACTGGCCGTACACCACTGGTGATCGTCGAGGGGACACTGAATAGTGCACGGTACATCCAAACCGTCATCGAACCCATCGTTCTACCATTCCTAGACCGGCAAGGGAACTTGCTGTTCCAACAGGACATTGCACGGCCGCATGTATCCCGTGCCACCCAACGTGCTCTAGAAGGTGTAAGTCAACTACCCTGGCCAGCAAGATCTCCGGATCTGTCCCCATTGAGCATGTTTGGGACTGGATGAAGCGTCGTCTCACGCGGTCTGCACGTCCAGCACGAACGCTGGTCCAACTGAGGCGCCAGGTGGAAATGGCATGGCAAGCCGTTCCACAGGACTACATCCAGCATCTCTACGATCGTCTCCATGGGAGAATAGCAGCCTGCATTGCTGTGAAAGGTGGATATACACTGTACTAGTGCCGACATTGTGCATGCTCTGTTGCCTGTGTCTATGTGCCTGTGGTTCTGTCAGTGTGATCATGTGATGTATCTGACCCCAGGAATGTGTCAATAAAGTTTCCCCTTCCTGGGACAATGAATTCACGGTGTTCTTATTTCAATTTCCAGGAGTGTATAGGAAATAAAATCGTCATAACTTCTGAACGGATTGCGTTAGAACGTTTAAACTACACGGTTGGACGTGGGGCCTGATGGGAATTAGTTTGCGTATGTTGGCTTGGTTTGTCAACGAACCCCACTTTCATGTGGATGCGTTTGTCAATAAGCAAAATTGGCGCATTTCGTGCTCGAGAAGTCTCTTCACTCTCAGCTGGTGGGTGTGTCGTGTGCAATGTCGGTGCGATATTGGATGGCTCTGAGCACTATAGGACTTAACTGCTGTGGTCATCAGTCCCCTAGAACGTAGAACTACTTAAACCTAACTAACCTAAGGACACCACACACATCCATGCCCGAGGCAGGATTCGAACCTGCGACCGTAGCGGTCGCGCAGTTTCAGACTGTAGCGCCTAGAGCCGCTCGGCCACCCACGCCGGCTGGTGCGATATTCCTTGATAGCACAGTGACTACCAAATGGTACGTGAAGGTTTTGATTTCATCCCTATTAGCCAAAGTGACTCTGATTTCGACAATTCGTGGTTCAGGCAAGACGGAGCAGGACCCTGTCGAAGCAGGAGAGTGTTTCGTGTCGCGGAGGAGCACTTTGGGGTCGGCATTCTGGCTCTGGGGTACACAGAGGGCAATGGCATGGGCCTCGATTGGCCACCATATTCTCCGGATCTGAACACATGTGACTCCTTTTTGAGAGGCTATATTAAAGACAAGGTGTACAGCAATAGCCCCGAAACCATTGCTGAGCTGAAAACATCCATCCAGATCATCGACAGTATCGATGTTCAGTCACTTCAGCGGGTCATGCAGAATTTCACTGTTCGTCTGCGCCACATCATTGGCAATGATGGCAGGCATATCGAACATATCATAACGTAAATCCAAAAATCTGTAGCCACGTTTACATGCTCTAATTTGCATGTAATCTACGTATCTTTCCACATTGTTCAACAATTATCAGCCTATATTTTCCAACAGTTTGTTGTAAATAGTGTGGTCGATTTCTTTTCCTGTGTGTGCGCAATATGTTACATTAATTTACACTGATGGACAACTCCCAGAGCCTGCACCGTTAATCATTCCGCTGCAGGTCATTCTACAAATCGATACTGTGTTCTCGCGTTATTGCTTTCTTAGTGACAATCGCATCATCTGCGAACAATGTTAGCTTCTGACGCTCTCTACATACCTTGATGGACAGTGGAACCTCGGTTATCAGGCATCCAATGAAACAACTTATTTATAGAAACTGTAGATTTTTTTTGTACTCCGGAAGCAACAGCAGCAGCAATCGACGAAGACAGTTATTAAATTTACGTTCAGCCGACCGCTATACACGAATGCTGACACAGAATCAATAAGTTAACATCATTGTGAAGTACTGTATTTTCCCGTTAGTTGCGAGTATAAAACGACATCAAAGAGAAAGGAGGCGGCAGCGTCCATGGACCAAAAGGTGCACTACGTAGGTTGGATACAGAGTATTACTCAACATATTATTGCTGATTTTGGTGTCGGAGAATCGGCAAGAAATTGAAAAGTTTTGTTGCAAAGTGAGGATCTCCGGTTTTTCATCTGCGTGCATTGATGGTAGCAATGATGGATTTTCTGACTAAGTTGGCGCTCTATAGTAAGACATTACGACACATACAGAGGTAGCTGCTACAGATCCACGTTACGCGAATTTCTGTCGCGAGAACTGGGCACCACTGCTACTGAAAACGTTTGGTTCCAGCAGGTCGGCGTTATGTGCCGCACATTGATGCTACAGGTATGCTCGATTTGTTGAGGAAGAATTTTTCATCTCAAGACGTGGGTCTGTGAATTAGCCACCACGGTCATGTGTTTTAACACCCATACATATATATATTTTTTTAACTTTGGGGCTTCATCAAAGCCCAGGTCTATGCTGACAAGCCTCGAACTTTGGAACATTTGGAGGCGGACATTCATTGGGCTGTCGCAGACATAATGCCACTAACGTTGGACAGAGAGATTAACAATTGGAATCACCCTGTGCATCAGTGTATTTAAAACCTCGGTGAACATTTGTACGATATTTTGTTCAGAGCCCGCATCTCGTGGTCGTGCGGTAGCGTTCTCGCTTCCCACGCCCGGGTTCCCGGGTTCGATTCCCGGCGGAGTCAGGGATTTTCTCTGCCTCGTGATGGCTGGGTGTTGTGTGCTGTCCTTAGGTTAGTTAGGTTTAAGTAGTTCTAAGTTCTAGGGGACTGATGACCATAGATGTTAAGTCCCATAGTGCTCAGAGCCATTTGAACCATTTTTTTGTTCAGAACATAACTGCAATGTCTAACCTTCAAAACAAAGCTCAATTTGCTTTGATAGGTAGACAGGCATTTTTTTTTAAATTTTAAAAAGTATCACTCCTAATGAAAGACCCTTAACAATGAAACAAAAACTGTGACCGATGTTTCACACTTCTTTAACTCCATCATCAAAGATTTAGTGGAAATACGACTGCCTGAGGCCCTTACAAACCGGGACGTCGGTTTCCAGTTAGACAGTACATGGAATCCTGTCACAGAAAAAATTCGTGCTTTGTGCAGCCGGCGTTGTTCTGCGACCTGGTACGATGAGGCGAACTTTCACCACGAAGCGCAGTCGAACTAGCGCATTGACTTCCAGCAGAAGCGCATGTACTCAAGCAACGTGAGCGCGACAAATTCTGGCTACGCCACGCTAGCGCATGTGGGAGCCTTAAACAGGAGAGTTCGCTGTGCTTTAGACAATATGCACCTGAAGACGGCAAAAAGACTCTGCGCTGAAATATCGTGTCATACGACAAGAGAGGTATGGCTGTATTCGATGTACTGTATCAGCATAGTATGATGTTTCAGTGTCCTTTACGCCTCCTGAAGATTGTTTTAAAACTTGAACAAAGGTTCCAATAAAACTTTATTTCATACTGGACAGCTTGATTTTTTCAACCTCCCTAAATTTACTGTCGTATAGTTGTTAAATTTACAGTCGTGCTTAATATTTTAAACTGTACCTGAAGTTTCTGTTCATAGTGTAAGTACCTTAGTTTAAATCAGATATCTACGTTGGTGCAGAGATAGTTTGTATAAAATATTTACAAACTTCCTATTTGCTTGGTGAAATTTCATTCTTGAGAAACGAGACGTGCGCTGCTTCTGCGGAAGGCTATGTATGGTTCCCTGGTACACGGCGCTGGACGGTTGCCTAACTATGCGTCACCACTTTACGTAAGTACACTGCTGTGAAATCGCTTAGCCGGAAAGGGGATGTAGCTCAGTGGTAGAGCGTTCGCTTTGCATGTGAAAGGGACAGCATGTCCCACAAAAGAAATAAGAGTAACAAATACCATAAACAGATGATCAAAACCATTATGAAAACGTGTAAATTACAACCATAGAGATGATTTATTTGTTGTTCTTACTTTTTTTTCTGAAATAAATATTTTTGGTTAAAAAAAAAAAAAAAAAAAAAAAGATCCCCGGCATCTCCAACTAAATTTTATAATCAACCTCCGACGTACTGTGCAGATCTTTGTCAATGACCAAGTACAATATTCATCTCCAATAACGCACATGTTAGCTTACATTTGAACGGTTCTCTGATTCTAAAGGGTTATAGAAATAGCTCTGAGCAGTCACCTTCTGTAATGGTTTAGTTTTCATTTACTCGTATCATCACCGGTTTCGAGCCGCCTAGTAATTCATCATATGGCACATATTTTAATGAATATTTGGAGCATATCATAATACCGTTTATTCAAAAAATCATTCATTAGAAATGTGTACCATCTGATAATGAGTCGCTAGGTGATTCGAAACCAGTCATGGTAAACCTGGAAACCTTTATTCATCATAGTTTCAGTGTTCCATATCATTAATACATGATGTATATGAATGTATATCCGGTTAAGAATACACGGTCGTGCTCTACATACATTGATGGACGATGGAACCTCAGTTATCCAGCACTCAAAAGTACACTTTTTTAATAGAAATTGTACAGTTTTTGGTACTCCCGAACTAACAGCAGAAACAATCGACGACGAAAAATACTAAAAATTTAAGTTCAGCCAACCGCTATACACGGATGCCTGAACTATGTCACTTGATGAGTTAACATAGCATTTTAAAATACTGTATCGCTCACGTTTGTTGTGAGTATAAAACGACATCAAAGGGACAGGAGGTAGTAGTGTCTGTGGGCAAAAAGATGCGCTTCGAAGGATGGACAAAGATAACTATTCAAAAACATTACTGCTGAATTTGGTCTTAGAACTTCAACGGTGTGTTATTGAAAGAATAATAATCGGCAGTAAATTGAAGAGTTTTGTTCCAAAATGATGGTCACTGGGGACGAAATTATCGCCGGTTGCTCATGATGGTAACGATGACGTATTATCTGACGAAGTTGGCGCTCAATGGAAAACATTACGACACATACAGATGTAACAACGCAACTGGACAAAATAATGATTTGTTTCAAAACATTTACATTTATGCGTCGCAAGCCACCTTACAGTGGGCCGCGGAGCATATTTCTCGTACCACGATCTGTTTCTCCTTTCCGTGTGCGAGGAAATTGTCCGCAAACGCCCTAAGAGCTACAATTTCTCGGATTTTCTCGTTGTGGTCACTTCGCGAGACATACTAGGGATGAAGTAATATGTTGCCCACCCCCTTTCACGGTTCGTACTCACCCGGAATTTTAATAGTAAACGTTCGTGCTGTACAACTCCTCTCTTTTAGCGTCAGCCAATACGTTCCCGTGGATTCTATCTCTCTCTGCTAAGATTCAAACATGGTAACTATCCCTTACTGATGAGCAATATAACTTAGGCCCAGCTAAGGCTGGCGAGCCGCTTGTGTCATCAAGCTGCTCACGAAATACATATGGCTCAAAAGAAACTTACTGATTATTTTATTTAAAGTTCGCTGGGACTTTTTTTTCAATATGTGGTCAAAATTTATGTGAAATATGTGTTTGTTCACGGTATTCAACCCATGTCATTCCAAGTTTTCTGAATTTTCGGTAGCCTGGATGGCCTACGGTCCACGTAGTCCAGATAAACTACTGCACTACAGACCTTTGGACACTTTGTCTTGCAAAGTAAATCGGAGATAAGTTACGAAACAATTACCAACCACTAATTTGACTAAGTGATTGAGTCCTTTTCTTGCAACTTCCGAAAATAAATACTTGTCACGGTCTTCAGTCCCAAAACTGGTTCGATGCAGCTTTCCACACCACTCTATCATGTGCAAGACTCTTCATCCCAAATAACTGCTGCAACCTACCTCCTTCTGAATCTGTTTATTCTATTGGTTTCTTTGTCTCTCTCTACAACTTTTACCCCACACTTCCCTCCAATACTAAATTGGTGATATACACTACAGACAAATACCTTAGGAAAAACCACATTCGATGTTAAAAAATATCTCTTCTCAAAAACGCTTTTTTCCATCGCATATCTACATTTTATATCCTCTCTCAACCATCCGCACAACAGGCGATGCTCGTCAGTGACCAAAACATCGCAGGTGACACACAACGGAATGTCTGCGAGGTGAAGATGACACGCCAGTCGACTTCTTAAGTAACAGAACCCAGTACGTTGTCCTCGATGGTGAGTGTTCATCGGAGCTGGGGGTATCATCTGGAGTGCCCCAGGGAAGAGTGGTAGGTCCGCTGTTGTTTTCTATCTACATAAATAATCTTTTGGATAGGGTGGATGGCAATGTGCGGCTGTTTGCTGATGATGCTGTGGTGTACGGGAAGGTGTCGTCGTTGAGTGACTGTAGGAGGATACAAGATGACTTGGACAGGATTTGTGATTGGTGTAAAGAATGGCAGCTAACTTTAAATATAGATAAATGTAAATTAATGCAAATGAATAGGAAAAAGAATCCTGTAATGTTTGAATACTCCATTAGTAATGTAGCGCTTGATAGTCACGTCGATTAAATATTTGGGCGTAACATTGCAGAGCGATATGAAGTGGGACAAGCATGTAATGGCAGTTGTGGGGAAGACGGATAGTCGTCTTCGGTTCATTGGCAGAATTTTGGGAAGATGTGGTTCATCTGTAAAGGAGACCGCTTATAAAACACTAATACGACATATTCCTGAGTACTGCTCGTGCGTTTGGGATCCCTATCAGGTCGGATTAAGGGAGGACATAGAAGCAATTCAGAGGCGGGCTGCTAGATTTGTTACTGGTAGGTTTGATCGTCACGCGAGCGTTACGGAAATGCTTCAGGAACTCGGGTGGGAGTCTCTGGAGAAAGGAGGCGTTCTTTTCGTGAATCGCTACTGAGGAAATTTAGGGAACCAGCATCTGAGGCTGACTGCAGTACAATTTTACTGCCGCCAACTTACATTTCGCGGAAAGACCACAAAGATAAGATAAGAGAGAGTAGGTCTCGTACAGAGGCATATAGGCAGTCATTTTTCCCTCGTTCTGTTTGGGAGTGGAGCAGGGAGAGAAGATGCTAGTTGTCGTCCGAGGTACCCTCCGCCAGGCACCGTATGGTGGACTGCGGAGTATGTATGTAGATGTAGATGTAGGTGAATCCCGTGAGGCCGTGATCGGCGTACTTGCTTCCCATTGGCAGCAAGATACCATGCAGACTGGTCTTCAGTATCAAGGTGACACGCCAGTCGACTAGGGGTTGCTGCCCCTTAACGACATTCGGTGAGCTGTGCTCCTGAAGAAAGCCATAGATCACCTTCTGGGATGCCAAGTGCGTCCGCAATATCGCGGTACGGACGTAGCTTATTTCGAGAAAAAATAGGCGGAAGTAAAAGAAGGGCGGCGGGATGTCCGAAAGCGGAGTAGTTGCTGACATAGAGTGTGGTGAAAGGGCCTCCATCAATAGTATAGTGTTGTTAGTGTTGACAAAAAGGGCTAAAGATTTGTCAGGCATATGATAGAGACCTAAACCGCCCCTTCACCAAGGGACGGTAAGGGTCTCGTACTTTATCTTGAACAGTAAGTCGTGGCAAATATATGAACCGAATGCCGCTAATATGCGGCGGAATAGGAAGTGTCCGTGCCACACGCCAAATGTACATTTATATATTGTCTCCGCTGCAGAAGATCAAGGGCTCGAAACGATGTTCTAGAAGCCCAGCTCGTAGTTGGGACAGTAGGCGCCGGCAGTTGAGGACAATCGTGCGCCGCAGATTACTCGCGAAATCAAGTCCTAAGCATTGGACAGCAGCAACTATACGCAAAGTTGCAGCGCTGTGTGCAAGAAGCCCCACACCCGATTTTTGGATGTTGGGTTCAAATGGCTCTGAGCACTATGCGACATAGCTTCTGACGTCATCAGTCGCCTAGAACTTAGAACTAATTAAACCTAACCAACCTAAGGACATCACACACATCCATGCCCGAGGCAGGATTCGAACCTGCGACCGTAGCGGTCACGCGGTTCCAGACTTAAGCGCCTAGAACCGCACGGCCACACCGTGGCTATGTAATAGGTCTGAAAAGACACCATCGACAGGAGGATGGGCAATTCAAACTTGGAATGGCACATCACTGTGGCGGGGAGGGAGCAAACATCACCAAGGCCTTCCATCGCTCTGCACTCCTCCAGAACGTTCATCCTCATCGTCGACGTCGTCCGCCCAGGAGGACAGGCTTCTCACTGGGCTGGTTCCGTGGGACACTATCAGAGGTGCGCCCGCAGACAGCGTTAGAACAGAAAGGAAGCCAACAAGCCAACTGCATCAGACGCATGGCCGGGGGGGGGGGGGAGGGGGGGAGGAAGATCGGTGTCCGTAGGTGGATGCTGACTGGAGACGTAGGCGGGGGAAGACGTCGCGTCGTCTGGTGCTAGGGTGTCAGAGCACAGTGCATCATGAGTAGGAGGGTCGTCAACCTGTGGACTCATCCGATGGAAGCAGTCATCAGGAGTAGTACAGCCCGGTTTCTATCGTTTCCTCGGCGACCGTTGCTTTCTAACATGTCGTTCCGTGTCGGATGCCAGACGGCAGAAAAGCGGAGGTCGGTACAGTCCCACGATCAACATTTATGAAGTCGGGACGGACGGCTTGCGTCTGCTGGCGGTCATCGTTCGTTGATACTGCGTCCAGTGGCAGCACAGGAGAGACAGGCAAAACGTCCATCGCGTTGCCGAAACAAGTCGACGCCGGTGCCGACTGACTCTGAGGGGTCGCAGCAGGCAGCCCCACCGCGGTCACGTAATATAAACACTGTGGGCACTGGAGGGAGAGCGACGAATCAGTCTACGTCGGAGACATTCAGAACGGTCATGGCCTTTCTGATCACAACCAGAACAACTGTGCGGCTGGCCATAGTACATGACTACCCTTCTGCAGTCAAGTAGGAAGGCACGTGCTTCCTCAGTTCAGTCTTTGTCTGCCGGTCACCATTGAGAACACGGTAGTAGTCTGACGTCTTACACGTTTCTGCAGCGTGACTGACGACGTTGTCGTGAAGTTTAAAGGCGGCCACGACAACGTTCGACGGCACGTTAAACGGGAGTTCGAAAATCCGCAACGTTCGGAGGCCACGACCACGAAAGCTCCTATATGACCGTCAGAGTACGGCAGCTTGAGATGGTTAGCATGGCGCCGCAGAACGTCAGTACAGTGGTACTGAGGATCGAAAAACGAATTCCGAGAACACCACACAGTTTTCATTTGCCAGGAAGTTTCGTATCAGCGCACACTCCGCTGCAGAGTGAAAATCTCATTCTAAATTCCGAGAACATCTTGCGGTGGAAGACGCATTTCGTCCCGTATAAACTATTCAGCTTCGTACGCTTTGGGTCGTTCATGATCCAGAGGCTACGTTAATTCAATCGCGACTTGGCGACAGGAAAACTCCACGATGGTCGGTGAATTGTGACACGAATACAAACTAGTACGCGCGCTCGCTCGCAAGAAGCACAACAGGCGAGATGCAAACAAGGCTTGCTCGCCTCGCCACTGCTGGGAGCAGACTGCGATTAAAATGTCTCATGTGGTAAGACGCCTAGTTTTCACTCTTTTTGGGGAGGAGACATTTACACTGAAACGCCAAGGAAACAGTTCGTTTAGTTCTTCAGTGTATATTCTAAGCACTTAATAGTTCAGTTCTGAGTGTTCAAAGTCAGGCGTATCCTTGTGAGATTAATTTTTAGTGCTATTGGTTAACGTTGGAAGTTGATTATAAAAATTGGTTGTGGATGACGGGAATTGAATCCGGTGCCTTTCACATGCAAAACGACTGTTACACCATGAAGCTACAGCTCAGTTAATACAAACGGAAGATTGATAACTTGATTCCAGTCCCCCGCTTCAACGCAATGTCTGCGCTGCCGCTCAGACATCGACCGCACTATTTCCGCCAAGAATTCACTTAGCTTCCCGGAGGTTACGAACTGCGGTGTGCTGGAAACGTAGTAAATAACTAGAGAATGGTTTTCCCACGCTGTATACAGATATTTCAGTTATACGTTGTTCACATATATAGTCGTCAGTCGGATGATCTCGGAACATTTGAAGACATGCGCATCTAATCAAAATAATGGTCCTTCCAGCGCGTATACCACCTTCAAATACAGCGTGTGTGTACAACCTGTGAGAAATGCCAATTATCAAAAAACTTTAACTTTATACTTGTGTAGCCCTTTGGATTATCGTTCCTGGGTAAATGTTGTATAAATGCTAGAAACTCATTCAGACAGTTTCTGCTTGAGGAATATAGACTTCATGGTTTTAACACTCATCTCTTAAGAAGAGCTTTACGAAGGAAACCATTTCTTCCATAAGCACTAGATATGGCAGGCTTGGGATGTTTCCGAACTGAGAGTCAAACAAACCATGGAATCCATGTTTCGTATTCTCTCCCAAACTTGCTTCCTTGATTCTATTAAGGGAGCGTGAAGATGATGAATCTCCAGCCTCGTGTAGCACATGCATCAGCTCTGAGGCTACACGGGGCTCTCTATTTACTGAAGTGTTTGCTGTATCTTCTGGAATATTGCACATTTATTTCATTTATCTACAATTGTCACAACTGAGTGTTTGTATAGGGCCACGAAGCAAAGTACGTATAAGTCAATAATGTTCTCTACTGAGGACTGCATTAATGTTTAACTTTTGTATTTTCAATTTTTACTTACTTACACTAATGCTAAACGGAAATAATGAGAAATTGATTGTATTTATTACTTCGGAGAAAAGGGGGCAAACTATTTTCATAAAATGCATCAAACGAGCAGGCCAACGAATATCTGGGACATTAAATTTCCAGGAAGGAATTGTGTGACGTACATGAGAACTTAATATGTAAAATTAGATACCGTAATTTTATTGTTCTACAGTTGATGATTTACATGTACTGTGCGCATTTTTACAATTGCATGATGGTTTTAAAATTTCTATAGAAAAACTGACGTGGTTTACAAGTTCTCTGTCATCGCAGAATGTGGCAGCAAAGCACGCGTAACGCATTGTTTCGCCCCAATATATTGGTAATGGAAAGTACTTTGATGCAATTTTCTGGGGATATGACTGCTTTTTCTCTCTCGATGAGATTAAATTGTTTGCCTGAAGATAAAAATGGACTTCACAGGATACACTAGCGAGTGCATTTTTTTTTTTTTTTGTGGGGGAGGGGTGGGGGAGAGTGATGTGGGGTGGGGAATAATGTGTGGACTGCAATAATATTTCTGACTTGCTTAAATATTTCTGAAAAACAAGTTTCCTGGAAGTAGAAAGTTATAGAAAGATATATTTTCACTAAACTCACTGTAAGCCTACTGCATTACCTCTAACTCGTCTTATGCCTGGGAAAAGAGCAAATATGTTGAAAAGAAAAGCGGGTATTACCTATCACCACCTCTAACTTTGTCTACCTTTCACATTATGGCCCTCGAGTCAAGTAAAGCCAAAACCAAAGCAGGGATGAAGCGGTATCATTTAAACTATTTATCGCAATGGGACTGGAGCCATAAAGGAGTTAATTTTGTGAAGAGTGTGAACGAGGCGGTGTGTGTTAGCAGCGTATACTGAATATTGTTCGGCATGTATGCGCACTTGCCTTGACAGTCTGCAGTCAAATCACATCTTAAATTTTAGTATGAAATGTATAATTTGTGTATAATTACTGATTAGTAATATTCCACAGTTTTCAGGATTAACAAATTGTACGTAAGTAGCTAGTAAGTGACTAAACACTACAGAAAATATACTGAGTTCATTTCAACAAAAAGTATATTTCCGTCTTTTCTTATTTGTAGAATGCACCTACATGTTCCTTTCCAAAATGAGTATACATTCTTGCTACTTGTTTTTGAGCTGTCATAGGCCTATTATCTATTTCAAAATATAGCCGATAAGAAAGCTAAGCCTAAGTGTAGTAATTAAGTTAGGTACAAAGTGTAAACTAAAGTCTCCCAGCTTTCTTTCTCTGAAATCTGGTCAGCGTACATTTCGGACCAAGGCCTGCAAATACCATACCCTTGGACTAAATCGGTAATGACAAGTAGACGCTGTCCCCTAGTAAATGCGGAACACAATTGAGAGTGTTATTGTCCTCATCGGCAGTTATACACCCTAACTGCCTAAGTTACAGCGTCTCCGATAATGTCATTGTCGATGGGATGGTAATGCAGAGTTGAAAAGAATATGGTGGTGATCGCTTGTACACATGAATTCTGTCGTCACGAAACTTACGTGTACAAAATAAGTAGCGAGGATACAGATATGCTGCATACACAAACTGCATAGCTTAAAAAAAAGTGGTTAAAGCGTTGGAGTGCTAATTCATTGTGCTCTGCAAGCGTGGGCTCGAATCCCATCCTAGTCGAATATTTTGATTCTTTGCGTGGCGACAACTTAAATTAGGTGCAGTTGGATGACTTCATAAATAGTATTAAGTTCAAAGTCGCATCGCTTCATAAATAAGCTGTATAGCTCACTGCGCCACTTCACATTTCGTACGGAACAATCTGCGGCGACTGTAAATTCTTTCGACCAGTTTTCATTAAACTTTAACATATTATCTTAGTGTATAATGCTTTGTGTACCACTTAATCATAATTTACTGCAGACATGTTTTCATTTGGTTCCCGACTTTTATTGAAAGTGAACATTATTTTTTGCATGATTCTTTAGTAACCACTTACTACTTATCAGTGATTCTTGTTGACTGAATAATGAAACGTTGCCTTTATGTTTTGGAAATTAAATTAAGTGCAAGACTCATACAAAAAAGTCGAAACTGGCAAGACAGAAACTTAGTCATAGTAACTAACTCAAAGACTCATAAGTATAAATTAAACTTAAACATTCGAATATAATGAGCTGATCAAAAAATGTAATTAAATCACATTGTTCTATGTAAATAAAGTATTTTTTTCACAGCAAAGTGCGCGCGAACAGATTTTATAGTCACTTCAATAAATTCGTGTAACGTATGATTTTATGCAGAGAATGTTATTTTTTGTCTCAGTGCTCCACATATTATTAGCACAAATATATCAACAGGATATAAAACCATACAGGCGAAAATAAATGCAAACTTGAATTTCAGTATGTGATTTTAATTTTACTCCTACCTACGTGCGTATAGCAATGATAATAGACGTAATTTGTGCCTAGGATGCTGAATGAAGAGGAAGCACTGAAAAAATGCGTTTAAATAAAGTATTTCTAAAAGTAAATGAGACTCATAAACGGGATTAAAATGACTAAATGCAATTTTAATTTGTACAGCCGAATTGTGAAGTAATAGGATAGTCTACTTGATGCCCTGCTCATAATTTCTCACCAGTCGGCAATGTTTGTAGCATAAAAGTATGTTTAAATATATTAATATCGGTATTTATGTCGATAACGGGCTCTTTTTCTTTTTTTAATGAAAATATTCTATGTCATTTAATACTTCCATTCTTTGGAATATGGTTATATTTTTGCAGATAGTTATATTGATTTTTAGCTTGGATAATGTTATGAAGTATTAGCAAAATTCAGCTGTACTTGAAATTTGATTCCTATGAACATGTGGCTGTTACCAAAGTAAAATCTAGGAAACAAAATGTCACCGAATTTAATGAGATTCTCTTTTAAAGTAGTGTACTTTTTCTCTCCATTTCTCAGCATCAAAAAACTCAATTTAGGAAGAGTGTTATTTTGTAGCTCAATCTGGGAAGATTGAACTACAGGTACAGTGGTTCGATGAGGTCTTCCAGATTAATAATGACATTTCCTTGAACACACTACAGGGAAATGAAAAAAGAACACCATAAGCTCGTCGACCCAGCGGAGAGAAATTTTACTGGCACACTCTTGAGGAAATATACGATCACAACGACAGAATCATACGCATTTGAGTATAGCCGACTGGGCGTGCGAAGTGTCAGCGCTAGTACTCAGCATACCCTCCTTTTGCAGCAGTGCAGGCTACAATCCTCCTACGGAGACGATAGTAGAAGTGACGAATGTAATTTTGCGGAATGGCCTGCCACGCTGTTTCTGCCTGGTGCCTCAGTTGGGACAGGTTTCCTCCCGGTATTGCAGACCACGCAAGAACACGTTTCATCCAGTCCCAAACATGCTCAATGGGGGACATATCTGGGGAATATGTTGGCCACGGTATTTGACAAACTCCTTGGAGAGCAAGTGGTGAGGCACGGGATACATGTCACGTTGCGTTTTGTGATCGCCTTGTTGGTGCACGAAGCAGAGCACGACGGGTTGAATGATGTTTTGGATCTACCGTGCACTGTTCATTGTTCCCTATACGATCACCATAGGAGAACAGCCATTGTAAGATACGGCTCCACACACCATATGCCGGTGTTGGCTCTGTGTGCCTCTGTAGTATACACTATGGTCGTTGGCGCTCATCGGCACTACACCACACACACTCACGACCATCTTTGGCGCTAAGGTGAAAGCGACTCTCGGCACCGCCGACGGAAAAGTCACCATTCGTCCTTCTACAAGCGTCTACCGCGACACCAGAGAAGTCGGGCTGCACGGTGATGGGGCGTGAGGGGAAGTCGTCCTAACGGCACGCAGTATCATAGTCGTGCTTCGCGGAGATGGTTGCAAATGGACTTCGATGATACTCGCAGAGCAACAGGTACTCTAACTTGGTGTGCAGCTGCGGAGCGGTCCGATAAGGCACTTAGTAAGATGTGACGGTTTGGCGTGCATCTATGTGTCGCCGCAGTCCGGACCCACGCTGATGGGGATGTGCACCTTCTGCTGATCACTTGTGGAAAAACTAATTCACTGTGAAGATCTTCAAATGGTTCAAATGGCTCTGAGCACTATGGGACTTAACTTCGGAGGTCATCAGTCCCCTAGAACTTAGAACTACTTAAACCTAACTAACCTAAGGACGTCACACACATCCATGCCCGAGGCAGGATTCGAACCTGCGACCGTAGCGGTAGTGTGGTTCCAGACTGTAGTGCCTAGAACCGTTCGGCCACTCCGGCCGGCACTGTGAAGACCTCTCTCCCCACGTGTAACGTAGTTCTGCGGTATGACCAGTCAGCCTCCCGCAGAAGCACTATACGCCCACAATCTAACCCATCAACTGCACAAAAGGTTCATGTGTACGTTCGCACAGGATCCTAACAATGTTGCAGACACAGAATGAGCTTTGTGTATGACAAAAACTGACAGATGCTGCTGTGGAAGTGAAGAACTGCTGCGAAGTTCGCAACATTCCATGGCTGATAACGTGGTTCGTGGTTTCGCTCTCTTTGTTATTGCTCGTGTAACAACTAATATATTGATAAATGGATGAGATAAAATACGTTGCTACGAAAAGAGCCCTGAAATACTTTTTAGGGATGCTGTACTGTGACTTTCTTTGGATCAGTAATTTTCAACAAAACAAAATATATTATGTTCTTATTATTCTGGATCCGGCTTTCTATAAAAGGAACATTGTTTCGTTACTTTAACCCGCTATAAAGTTCAACATATCTTTCTTACTTTGCAGTTACTGAAAAGGCTACTGAAAATTATTTCGTTATCAATACTGATGTTACAGTACGCAATCTTTGTTCAACATCAAAATTTTGCAGTGGATTTTTGTTAACATTTAAACACTAATAAGAACCACGACTAACACGAGAACATGCGACTATTATCAGAGAAAAAAATATTTTACTATAATGTTTGCCAGACCAGAACTACGCACAGCAAGATTTCTTTTATGTCATGAAGGTAAATTATCTTTTTGCACTGTTAATAATATAACACCATCCGCAGCCCGCGTCCACCTGTAAAACACACCATAAAATCTGCCACCCTGCCCTGCAATCCTGAAAGCTTAAAGAAATAATTTTAGTTCACTATTATCTGTCCGCTTCTTTGCGGTGTGATTGGTTTCATTTAATGCACTTTGAATGCGCCGCGGAAGTTGCTCGTTCGTTCGCAGCGCAGCTCTGCACCACGAATAATATTTAAATAGCTGAAAATGTTTTAAAAGGATGAGATAAAATACCAGGCAAGCTTATTTCAAATCATAACGCAAGTTTTCATTAAGTAACTCTATTCAAAACATTTAGACAGATTAAATTCTTACACACCTTTACAAATCAATGCATGATGGCGTCCGTCTCTCAATCTTGACAAAAGAATGCTACACAACCATACAATATGGCGTCACAGGCTCTTCCTACTCACGTGACTCCAAAAGACAACAGAGAAATTAATGCTCGGTCACTACTATTTATACTCGGTTTGATACATTTACATATTTGTTTGATATTTAATAGGTATCGTCTGTGGCGGTTTCAGTACTCACCGACACAGATATTATCTTTAAAAAAATCGATGCATAATTCTATACAAGTATAAAAATGACATATAATGGTTTCTCTTTATTACATAAAGTTCACACAATCATTGTCCATGCAGAAATAAAATTATAATTATCCAGTTCAATTATTTTTTTCTTTTTTTTACCACGTATAATATGTGTTTTCCCAGGACACGTTACGGCGGTTTATCCGCAGTGCTGCACGTTTAATCGTAGTGTAATGTACAAGTACGGCATGCCTTAGTAACTTAGTGACTCCGTGTCCATGCGACAGACATTTCTTAGTTCAAGTTGCTTAATTTTGTTTAATCTGTTCCTCGTGGGGCTGTGGTGTGGCGACCTCAGCTCACAGGTAACTCTAAACCTCTCCGTTGGGAGCGTCACGAACCACTAAGGCCGGAAACATTCCGCACTCTCCAGCAGACACTACATTGCTATCTGTCACGGCGCGAGGACCGAAGTGTGTGTGTGTGTTGTTGTTGGATGTGCATTACGTTAAATAACCACCGAAGTGTGTGTGTGTGTTGTTGTTGGATGTGCATTATGTTAAATAACCATCGGGGTGCTTATAGCAAACTATGTGATAGCAGTCGTTTGTCTTGTTGCGATATTGTAGTGCCAGTGTTGTTAAGAAGAAGGCTGCAATGTTCCTTCGGACATGCTCCAACATAATCCGGGTTCGATTCCCGGTTCGGCACAAATTTTCTTCGTCATTCCCTCGTTACAGGTTGTGGTTGTTCCTATTCGCAACTGCGAATACATTTCATTTATATATCTTGTTGTTGTGCAGATCAACAAAATGTCTTGTCTTTAGACAAAGTGTACAATTTCATTGGTTCCTAGAAGCATATTGGCTCTGCCTGCCAACAAGGGAAATACCACTTTTGTAATGAAGACCGAATGTTATGAGCAGAAGATAAATGACGTATTAGATCCAACAACATACAGAAAGCTAAGCACAAATTCGGTGCAGCTGATCACATGGAATACGAATCGGCTAAACAAGGGATCGTTTCTCTCAGCAGACATGCAGAGGAACCTGCGGGTGGGTTACCAAAAATCCGTAAAGATGATGTACCATTAAGACAAATCGTAAGTGCTCCTGTTTCATAGATGTAAAAACTGGTGAGACACTTGGCCTCTCTGCTTCAGTTGCACATGGGACTCTTAACATTTCACTGAGAATTTGAAGAAACTAAAATTGCACTAGCAACATTACTGTCAGCTTTGACATTCTTTCCTTCTTTCTTTAGCAAAGGACCACTCAGTATCTTTCTGGAAAGTGTTGCTTCTGTTTTCTGCAGCATATCACGAAGTTGCTTCATTCACATACACTACTGGCCATAAAAATTGCTACACCAAGAAGAAATGCAGATGATAAACGGATATTCATTGGACAAATATATTATACTAGAACTGACATGTGTTTACATTTTCACGCAATTTGGGTGCATAGATCCTGAGAAATCAGTAACCAGAACAACCAACTCTGGCCGTAATAACGGCCTTGATACGCCTGGGCATAGAGTCAAACAGAGCTTGGATGGCTTCAACACGATACCACAGTTCATCAAGAGTAGTGTCTGGCGTATTGTGACGAGCCAGTTGCTCGGCCGCTATTGACCAGACGTTTTCAATTGGTGAGAGATCTGGAGAATGTGCTGGCCAGGGCAGCAGTATAACATTTTCTGCATCCAGAAAGGCTCGTACAGGACCTGCAACATGCGATCGTGCATTATCCTGCTGAAATGCAGGGTTTCGCAGGGATCGAATGAAGGGTAGAGCCACGGGTCCTATCACATCTGAAATGTAACGTCCACTGTTCAAAGTGCCGCAATGTGAACAAGAGGTGACCGAGACGTGTAACCAGTGGTACCCCATACCATCACGCCGGGTGATGCGCCAGTATGGCGATGACGAATACACGCTTCCAATGTGCGTTCACCGCGATGTCACCAATCACGGATGCGACCATTATGATGCTGTAAACAGAACCTGGATTCATCCGAAAAAATGACGTTTTGCCATTCGTGCACCCAGGTTCGTCGTTGAGTACACCATCGCAGGCGCTCCTGTCTGTGATGCAGCGTCAAGGGTAACCGCAGCCATGGTCTCCGAGCTGATAGTCCATGCTGCTGCTAACGTCGTCGAACTGTTCGTGCAGATGGTTGTTGTCTTGCAAACGTCCCAATCTGCTGACTCAGGGATCGAGACGTGGCTGCACGATCCGTTACAGCCATGCAGATTAGATGCCTGTCGTCTTGACTGCTAATGATACGAAGCGGTCGGGATCCAGCACGGCGTTCCGTATTACCGCCCTGAACCCACCGTTTCAATATTCTGCTAACAGTCATTGGATCTCCACCAACGTGAGCAGCAGTGTCACGATGCGATAAACAGCAATCGCGATAGGCTACAATTCGACCTTTATCAAAGTCGGAAACGTAATGGTGCGCATTTCTCCTCCTCACACGAGGCATCACAACAACGTTTCACCAGGCAACGCCGGTCAACTGCTGTTTGTGGATGAGAAATCGGTTGGAAACTTTCCTAATGTCAGCACGTTGTAGGTGACGCCACCGGCGCCAATCTAGTGTGACTGCTCTGAAAAGCTAATCATTTGCTTATCACAGCATCTTCGTCCTGTCGGTTAAATTTCACGTCTGTAGCACGTCATCTTCGTGGTGTAGCAATTTTATCGGCCAGTAGTGTATTAACACTTGCAGATTTATGAGGAACAGCGAGTTCTAAAAATAGCTGGAAGGTGTCGCCATTCGTAGTTTAGAGAAACCAATGGTTGTCAAATTCTTCATGGGGCATTTCAAAAAACAGTCATTGGACCCGAAACCATGTAAACGTAAGTTGTGGTACAGCTGCATCAACAACACCTTTGTTGTGTGTAGCATGGCGAGGAACAGCTCGGTGACTTCCTAAGACATGTGCACAGTCTCCATGGCAGCTCACTTTCTAGAGAAGTGGTAAGGAATCAACAGCTACCCTTTCTAGCGGTCTAGAGGTGTTGGTTACGGAAAAAACTAAGAACAAGGGCTACATTGAGTATCGAAAACCGATGTCAGCAAAAATCATTATCCAAGCCAGATGATGGAAATTAGTAACACACTCTCAACAAGTGCAGGACAAATATATGAGCCTTAGCATCTCGGACGTGAGATTCAGCACGTTAAATGCGTACTGAGGAGAAACAGGTACTCCAGTCCATCAATTGTATAAGAAGTGACATGTAACATAACACTTGGCAATACGATACAAATGGTTCAAATGGCTCGGAGCACTATGGAACTTAACATCTGAGGTCATCAGTCCTCTAGAACTTAGAACTACTTAAACCTAACTAACCTAAGGACAGCACAAACATCCATGCCTGAGGCAGGATTCGAACCTGCGACCGTAGCGGTTCGAGACTGAAGCGCCTAGAACCGCTCGGCCACCACTGCCGGCAATGCGATACATATGATGAAGTGTCGAATATGACTTCTTTTGTCGTACTTCCCCAGCATGAAGAAGGGGATCGCCCTTACATTTCTCAAACACTGTGTTAAGCCTATTTACAACCTGACCAAGGAAATCAGAGTGTTTCAGATGGCCAAAGGACAAAAGAAATGAGAGGGACTCACTCGCAATATCGGTAATATGCCGCATCCACACACTTGCGAAAGAGTCTCTGTTGTAATGAGCTGCTGATCCATCAGTAGCGGGACTACCAAATATAAACGGTGATGCAGGATGGGAAAGGTGGTGAAATCGGACTTAGTGGTGCATGTGCTGTATGAGACAGACCATGTAGAATTCGCCAACACACAGGATCTCAGTGTAGAGATGAACTACCAACCCAATTTGTTAAGGTTGGCCATAGAAACTCGCAGAAATGAAAATATTTATCACAAGAAATAAGAAGGTCCTGCAGCAAACGAGCGCTGCAGGTAGCAAGGGGATAACCACAATGTTAGTTACTATGGAACACCCCTCAGACATTGATACAACAAGGAGATTTAATCTGACTGTTTCGTCACCAACAAAACATTTTGCCTGGGCCAGGCAGCAATCCGTCATGAAGACTGCCAACTGGTACAAGGTGGGTGGAGGAAGCTGTATAAGAGATACTGTTGTAAACTGAGCTTTTGGGCAAATGGTGGATAGGTCACTAACCTCTGTGCATTCTCATGTTAGAAACTGGGACGACACAGACAGAGTGGCTGAGTGTAACCCCCCCCCCCCCCCCCCGCCTCTTCCCCCTGGCGCCATGAAGTGGCCAGTTTCTTGTAGTGAAAAACATGTATTTCACAGACATGACTGTCTGTGAAGCTTAACAGCCTTGTTTCAGGAATTGGAAATGGTTGGCCTAGAAAGAACACATCTTTCCATAAATGAGGGACGTTGGTCCCCTCTAGGCAGACGTTTTTTTGCCAATAAATGGCCATGCTTACCATGAGAACGACACCTCCCTGGTCTAAAATAATTTTTTTTCAGACAAGAGAGATTTGGAGTCGCTGACTGGATCCTCTCAGGATATGGAAAGTAGAGGTTTCCTCCCTCATCGTGGGAACCCTGGTGCTGCGTGTGGATTTGCTACCAGGCCAATAGAACAGTGAAATACGGGAGATTCAATAAGCAGAGGGTAGTTTGGTTGGTTTGTGCCGTGCGGCTCCCATACCAAGGCTTGATGGAAAGTTGTTGCGATCTTTTGCCTTCTTCGTCTTCTGATTCTCCCCTGGTGGAGAATTTCAGGTCTTTCCTTAGTGAGTGAGACTTACAGTCAATATCTTGTGGTGGACTAACAACCAGTGGCTGTTACCAATTGCAGTGATAGTGGAACTGCAGTCGTCTCGGACATCTCGTGTGTCACGATGATGGACTTACTCGTCTGGGTCGGCCGTCTGATGTTTGACAATTCCGTCGTGCCTGTGAGTCGAATTGGCTTGGCCAGACCAGAGAACAGGTGCTCCTCACACTGAAATCTGCTGGCATTTCAGGGCTCTGACAAGGAAGTTTCCCGCGTTCAGATAATCAGAACGCAGGGCCCCATAGCTTGCAAATTTTTGTAGAGGCTGCTGCAGCACACGGCCCCTCGTCCACAGCGCGCCGTCTACCACCTGAATCAAGATGTAAGAGTAAAATACTGCTGCACTCGTGTAGGGTTGTTAAATGATATTCACAGCTCCCTGTTTGTGGTATACTTTGTCGAGGTAGGTTCCGTTTGAAGAGAGGTGGACCTCACATTCTAGTAAACAAAGACAGACTGCGTTGTAAGAGGAATTCAGTCAGGGGAAAATTTGTATAGCTTCCACCCCAATGTATGCTCTGCCTAGCAAATACCATTCCTTTTCTGATTTGTGTGTCATTTTTGTCTAAGATTTATCTTGTCATTTTGTAAACTTAAATACGCCACTTTTCTCATTCATACTCCCTCAGCTATTCGCGGATTTTATTGTGATGGTTCATGGCTACACCAGCAATTTAACGTTCCATATTATTAAATTTATTAATTTGATCATTAATTTGTGCCGGCCGGGGTGGCCGAGCGGCTCTAGGCGCTACAGTCTGGAACCGAACGACCGCTACGGTCGCAAGTTCGAATCCTGCCTCGGTCATGGGTGTGTGTGATGTCCTTAGGTTAGATAGGTTTAAGTAGTTCTAAGTTCTAGGGGACTGATGACCTCAGAAGTTATGTCCCATAAAACCCAGAGCAATTTGAATCATTAATTTGCCTTCTGATAGTGACCACAGGCATAGGCAACAAAAGTACCATGAGTAAATTCAATAATTCATACACAAAAAGTAAGGTTATAGCTCAGGAGTTGAATGTCACTGAGAAGATAATATTTTTTTTACGTAAAAATAGTAACATTTAGCATCACTCAGACATATATTTATGATTAAAGGAAGTGACTGCTTGCACTATAGCCGTCCATAATAGCGAAAGTGCTGCTGCTGCAGGCTTTTGTGCACCAAATGACCTCACAATTATGTTCCATAAAAGTTCAATGGGATTCATATCTTGCAATCAGGGTGGCCAAATCATTCGCTCGGACTGTCCAGAATGTTCTTCAAACCAGTCGCAAACAGCTGTGGCCCAGTGAAATGGCGCATTGTCATCCATAATAATCCCATCGTTCTATGAGAATATGAAGTCCATGAATGGCTGTAAATGGTCTCAAATTAGCCAGACAATCATTTCCCGTCAGTGGTAGGTTCACCTGGAGCAGAGGACCCGGTCCATTCCACGTAAACACAGTACAAATCATTATGGAGCCGCCATCAGCAGGTACAGAGTCTTGTTGACAACTTGGGACCGTAAGTTAGTGGGGTCTGCGCCACTCTCTAACCCTACCATCAGCTCTTATCAACTGAAATCGGGACTCATCTGACCAGGCGACGGTTTTCCAGACGTCTAGAATCCTACCGATATGGTTACGAGGCCAGGAAAAGCACTGCAGGCGATGTGCTGTTAGCAAAGGCACTCGCGTCGATCGTATGCTCCCATAGCCCATCAACACCAAATTTCGCAGTACTGTCTAACGGATATGTTCATCGTGTATCACACATTGATTTCTGTGGTTATTTCACGCAGTGTTGCTTATCTGTTACCACTGACAACTCTACTCAAATCTCATCAGTAATCTGCATGTCACTTCATGCAAGAGATCAAAGATTTTTTAGTTCAGTACAGTCCGTTCTTTCTCTGCCTCGTGATGGCTGGGTGTTGTGTGATGTCCTTAGCTTAGTTAGGTTTAAGTAGTTCTGTTCTAGGGGACTGATGACCTAAGATGTTAAGTCCCATAGTGCTCAGAGCCATTTGAACCATTTTTGAACAGTCCGTTCTATTGAGTTGTTGATGCCTGTGCAGGTGGGGTAGTCGCATTTGATTGTTGAGTTGAAGGATTTCAATAACTCGCTCTTTTATTCCTCTATAAACATAGTTTCTGGTAGTTAATGCAACAAATACCGAATCTTACAAACGCTCTGACTCAATGCAACACTCTAAGTCCTAAATAAGTCGATTTACTTGTTGTATATAATGTCAAATGTAAAATGGAATCTGAACTTACTTTTCACGTTCTCTCGCCATTTGTAACCGTATCAAGTCGCTTGGCTGTGGACTTGAAATTTCGACTTAATTTCAACTGCCCTATTTTCTCGCGACGGGTTTTTTAACGTACCTCCTCAAACGACGGCCGAAGGTTAGCTATTTTAAAGGATTCCTAATACAGGCAGTGAGTTCACACTGCGGTACAAGGTCATGAACAATACTCAAGTGTTGATAACGGCGTCTACACTCTTGCAAATTATTCGCACTTAATAATCCAAGTTCTGACATACAAGGTTTGTTACATTCAACGCTCAAAACCCCACAAAAATATACTTAGAACAAAAATCGATCATCCCATAAATAGTGGTATCAGCCATTTGCACGCAAAACTACGCCTCTTACCACGACAAACATTTTAATGATCGCCTATTCGACGTCGAAGAGAAGAATTTCGGTAACACGAAGAAACAAAATGTTTATAGAATAGGACAAAAATATTGTCAACCTATTGATTTATACTTCTTTATGCAATATATGCCCCACATGAGAGGGATCCCTACTTTTGTACGACTACAATGTGAAAAACAAGTAGACTTACGCCATCTCCATTTCATCATTGGATTCACTCTGTGCTATATAATCAACTTTCTGCACCGAAGTACGAGCATATACTACAGTATCCTTGGCAGATGGGATGTTATGATATAAGGATACCAATGACATCGTTAACATAATTAGTATGGCGTTTGATACTGGACTGCATGAATGCAGAAGTGATGTTGAATGTGAAAAAAAAGCGCCTTTAGTCAGATGTGCACATTTTTCTGTTTCACTTTGCTTCACCCACATTTCTAAAATCTCCGCACCTTTACTTCGAATAGCTGTGCAACACTGTCAGGTCAGTTATTCAGGTAGCACAGTTATTTTAAGAAGATGGAAACATAACAGTTAACTTACTGTTGTTGGGTTGTGTCTGCTTTTTCTTACCTCACGTCACCAAAATTGCTACCCTAGACCTTTAATAGCTAATCATTAGAATGTGTATAATGGTAAGAGCCGCCGTTTTCTGTATCTTTTTCGGATTAACGATTTACATTGTAAGCACGTGTTCGTGTTGTTCCAAGCGTTCGAGTACACTCGCATGCCCCTGTCAGATTAATTACTAATGCTATTGAATGAAGTTGGAAGTTCATTATAAAAATTGGTTGGAGATGCCGGGGATCGAACCCGGGGCCTTTCACATGCAAAGCGAACGCTCTAACACTTTTTTTATGAACCTTTATTAAAAAAACAATGTTACATATTCCAAATACACACTAAGTTTTACATATATGAAGTTATTTAAACAAAACGGTTTGATCATTTCAATTGCGCTGACATTAAGGAAAGACAATAGAAGATTGTGTTACTGACTAAATCACCAGAAAGAATTAAATTAAACATAAATACTTGAGAATGGCGGAAAGGAGATATATAATAAAATTGACTAGCCTTCCAACTACACTTTCTGGACATTAATTGAATCTAAGTATTTGAAGTGATCAGATCTATATAATCAGTTTTTCACTGCAAAAATGAACAGGGCAATGTGCCAGGCATTGAATATTACATTTATCAGATAGAATCTTATGGTTTTAACCAATCGATAAGGAGATTTCTACAAAAACTGTCTATTTCCAATTTCTAGTATAAGCCAATAATGCACCTTTCATGTTTTGTGTTTGGCACTATTAGACATACAATCTCAATGTCACATAGTTCTATACATTAGCTTATAAATTTCAAAAAACTACCCTCTGAAGTAGAAAAAGCACACATCATAAATATACTGTAAAATCTTAAATAGTATCCTTAAGGTAACTACAATACATCACTGTCAACACAGTCTTCTTTTTTATATTAACCAATGCCCATTCTTTCAAATACAATTTTTAGCATATTACCGAACTTTTTCTTGTGATTCGAATAGCTTCTAATTTTGTGGAACTCACACAGCATGTGTGCCTTGAACTCTATGATGCTATCGGATCCTAATTTGTTAAGGACGTAGTTAACAAAATTTCCCTGCAACCAGTAAACAGCGTTATTTTTTGCTTCTGGGAAATAGCGTGCTTCAGACCTGTGTATCAATGACAGCGATATATACTCAGGGGATGTTCTTGTAATCAGAGCTATTTGCTCCCGGATCCACTTCCAACTACTCATGTGACCACTGAAAGTATATCGATGAATTACTGTGTCAAATAGATGACATTGTTGACATAAATTTGTTTCACAGAGTCCGATTGCGTGCAGGCTTTCATTGGTGCTAACTATGTTGTTAACTGTCTTGTACCATGACGTTTTTATATTAGACGTGAGCACATTTGAACTAATATTTTTCCAAATCTCAGTCCACTCAATGTTTGGAAACTGTCGTTCTATTTTGTTTCTTCCTTCGCTTTTCTTTCGTTCCCGCATTATGGCTCTCGATGTTAAGTGTCGGGACTGCCTGAGTTCGACACTGACATAACTAAACTCAACATAGAAAATCCTCACGTGCTGTAAGCGACTGTTGATATTCTGCACGTCAATCGGGGGAAGCAGGCTTGGAGGTTTAATGATCTCGAAAAGTTGGCTGATTATGCTTTCTCGCGAGTCTCTTATTAAATTAACTTGCCTTTTGATAAAAAGAGCAGAGGCTTTATCCGTTATATCAGTTAATCCTAGTCCACCATTTTTAGGATCTAAAGTGGCTTCTTTAGCAGGTACTCTGAACACTTCACCTCTCCACAAAAATTTTGTGATTTTGGACATTATTCTCCTCGCTATCATTCTCGGTATTGGAAACAGCTGCGCAGTATAATAAGCCTTAGCAAGAATGCATGAGTTGATATACTGTGTTCTTTGAACTTGGTTCACATATCGAGTTAAATTCTCTACGATGGCTCCTTGCACTTTATCTGCTGCAACTTTCCAGTTTAAAGCGGTCATTTTCATAGGGCATGCTGTCAGGGTGATCCCAAGTGTTTTATGTTGTCGGACTAATTTTGCCCACTCGACGATGATATTATCAAAACCTCTGAGATTTAACATCTTACTTTTTTTCCGTTTGCATTGGCTCCAGATGCTCTACAGTACGAATCAATCACTGTTGCTAGGGTGGTTACCTCGTCATTATTCCTTATAATGACCCCTATGTCGTCAGCATAGGCTCTCATAACTGTTTTGTTTCCTGATAATGTTAAGCCTTTTAATGTAGCATGGACGTGTCGGAGGAAAGGTTCCAGCGAAATTGCGAAGAGCGACATGGACAGAGGACTTTCTTGAGGAACACCTCGTTGTATTTGCATCGGCCTGGATTGTTGACAATTCACCGCTATTTTAGCATTTATTCCAGTTGCTATGTTCTTAATCAACTGTATAACCCTATCGTTGAAACCTATTTTCTTCAATGTCTGTAGAAGATATTCATGGTTTACTACATCGAAAGCCTTATAAAAATCTAAAAACAATAAAGCACACTTTATGTTTGTTACAGAAGTTATTGCAATGATATCCCTGAATTCCGCTAGATTTTGAAAAATGGTTCTGCCTTGCGCACAGTTCTGATGTTGACTAATAATTTTATCTGTAAGGCATGAAATTCTCTTGTTTATTATTCTAGCTATTAATTTATAATCAGAATTCAGCAGTGAAATTGGACGAAAATTATTTAAATCTTTGTTTCCATTATTTTTTGGCACCAGAACAATTTTACTCTCCTTAAACTCAGCCGGAATCATTTTACCCTGAATAACCTCATTTACAATGTCCGTGATTTTCGCACCTAATATTGGCCAGTAACGGATGTAAAACTCTGCTGGCAGACCATCCAGTCCTGGGGATTTTTTTGGTGGTGAGGCGCACAGTGTCTCATACACGTCTTCTTCACTGACAACCTCGAGAAAATTTTCGTTGTCATCTTCTGTCAGCTGTGGGGCTAGGATGCCAAGGAATTCTTGCAAGGAAGCATCACTACTTTGATGTACAGAATATAGCTCGCAATAATAGCGATAAATCTCGTCCATGATATCCTGCTGGGTTCTGAGAATCGTACCGTGTTTTGTTCGAATTTCTTCAATAAAAGTAATTCTCCCGCTTTTCGTATGCTTCACTAAATGATATAGGGAAGTAGTTTCATCTGCTGACACCGAATTTGCCTTCGATTTTATTTTCAACCCTTCCATTTGACTTCTCTTGATATTAAGTAACTTGGCTTTGACTTTTTTGATGACTACTATCCGAAGTGAGGAACCTGCTGAGACTTGATCATATAGATCTCTCAAAACGGAATAGTAATACTCTATAGTGCATTTCATGTCCCTTGCGCTCTGGGCACTGTATTGAATAAGAACTTTCCTCAACTTTGGCTTTGCCATTTTAACCCACCGGTCAATAGCAGTGGCATATCTACTACGGGCTCGCAGGCATATTGCCCATGTTTCTTTAATCAGATCTTCTAAATCATGATTTACTAACAAGGAAGTGTTCAAATTACACTGATTCTTGAATCGGCGAACCGGCTGTCTTGTTAGATTTATGCAAGCTATGACACTTGAATGATCTGAAAAGTATGTAGGAATGGTTTCTACTTTTGTCACGGAAGTTACAAGATTTTTAGAAATATATAGTCTATCAATCCTGCTACGTGATGTTGCCGTGACATAAGTGAACTCAACAGTGGAGGGGTATCTGATTTCACATATATCCTTTAATTCTAAACCAGTAACTAATTGTTTTAGTTCACTTGAGAAATTAAAATTAGGTAACTGATCTTTTCGATTCAAAACACAATTAAAATCACCTCCAAGTAATAACTGTCTTGGTGATTTCCTTAACAAGTATATCAAGTCATCTTTGAAGAAACGTGCCCTGTCAGCTCGATGAGAACTTCCTGAAGGGGCGTACAAGTTGATGATAGTCACATCATAGATATTTAGTCCTATTCCCATTCCGGATTCCAGTCGTTCCACCTCTCTTACTGCAATCCCTTCCCTTACCAAAATAGCTGTTCCAACACTTGTTTCGGGAGACACATTTATGTAACTGACAAAACCGGGAATTACCAAATCCGAAATTAGAACTTCTTGTAACAGGGCAATATCAGTCGCGGATTCGTACAAAAATTCCTTAAGGGCCGATAATTTCAAACCGGTCGTGATTTTATTTATGTTTATAGTGGTGACAAAATAAGATTGCGTCCTTGTGCTGTCACTATGTAGTTGTTTTGTTGAACTAATTTCGTTTACTGTGGTTCAGGGTTCAGTGAAGCTGTAACAGTTTTCTCGGAAGGCTGAACATGGAATAACACTTCAATCAGTTTATTAGTAACTGTCCCGTTTTTTTCCACTTCTGATGTTTTCTCTTGTACCGCAAGTAGACTGATTTCCTGGTAAACTTTCTGATTTTTCCTCCAGTGATTCGTGTACGACCGTTTCGGACTGAACATTCTTTGGGCTTGGTCGCCCCTACCGGATTTTCCCTTCCCTTGGTTACGAGCTACATTCTCATTTGGTTGCGTCGGTATTTTACTTCGCGGCTTATCTGGAGCAGCAGCAGACGCTTTAGCAATTTCGGTTGCCTGCGCCTGCCCTGAGGTGTTGACCGTGATTCCAGTTTGGCCACCACTTCCTCGTTCTTTATTAATTTCACTCACTTTCTGATCGAGGGAAACAAATGGAGACTGTAGTTTTGCAACCTCTCTTTGAATTTGTTTATTAACAGATAGATTCTGATCTTTACAATCGGCTACTGCACCTGTTGTTTCTTGCAAATCAATGTTGCTTACACCCCCTTCATTTTCAGGTACCGTATGTGTATTATCTTTCTGTTCATTAGTTTCCATTCGCATTTTGCCTTCAGGTTCCTCTGCCTTCTCATCGCACTGTTTGTGCTTGCGAAGTGAGGGAGTGGGACAAGACAGCTCGTCCTCTGAACAACTATCAGTTATCTCCAGAGGTCGTTTTTTCGGTTGCATTTCAGTTTCACAAGTAGTGGCAACGGGGTTTCATTTTGTTGTTAACGGGGGAAATTGACTGTTATCGTGAAGGGAGACATCAGCTTGTCCCGCTGCGTTAACATCCTCAACCAGTTGTTCCGGGCTATTCTTTGGTAACAGATCATTTAAGGTAAGCTTCTGACGCTGTATCAAATTACTTTTAAGAACAACAGTTCGCCGTGGACATTCCTGTCTGAAGTGGCCGGTTTCGTTACATATATGACATGTAGCTTCCTGACCTGTATAAACAATTTTTGCCTTATACCCACAAACAGTTATGTGAGACGGAATATTCGTCTTAACGTCCATCTCTACACAGCGGACCCCGTTAAAACACTGCAGTTTAAAGCGAGGCGACCATCTTTCATTTGCAATTGATTTAACGTCTCCGTAGTTTAAAAGAGCTTCCTTAATCTTATCATTTTCAATTTCAATGGTAAGATTCAAGACACGAACGGTTTTGTAATGAATGTCCGCTCTATAGATGGAAACTTTACTTTTATAACCATTTCTATGCACAAAATCTACTTCATAGCCCCACTTTCGTAACACTGTATCAACAGTCGAAGCACTGATTAACTTGACAAAAACACAGTATTTTTCCTGATCCAGTTGCCAGGTATGAACGGTTTCAGAATTTAGACCAATTACCTGTGTAATCCAGTCATCTATTTCCAGGGATGTCGGCTGAACAGGACGGGATTCCTTGTCAAAAGCAAATACCAGAGTATTCTTCCTGAGGTATGTAGCCATGGTTAATCCAGCGAAGCAATTTCGGTTAAACAACCGAAATTCCAAGTAGCAGCAGCAAAACCAGAAAGAGCGATCAGATCACAAGGAACAGGAACGAACACGGAGATTAACGGACGGACGGCACTCGGCGAAGCTTTTTCTTTCCTCACGTCACCAAAATTGCTACCCTAGACCTTTAATAGTTAATCATTAGAATGTGTATAATGGTAAGATCCGCCGTTTTCTGTATCTTTTTCGGATTAGTAATTTACATTGTAAGCACGTGTTCGTGTTGTTCCAAGCGTTCGAGTCCACTCGCATGCCCCTTTCAGATTAATTACTAATGCTACTGAATGAAGTTGGAAGTTCATTATAAAAATTGGTTGGAGATGCCGGGGATCGAACCCGGGGCCTTTCACATGCAAAGCGAACGCTCTACCACTGAGCTACATCCCCCCACAGAAAGCATCTGGCAATAATACTCACACGTCGAGCTACAAGACACCCGCCGTTATCTGAGAACGATCGTGAGTCAGTTGGGAGAACGGAACGGTGCCGCATTCCAGGAATACGCGCCCTCACTCTCACGTGACGTCCGTACTGTTTCAGCCAAGAATGCACTTGGCTGCTCCTAAGTTATAAACTGCCGTGTGCTGAAAACGCTACACGACACTAGGCAATGGTTTTCCCATGCAGTATACAGATGTTTCATTAGACGTTGTACAGTCGTGTGATCTCGGAAAATTCGACGATGTGTGCATCTTATCAAAATCATGACCTTGCAGCACGTATATCACCTTCAAATACTGCCTGTATATAAATTCGGAGTAGTAAATGCGAGTAATTAAATACTATAACTTTCTACTTGTGTGCCGGCCGAAGTGGCCGTGCGGTTAAAGGCGCTGCAGTCTGGAACCGCAAGACCGCTACGGTCGCAGGTTCGAATCCTGCCTCGGGCATGGATGTTTGTGATGTCCTTAGGTTAGTTAGATTTAAGTAGTTCTAAGTTCTAGGGGACTAATGACCTCAGCAGTTGAGTCCCATAGTGCTCAGAGCCATTCTACTTGTGCATCCATTTGGAATATCATTACTGGGTGGCTAGAATTTCTTTTAGATTCTTTTTGCTGGAGAACTATAGACCTTACGGTGTCGATGTTCATCTTATACATAGATAGGATAAAAAGTAGTGTCAATACTGCCGTAAAATGAAGGACGTGTGTAACATGGCATGCCAGCCGTCTGTAGCTTCTAGCAGGTCACTTTTAATAATGTAGTGGGTGGCGATGGCTGTGTTTGTTTCTGTGTCTACTGCGCGAAAGTGCGAGAATCCAGTGCAAGCGACCTAACAATATATTTAGGAAACAGGAACAACGTTCGTAGATCAAGACTGGAATGGCAAGTGGTCGGAGCGCTCTACAATGTTCCTCTTCCACGTGGAGGAACTCCTGCGTACGTGGGGATGGGAGACGGTATAACGTCCAACGTATTCATCCGATAAGAGTCAGTGCCATTACGACCCGTTCACCAAAACGGAGGAACCTCCTCTTGGCGCACGCTACAACACAAGAGAAGATTTCATCCATGTGGTAGTGTGGTCCTTGTGAGACATCGACAAAGATGGAAAAGCTGACTGTGTACGACGACTTCCATCTGAGAGAAGGAAGACTACATCACAACACTCAAATTTTTTTTGAATAAGGTTGTTGTATGTTACCCACATTCTGAGTAAGCATTGACGACATTCCTGTATTTTGCCACGTACTCATCCAACACAACTTGCTGTGCCTTTCCTTTTCATGTATTTTATGAAATTATTAGAAAGTAGAACATAATTAACATTATTTCGGTTTATTTGCAGTGTAAGTGACGTGAAGGTAGAAAATTTAAAATAAATAAATTTTTCATATGTTGATCGTTTTGCACCTCTTCCACATCGCCAACTGATGCTTGGAATTTACCGTTACACAAAAGGGTCATGTCGCTCCCGATCGGCATCGAAAGCACTATTTTCTTCTAAACGCTTGGTCATCTGAAGCTCCCACTTCTGAGAGTTTCATTTTGTGCAGAACGGCGGTGACTAATAGTAATTGCGGAACACAATAAAGTTTGTTATTGTCCGCATTGGCAATCACTCATTCTACTTGACTGACTTACGTCATCTGCAGTATATCATTGCTGATGTGATGGTAGCACAATTAAGAAAAAAATGCTGACAATCGCTTCTACATATCATTCTGTCGTAATGAAACTTACGTATACAGAAACAGAGCATAACACACATGTGCTCCAAGACGAGGTGGCCGAGTGGTTAAGTCTGCTTTCGGCGGTGGCGCGGCACGGACCTGCTGTCCCGGCCGCGGGCGCGCGTGGACGAGGAAGTGTTTACGCCGCCGGTACTCGAGCGTGTTGTTGTCTGACTCGATCGCCATGGCACACATTTTCGAAAGACTACGTTCCAGTTTACGTTCGACAACGAATATGCCAGACCTAAAGCTTTCGAAATGGAGCGTTTTCTGAGGGAAGAAGTTCGTTTACCTGCTGCAGACATAATTGGAATACATCTGTCCATTGTAAGCAGTACAATGTACGTAAAGATGACCGATGAAGCTGCGTGTGAAAGAACTCTCTCCGCTGTTCAAAGAGGATTTAAATTTCGACACTCCGATGGCCATATCAGCGATGTAACAGTAGCTCCTTCAGGATTGGGTGTGAGAGTCATTCGGATCTTTGAATTGCGTTTGAGGTGCCAGAATCGATGGTTACTGAATCGCTGCGACCATATGGAACGGTACTCAGTCATACGTCTGATCACTAGGCAAGTTTTAGCACCTGTTCTTTGCTAAACGGCGACGGTGCGGATCGTCCTTACTAAACATATCCCTTCTTATTTATACATTGGAGGATGTCGAGCTATTGTGATTTACGATGGCCAGCCACGCACCTGTTCTGGCTGTGGTGGAGAAGGACATATCCGCTCGGAGTGCATACAACGCCGCGTCGTGCAACTGCCACACGGAGAAGCGTCACAGCGAGAAGTTCCCACGCAACTGCCGATGACGTAAGCGTCGGTGGCCCGCCGGAAGGTGTTGCCAAGTTCGGAGCGTGACAAGGACGTGTTTCTGCAAGAGCAGACCGAGTTACGGGAGCATGGAGGTGACTCGGAGAATGTCCCTAGACCCACGTCACGTCAGATGAGGGAGGAACCCTCCGAAAACTCACATGTAGCACGCGGCGTGGAAGTAGAGGTCGAGACGCGCCGGCAACGGACCAACGAACGATCGACGAACACAGTGAGGCAACAGAGGGCAGGGCACGCAAACAGCGATCGCCGAAGCGTCGCAAAAAGCGTCGCCATAGTTCGGGTGACGCGTCTCCCCCTTGCCTAGGGGCCACGGAAGTTATGCTAGCCGAAGAACTGTCTGACACGGAACACGTGCCTTTAGAGGACGCTGGCAGGATTCCGTCAGATGGTGACCGGATGTCCTGCGTTTCAGACGGTCCCTCTTCATTGACACCGACTGACCCAGCGCTGCCGTCGAAGGAGTCAGGGACGCCAATGTCCCGGCAGCCACATCGAAACACATCAGAGGACGTTTCTCGGATTGATGACCACTGCGACTGGGCGGAACCAGTCGAAGACATACAGGAATTGTCACCCCCAAATGATGACAACTCACTTACAGGATGCACACCACGGAACGACAACAACGGAGGGCAACCCATTGGCGGGCACCCCTCTGAGCACGAAAAGTGGACTACAGCCCTTGGAGTTCTCAGTGACATGACACGAGCATGACAACGACAACGGACCAAGCATATAAGGTGGGCACAGTGAACATTAACACCGCACGTTCGCTTCTCTTCTCCGGGACATGATTTACGCCACAGACGTTGATATTCTGCTGATGCAGGAAACGTGCAATGCTACTTTTCCCGACGTGCATGGGCACAACACTTATCTAGCGCCGACTTCAGATGGAGGACGTGGCACAGCGATACTAGTCCGGGAAGGGATTCCGATGTGTGACCTCGATTACCTTCCTTCGGCTCTGGGTTTGGCTATGACCGTGAACGGCATTCGTATCGTCAACATCTATGCACCCTCCGGATCTGACAATCGACAGGCGCGTGCACGATTCTACTCGGAGGAGATTGCCCCCCTATTCCATGGGAGGTATCACCACATCTTGGTAAGGGGAGATTTTAACTGTGTACTCGCAACGAAGGATCAAACTCCTAATTTCAGCTCCTGCCACGCTCTGAACACGATCTGCCGAGACATGGCCCTAATGGATCCATGGGCAGCGAGAGGACTACACGTATTTTACTAGCCACTCGGCGAGCAGGCTGGATCGGATTTATGTTTCTGACAGATTACGGGATCACGTGTTGGCTGCTGAACGTTGGCCCACAGCTTTTACGGATCACCTTGCATATTTATGCACATTAACCCTCCCACGGCAGCGGGTCTGGCGGAGTCGTAGTTCCTGGAAACTTAATTCATCCTTATTGGTGGATCTCGAATGTCGCCAGCGGATCGAAGAAACATGGCAGACATGCACTCGCCGTCTGCCGTTGCACCGTACGGTTCTTTCATGGTGGCTACAATGTGCAAAACCGGCGATACGAAGAGCTCTCATCACGTATGGCAAGCAAAAAGCTAAATGGCTCCGAGATACACTTGATTATTACTACATGGTGCTCCGCGACCTGTCCTCCAGGGCCCCATCGCCCGAGCGTCAAGCGGAAGTCCATCGCATTCAGGCCTGCATTTTATCGATCACGAGACGTCGACTGGAGGGACTTTCGATCCGTGCTCGGTGCTTGGACAACGTCGATGGAGAACGTATTAGCATGCATCATGTGTCCAAGGGACATGCGCGTAATCGCCTATGCCTGATCACAGTGCTCCATGATGACGATGGTCGGCCCTTGACGTCACAACAGGACATTGCTGCTGAGTTTCTGGAGCATTACCGCCTCCTTTTCACTGGGACGCCGACGGACAATCGGAAAGGAGAAGAAATTTTGTGACAGATGCAAAAGGAGGTGGATGGTCCGGATGCAGAGGCGTTATTGGAACCCCTAACGGAAGATGACATCCGGGGCGCACTCACGAAGGGTGCGGTGCATAAATCCCCTGACCCAGATGGGTTGACGCTCGAATTTTATCTCGCATTTGCGGATTTAATGATGTCCCAGTTGGTATTGATGTATAATGAGTTATTGAGTCCTGACACGGACGTTCCGTCGCAGTTCACGGCGGGACTGCTTATCCCAATACCGAAATCGACAGCGAGTGTCAGCGCCCATCACTTTAGATCGCTCACGATGCTCAATACTGACTATAAGATCTTTACGCTAATGTTGGCGCCAAGGCTCAAGACTGTAATATCCAAGACAATACCACCAGACCAGGCTTGTCTAGGGGTTCGGAGCAACATACATTCTATCCTAGGCGAATACCGCGACGTAATTTCCCTGGAGGAAGCTTGTCGCATGCGAGCGGCGTTCGTATCGGTGGATTTTGATCGTGCCTTTGACAGGATCAACCATGATTTCCTTGACTCGACCATGCGACGCATGGCGATACCACAGGATTTTATTACCGTCCTCATGCGCCTCCTTCACGGCGCCACTTCCACGGTGAGAGTCAATGGCAGGGAGGTAGGACCGATTCCTATTTGCAGCTCAGTTAGGCAAGGATGTCCCTTGTCGATGATACTGTTTACAATAGCGCTTGAACCATTGATGCAGACTCTCCGACGGACTCTTAACAGGCGTCCGACTCTGTGCGAGCTCCTTCATGTCTCGTGCATATGCCGACGACTTGATGATACTCGTCCGGTCGGAGAACGAAGTAAGTAAGATGGTTGCCCTTCTTACTACGTACGGAGTAGCTGCGGGAAGCAGGGTCAACATGAATAAAACCAAGATCATGCACATCGGTCGAGGGCTGGACGCTCTGTACAGTCCGTTTACGACGGTGGACATCTTGAGATGCTTAGGTGTATTATTCACCCGATCGCTACTGCAATCAGCGGCGGCGAGCTATCGACGTCTCCTCCAGCACGTCCGACTGCACATACGCAACAATTCACTCCGGACGCACGACCTACTCCAAAGGGTGGACTACACTAATGTTCACCTGGCCTCGCGACTGCCGCACCTGGCACAGGTACTGCCAATGCCACATGGTATTGCTGACAGATTAATGGCGGCCTTTGGATACTATGTCAGCCAAGGAATGTTGTTTAAGATCAAATACGAGACTTTAACTCTCCCACACCATTCTGGAGGACTTAGCCTCACGGATGTGCGGAAAAAGGCTCTATCTCTATACCTGCGAGCGACGCTACGAACTTGGAACCAACGGCGACACGCCATCACGTCGGCCATCCTGGATGTGCTTCTTCCCACGTCCTTTGAACCGCCGGTGGCGGTAGGCACAATTTCGCCCTCTTTTTCTCACGTCGCGCGATTCTTTGTTGATTTTAGTTATGTTCAGTTACAGATACCTTCTACAAGACTCCCCACTACCCGTGAGATATATCGATACTTGCGGCGTCATCATGGCAGCAATGTTGTCGAATTTAAATACCCAACCCGAGACTGGCGACAGATTTGGCGAGCTGTCCATACACCTCTCCTCACCACGGCAGCGAGATCGTCATGGTATACATTCATCAACCGCAAGACAGTCAACCGCCAACGATTGTACGACATTCGCATGGTAGATTCCCCACTCTGCGTTATATGTGGCATGCAGGACACCGACAAACATTCTCTGCAGTGCGGTGAGGCAAAAGATGTTTGGCGGCTGACGCAACGCATCATCGCCCTCCTCCGACGCACCGACGAATCAACGATCACGACGGACGCTTTATTTTTCCCTGGCGCTGTATTTTTCCCCTCACAAAAAACTTCGGCAATCCGATGGATTGGAGGATACGCATCGCACTACGTGCTCTCGCGGACCTTGATATCGGGCGTGGACAATTGACATTATCTACTAGAACAACACGAAATCATCCGACGCCACTCGAAATATAAAACGCATTTTGCGAACTTTCTAGGCAGCTTGTTTCACAGCCTCCCGAAGCGGTGAGGAGTCGCAGGTTTACGTTGTTTCGAGGGATAGGAATTACTCCCAGTGAAGTATCGAGGATGTCACATTTCTACATCTACATCTACATTTATACACCCAACGGTGTGTGGCGGAGGGCACTTTACGTGCCACTGTCATTACCTCCCTTTCCTGTTCCAGTCGCGTATGGTTCGCGGGAAGAACGACTGTCTGAAAGCCTCCGTGCGCGCTCTAATCTCTCTAATTTTACATTCGTGATCTCCTCGGGAGGTATAAGTAGGGGGAAGCAATATATTCGATACCTCATCCAGAAACGCACCCTCTCGAAACCTGGCGAGCAAGCTACACCGCGATGCAGAGCGCCTCTCTTGCAGAGTCTGCCACTTGAGTTTGTTAAACATCTCCGTAACGCTACCACGGTTACCAAATAACCCTGTGACAAAACGCGCCGCTCTTCTTTGGATCTTCTCTATCTCCTCCGTCAACCCGATCTGGTACGGATCCCACACTGATGCGCAATTCTCAAGTATAGGTCGAACGAGTGTTTTGTAAGCCACCTCCTTTGTTGATGGACTACATTTTCTAAGGACTCTCCCAATGAATCTCAACCTGGTACCCGCCTTACCAACAATTAATTTTATATGATCATTCCACTTCAAATCGTTCCGCACGCATACTCCCAGATGTTTTACAGAAGTAACTGCTACCAGTGTTTGTTCCGCTATCATATAATCATACAATAAAGGATCCTTCTTTCTATGTATTCGCAATACATTACATTTGTCTATGTTAAGGGTCAGTTGCCACTCCCTGCACCAAGTACCTATCCGCTGCAGATTTTCCTGCATTTCGCTACAATTCTCTAATGCTGCAACTTCTCTGTATATTACAGCATCATCCGCGAAAAGCCGCATGGAACTTCCGACACTATCTATTCTTTCCCTTCCTTTTCATATATGATTTTCTTTTGGGACATTAAAATTAAATTACTAAATAAAATATTATTGTTAGTAATAAAAGAAAATTACATAAATGTACAATGTTTCCTTCCCGCTGCCTCTCCCTTATCCTGCCAGGAGACGGGGACACCGTGCCAAGCCTCGACGTACGACCCCTGCCCACTCTGCCCCCTGACCTACTAAACCTTTTTTTAAAAAAAAAAGTCAATAGCGTGCTAGAATGTGATGCGGCCAGTATGGGTTCAATCCTTCCTACGTGCTGGTGATGTTTCATTTTGTTTGTTCTTCTTTATTGAAGTAAAAATTCTAAAAAAATTAAAAAACAAAAAATAAAAATACAAAAAAATAAAAAAAGAAGAAAAAAGTCAGATAGACAGTCTGCCCTTTAAAAAAAAGTTGTTAAGGCGTTGGACTGCTAATCCAATGTGCTCTGCACGCGTGGGCTCGTATCCCATCCTCGTCGAACTATTTTAAATACGTTTTGCATGGGAACATCTTATATTAGAACCATTTGCATGACTTCGTAAATAGTAATTCGTTCAAAGTCTCATCACTTCACAAATAAGCTGCCTAACTAACTGGTACAACTCACATCTGCGCCGACTGTAAATTCACTTAATCACTTTTTTAATTTCCGTCGGAGGATACATTTTCATTTTATCTGAAATTATCATCTCGGTCTATGGTGTTTTCTTTGACATTTATTCATAATATGCTTCAGATATCTTTTGATTCCTCCTTTTATTAAATCTCAGCACTTTATTTTTCGCCTCATTCTTTACTACCTACTTAAGATATATCAATGGTTCATATTACACGAGTAGATAAACATTACCTTATATGCTTTGGCAATTAGCGTAAATGAAAACCCCAAACACTAAAGGAAAGTCGAGAATGGCAAGATAACTTATGGTCATAGTAACTAACATAAAAAAAAACAAATGCGGCTGAAACTTTAAGATTCAAGTATAATGAGTTAATCAAAAACTGTAATTATATTACATTTATTTTAGTAAATAAAGTATTTTTTTACAAAAAGTGCACACTGCTTTTAGTAAATAAAGTATTTTTGTTTCAATAGTCATACGAACAAATGTTATAATTACCTTACTTTAATAAATCTGTGTAACGCTGAGATTCTCACATAATGTATGATCTTATGCAGAATACATTGTTTTTTGTATCACTGGTACATATATTATTTGTATAAACATATCAACAGGGCATAAGACCATATAGATGAAAATTAGTGGAGACCAATTTAATTATGTTACTTGAAAGTTACTCCTCCCTCCCAGGCGACGCCGGATAAATGGGGCGTGAGGTTTTGCCTGCTTCGATGAAGTCAAGGTAGCCCACGGTAGCGTAGCTACCAGCAGGGTCACCCAAGTCGGACAGGCCTTGACAGAGGATCCAGGCGAAGTGTGATCCACAACGTAGGCCAGGGAGGGCTCTAGAGGCATAGTGAAGCCAGCTTTCCTAGGGGAGTAAACCCTTACAAGAAAATCAGGCACGCTGGAGGGCCTTGAAGTGGCAGCCCCACTATCCAACTATACCTGCGCAGCCCCCGTAAGGCGGCCAGGCGAAATAAAAAGTTACTGGCAAGCTACATAGGGAATGGCGGACGGAAAACCACTCGACGAACCGTAAAATGAAAAAGGTTAAAGATGTTGGTATAGCGGAACATGTAAACTTACAAACGTGGAACGTCAGAGGGGTACCGACAAAGGAAGGAGAACTACATAAAATATTAGGAGTTGTGATATAGCATTTATCTCAGAAACTAAAAAGAAAATGGAAAGGAACTAAACATGTAGGAAATTATACTATGATATACAGTGGAGTAGAACAAATCAAAAGAGCACAATCTTGGGTTGCCATAATAATAAATAAAAAATGAACAAACAGATTGATAAGCTATGCATGGCTAAATGAGCGGATATGCAGCATAAGATGTAAGATTTCTAGAGGATATCTGACCTGTATAGCAGTGTATACCCAATAGGAAGGTAGAGCGAAGGAAAGCGAGACGTTCTATGAATATCTATAGAAAACACTAGCTAGGATAAATAAGAATGACTATATTGTAACTGGCGGAGACTACAATGCAAGAATAGGAAGGGATGGATAGATAGATAATATAGTTGGCTATACTGGAGAAACTACAGTCAACAGCAGTGGAACCATGTTAAGAAATTTTGGAACTTTCAACAACTTCAGAATAATAAACTCTTTATTTAAACACAAAGAGATACACAAACACACATGGTCCGCCAAAGGATTTAGAACAATAATTGACTACTTCGTGGCAAACCAAAAAACATCTGAAGTTAAAATCTTCTGGGTTATTAGGCCGCGTCATGTTTATTCTAAAATGTTCGACGTTTCGACCCCTCTACTGGGATCTTCCTCAGGATCTTTTGGTGTCCACTACAGATAGAACAGTGGACACTAAAAGATCCTGAGGAAGATCCCAGCAGAGGGGTCGAAGCGTCGAACATTTTAGAAGAAACATGACGTGGCCTATTGACCCAGAAGATTTTAACTTCAGTGACAACGGCCACAAAAGCCTGTAGACTTACACAAAAAACATCTGTTCTGTTTCAGGACGTGTGTGTATATAGAAGGCACGACATTAACACAGATCATTTCCTGCTACGAGCAAAAGTTGCCCGAAAGTAGAGATGGCATAGAACACATAAAAAATCCCCAGAACAACCAAGTGAGGTATATAAAGTCTACTTACTAGAACAGGAGTCAATCAAGAATCTTTATCAAAGATACTTAGACACAATAATAGGCACAGTTCCAGAATCAGAGAGTATTGAAGATGAGTGGGAAACTATTAAGAACATATTAAGAACTGCAGCCAGTAACGCTTTAGACAAAACGAAACACAGAGAGAAGAAAAAAAGGCCATATGATTTGAACAAAGGAAACTGAGGAGGCTGTTCAAATAAAGAGAGAACTATATAAAAAAAAGTCTACAAAACCCAACTCAGGAGAATAATGAAGCACACAGCAGAAATGAATAAACTAAACAGGAAGTTCCATCGAGACGATTGAGAACTTTGTTGCCAGGATCGAAAACGATGTCCATGGGAAACAAACACTTGCATATAAAATGGTAAGGCACTTGAATAACAGCGAAAAGATGTGTCAGATATCAGTGTAATAAGAAACAAAAAGACTGGTTGCATTATTACAAGCAAATGTGGACTGATAAAATGAACACAGAAAATGATGCCGATATTGAAACAAATCCAGATCATCTTGAATTCTAAGAATTAGGACATGCTCTCAGATATACAAAGACCCAAAAGGCAGTAGGAAGTGATGGCATTAACAGCGAAGTAATAAAATGTTCTTCAGTGGCATTTAAAAAAGGTTCCTCAGATTTTTGAATCTTGGCTGGATAACAACGGAAATACCAGAAAAATTGAAGATCTCATTTATAAAACTAATATTTAAAAGAGACAGATCAAAACCTGGAAATTATAGAGGCATATCATGATTAAATACAGCGTATAAGGTCTATGCTAGAATAATAACCGAAAGATTAAAACCAATAACAGAGTGCCTGCTGTCAGAAGAACAAAATGGATTCAGAAAGGGGAGAAGCTGTACAGACAACATATTTATGCTACGAAAAATTATAGAAAGACATAAGGAATTCAGTAAAGAAACACACATCCTTTTCGTCGATTATGTAACGGCTTTTGATAAAGTAAATAGACAGCTATTGTGGGAAATTTTAATAAGAAAAGGTATACCAATACACGTTGTACACGTAGTTCAAAAGATCTATGCTAATACAAGAATCCAAATAATTTGGGATAATGAAGAAACAAGAATGGTTATTAATGTAGGAGTTCGACAAGGTTGCAGCCTCTCTCCACTGCTTTTTAATATATACATTGACGACATTATACGGCAATGGAGAATGAAACTGAAGAATTGTACATATTACTTCAACGAAAAAGATTACATTATGACTATGTTATTCGCAGATGCCCGAGTGTTAATTTCGAATAATGAAGATGGACTGCAGAGAGCTGCTTACGAACTATACTAAACATCCCAGATATATAATATATCAACATCAGTTCAAAAACAAAAGCCATGGCTTTCTGTGGAAAAATCCAGTAAGAACAAAAATAATTATAGACAACAAGATTATAGCGCAAGTAGATAGATTCAAATGTCTAGGAACCATGCTGTCGTACAGGGGAGACCTATATGAAAAAAACAAAACTGAGACATTTAACTACTTAAATGGCACTATCAGAAGAGCCCTCCAACGTAAAGCAAGAACAGGAACATATCTAAAATTTTATAAAGTTATGGCAGTACGAACATTGGTATATGGAAGTGAATCTTGGGTAATGGAAAAGGAAGATAAAATAAGATTACAAGCAAATGAAATGAAATTCGTCAGGTACATAGCAGGATACACCCATCTGGACTACAAAAGAAATACAGACAGCAGAAAGGAATTAAATATTTTCGATATAAACAGTAAGGTGGACGAATACCGTCAAAAATGGATATCTCATCTGTTACGAATGGACAAATCAAGATTAGCACTATATTTTTGGCGATATACTCCACAAAGTAAAAGTTGCATTGGAAGACCTGCAAAACGATGGAAGGACCAGTTATAGCTGCAGCAGGCTGAGGGAAAGCCTAATGCATGACGGAAGAAGAAAAGTGTTACTCCTAACTAAGAGCATACAGCAAATGATAATACAAGTAATTTTTGCTTGAATACTAATTATGAATCACTGAAGGAAGGCGGATTCTAAAAGTAAATGGGACTAAGCAATGAGATCAAACTGATTAAATGTAACTTTAATTTTTGTATGCATGTGTAACATATTTTAAACTAGGAGGTCTGCCTACTTAATTCTGTGCTCATCATTTCTCACCAGTCGGAAACGTCTAACATAAAAACAGATTAGCATTGGTATTTATGTCAGTTTCGGGTATTTCTCTTTTTTTAATGAAAATATACTATGCCATTTAGTACTCTTCGGAATATGGTTACATTTTTTAAATTAGTTGTATTGGTTTTGTTGTGTCCTGACAAGTGACGCAACTGGAGATGGCGCGCTGAGACAGTTTCCCACCGGCGCCATGGGCGGCACTTCGAAGTTCGCCGCCAGCCTCAAGCGCAGCACAATCACCAATATCTGCGCCGCCGTTGCGATAAATAGTGGCCACAAGCACCAACGGTGGGTTCATAACAACATTGCCGTACGATAGTTCTAGTACGGAGCTCCAGGGTTGCTGTTTGTAGCTACAGTTCGTAGTGGAGATCTGCTTTCGAGACTTGCTCTGCAACTGGAGTCGCTCATAGCCTTCACATGGGGACTGCAGTGATTGACAGTGTGGCCCCCAGGACGGACATATTTTTGCTGACACTGTATTCAGTAACACACGCCTTCACAGACCACTGCTTGTTTTTAGCTGTCCGCAAGCGCGTCCAACAAATTGCTGTACAACTTTAGTTAATTATCATAGCGGAATAAAGTGTATATTTTTGTGTCACTGATTTGTTTGTCACTCATTTCTTTGTCCCTCATTTGTTTGCACTGTCACAGTTTCTCCGTCCAGGTCGGAGCACCTACACCTAATATGACGTGTGCGAGGCGTTCTACCCAGACCACTCATACATTTTATCTGCCAACGAGAATTCCGAACTCACTATGCTGCAATTTTTCCTGTGTCACTCTGCTGTTCCTCACTTTCTTGTTCGTGTTAAAATTTTCTGTTATGGATTGTGCTCTTCGTTTTTGCTGTTTACTTGCTGTGGTATCATAGTTCATAAGTTACCTTTAGGATTTCTTGTGTGTGTGTGTGTGTGTGTGTGTGTGTGTGTGTGTGTGTCTGTGTGTGTGTGTGTGTGTGTTAGCATTTGTTTACTATGTCACACCCACCATTCCAAAGACCTCATTTGCCCGCCTCACAATTAGCGGCGCCACAAGCGCAAACACTTGCGGCAGCACCGCTCTATCTAAATCAGTTTCTTCATTAGGTTTCCTTCCATTCGGAAAGTGGGTGCACTCAGCAACTGTTATGTGACTTATAAATTATAGAGTGCAGCAATCAGTCAGCCGTTTTTAGATTTTATTACGCAAATCCTGATTTCCGCTAGTAGCTAGCCATGCTCAATGCACTATTTTCTATTCTCGGTGCATGTAAGTCCCTGTCGTTCGGGCGTCAGTCGCAGTTCTTTGAGTACTAATTCCTCTCGAATGCGAGTGCAGTGTGGTAATAACTGCGCCACCTCGCTCGGTGCCAAATACGCGTACGACCGTCATTGGCACGAACTTAGAAACGACTCTCATCACTGACAACAAGTCTCCATTCGAACTTCCGTAAGTGACTATCTTGATTCCACTGGAGTCTGACTGCACCACACTGGAGCATGAAAAGAAGACGCCCTAACGGCATGGAGGGTCGTAGCCCTGCTTCAGTCACGGTTGCGAATGGTCCTTGCTGATACCCCCAGAGCAATACTGTCCCTAGTTTCTTGTGAATTCGGGACGCGGTCCGATACTCACTTCATAAGATGCGACGATCTTGGCATGCATCTGTGTGTCACCATCGTCCAGACCCAGGTTGACGGGCATGTGCACCTCCTGCTGACCAGTGCCGACAACATCGATGCACCGTGATGATCTTTCGCTCCACGTAGAACAGATTTCTATGGAATGACCGCCCAGCCTCCCGCAGATTCACTATACGCCCGCTCAACCTCCATCAGTTGGACAAACGATTAAACTTCACGCTGTCACCCTTGATAGAAATTTTGCAGACACGAACAGAGCTCCGTTCGCCAAGGAAAACTGGCTGCTGCTGGCTCTTGTGAACAACTGCTATGAAGCTTGCAACATTCCACGGCTGATAGCGCGTTTCGTGATTTGTCGGCAGCGCTGCGGCTTGGTTGTGGTATTAACTGCCCTTTCGTAATGCCCCGCGAAAGTACAGCATGCCTTAGTCATTTGGGTCAAGGTGTTCGTTTCCCATTTTCCAGCAGTGTATCACATAACGAGGTCATTACCTCTAAGAGTGTGTGAAAATAATCCAGTGAGTTGTCTTGTTTGGACATGTACGGTTCTTCGAGCTCTCCTTAGCAGCTTCATGTGTGGACTAGTATACTGGATACACAAGTGTTGGACATGTAACTGTTTTTGAATACCTGTGACAAATTTGAGCTTTCCCATACCCTATGACCAACCAGAAAGTAGTAGTCCCAGTGTACTTGTGGCACCTACAAAAGGGATAGACTTTTTTGTAGTTAGGGTAACCTCAGCTTAGACTGGTTAGTTGATCTGGGGAGGGGGCCAAACAGTGAAGTCATCGGTCTCATGACCTAAGATGGCAGAAATCAAGGGAGAAACGACACAAACGACACTGTCCACTCAATGTGAAAACAAATAGGGAAAAGGGAGATCAGGGCAGCAGGAAGAATAAAGAACAGGAAAACGATGGGAGGAAATGGGAAAAGCAGGGGCACCCCAGAAACGCTACGCACAGTGGGGCACCAGCACTACCACTGCCCCATCCCGACACACACAGCATACCATGATCATAATACAATGGAGACAACACCAGGGGAAGAAGACACAAAAGAGCACAACAGACCAGATAAAATGAAGGGGAAAGGTAGGAAGATCCTGGGAAGGGTGAAGGCGAGGTCAAGGCTTCTGTAACCCTAGACTATGCTAACTGAGGGGCTAATTCCAGAGGAGATTCAAGGTGGTGGTGGGGGAGGGGCGGCGGCTCATTGCAGAGTAAGAAACCATCGATCAACCTAATATGGCCTGTACGAAGATGGCAGAGGATGGTACATTCCTGCCAGGAGGGGCAGAACTAAGAACGCCACATTGTGGGAGTCTCTTTGATAGTGTGAAGTTTATTGGACTAGAGGGCAGCCTTCTAAGAGTCAGCCCACGATTCAGCAAAAATAGATCTGATGCAAAGGCCTAAATCCGCCCCCTAGAGGGGTCACAAAGAATGGGGGGGGGGGTAGGGTTGGATAGGCGGTCGCCACCCCCGCCCCCCTCAACCAAGTCACAAAACAGTTCATTGCCTGGGATACCTACATGGCCAGGGTCCCAAAGGAAATCAACTAAACAAGCTGCATAATCATGATCAGCGAGAGGATCTTGGAAGGCGGGAAAAACACTGAGTGATAGCCTGAAGGCCTTTCATTGAGTCTATACATAAGAAAAATTGGGTGAGGAATGCCTGTTTAATAAGACAGAGGGCAGAATAGATGGCCATCAGTTTCGCTGCAAAAACCGCACACATGGCAGACAAGAGATGGTTTCCGTGCCAACAGAAGACATGAAGGCAGGTAACAATGACAGATCCCCCCAGTACACTCACCGCTCTTTGGCGGTTTCTTGCCTATCACGGGGTCCCAGTATTTGCAGCGTTTTTTCCCTTCCATACTGCAAGTCTGTTCCTCTGCTGATCTTTTTCCCCTCTCTTGGGGAACATGTCTGGGCTGTTTTTGAAAATGTAATCTGCATTTTCAGTATTATCAGATTACTCTCCATTGTTTGTCGTTCCTTTTGTATTCTTTCTTCATTCACCTTCTAGGCAACGGCCTTGCCGTAGTGGCTACACCGGTTCCCGCTTTTGGGCGTGGCCAGCACTGGGATGGGTGACCGTCCGGGCCACCATGCGCTGTTGCCATTTTTCGTGGTGCAGTCAGCCTCGTGATGAGAACTGAGGAGCTACTCGACCGATTAGTAGTGACTCCAGTCACAGAAAACCATCATAACGACCGGAAGAGCCCCTCCAATCCGCATCTTCAACTGAGGATGATACGGCGGTCGGATGGTCGCGATGGGCCACTTGTGGCCTGAAGACGGAGTGCATTCACCTTCTCCTATCCTTCCTCCGCTTCGGCGTTTGAGTTTCCTTTTTTTTCTTTTCCTCCCTGTGCACTCCTGAAGGCTGGCCCACGTACCTGTAACAGGTGACTGCGTAATGCTTAATTCCCAGCCCTGGCACAATGGGTAGGGTTGGCACGTACCCCCTGGTACAGGCCAGGCCCAGGGAGGGGTGTCTGCCTGAGCTGCTACCTTCCCAAATTGCCGATTGGTCCCTCTGTCAGGTGTTCAGGAGGTGAGACCTGAGGTGTGAACGATCACCTAAGCTGGGTTCGCCATTAGAGACATTGGAGACGCTGGCAATCATGGGGGATTTTCTCGCAATGAGCCAATAATCTTTAAAGTCAACGGCTATGAAGCGTAAACGGAACGAAGCTAACGATTCAGAGAAAGGTGTTAATGTGATTGCTGGCCCTGTGAGATTCTGCTCTCGTTTACACAATGGCACTTCGATTCTTCTGTCAAAGATCAAAGCAGGCTCTGAAGTTATCACAGTCAGACCGTATATCCCGAACCCATTGCGCTGCTACCAGTGTCATCGTTACAACCACGCTTGGAAGTCCTGTCGCCACACAGCCAAATGTGTAACATGTGATAAGGATGGTCATGAGGGCTGTTGTCCGCCTCCTCCTCCCCACTGCATCAACCTGCAACAATAGCGACCACGCCACCTCCCGCGATTGTCCCATGTGTCTAGATGAGAGTGTTATGGCCCCACAGGCCTTAACTGAGATAGGTACCGAGGAAACATCGGATAACGCCAGAAGGTCAATGCTTTGAATAAGTGGAAGTTGTGAGGGGTATGGCCAGGCACCGTTTCTCTAATAAAAGCCTTCTTGTACCTTTAAAATTTTACAACTTGATTTTAAAATAATAAGTGAACTTCGTTATCATGAACAACAAGATCCTCGATATAGTTTGTTAATGAAAGTTCCTGAAGTATTATTTTAACAGATCAAAGAACAGCTCTCAGAACCAATTTACAACGCTTAAAACTCAAAATCCCTTTTTAAGCACAGGAAAAAAATACAAACTGTATAATGCTAGGTTAAATAAAAGATTTTAGCGCCACATGGCAATACCAAAATTTTCGTACTTATCACCTGTGATCTCTAAATGCAATGAAATATTGATCACAAAATTTTTAATTAAAACAACTTAAATGCAATAAAGTCTGATTACTATCAACGTACACTCAAACCCCATAGCCTCTACGATGCGCACTGTATCACAAATATTTTCCGTCCTTTGAAACACTTGAAACCATAAACCTTCATACATCTGATGCATACTACACCCAACGAATTATGACAAATAATGAAGCATAGATGTTGTAATTAACCAGGTATGTAATCTTTTCCTGTCAAAATAAATAAAGAATGCACACAAATCAACTCTTAATCTCAGTGATGACATCCGTTAAAAAAATATACAATACATATCTTTTGATTTCGTCATGGTCATGCACTGTTGTGCACCGTGCTCTCCTTCAGGATCACACGCGGTACGGGAAATATTTTCTACGTTGTACAGAACGTTAAAAGGGCGCAACCAACTTACATAAATTGCATACTGGGATTATACGTCGATGTGTATGCGGTTCGCAAATCTTAAAACGGGCGAGGGGGTAGATGCGGTACTACTGATCACTTCGACTATATCGCAGCGCAGCCAATAGCAGTGCGGCGGGGTAGACAAGAAACAAATCAAACAAATCAACAGCTGTTGCAAGGTAGTCTCAGCAAGGAAGTAAGAAAATATTTGGGACTTTAAGCTCTTGGGAGGGCCACACCAAACCACCAAATGACGTCCCAAGCTAAATTATGAAAATACTGTCGGCGATGTCGCCACGACAAGTAGAACCGTTCAAAAATGGCTCTGAGCACTATGGGACTTAACTTCTAAGGTCATCAGTCCCCTATAACTTAGACCTACTTAAACCAAACTAACCTAAGGACATCACACACATCCATTCCCGAGCCAGGATTCGAACCTGCGACCGTAGCGGTCGCGCGGTTCCAGACTGAAGCGCCTAGAACCGCTCGGTCACTCCGACCGGCAGCAGAACCGTAAAACACCATAAGAAGTGAACTGAAATTAACACGGTTCATAATCGTCCTACTGAAAAGCTCAGTCAAACTTTCCTTCACTACAAACACTTAACAGTACCTCCAAATTTCACTTGTGTACGCCACCAGAGTGTCAATTACTCGTTATAAGCGTAGATAATAGAGTTTAACACGCTGGGGCCGACTTAGAAGACGTGCAATGATTCGGTCCTACACTTGGTTCCACCTTCGATCAAAAATAGTCGTTTACTTTAAAGCAGCTAAATAGATGACAATGACAATATCAACACTCTCCTCCCAAACAGCGCTCTAACTGGAGGCTGCTGTACCAAAGCAAAGCTTACACCACTCACAAGTCTGATATACGTGCCACCAACAACCACCATTTTAGAACTCTTATGTTCACCTCACACACCAAACTTGCCGTAATTCTTCGTCTGAATCCAAGGGTAGAATCAAGAAATCACTTTTCAGCCCTTGAATAACAGCACGATGATCGCCATCGAGACAACACCAGCCCTACACACTAGGATCTTCGAGCCCACGGCGTTCCGTCCCCAACCGACTGCTTCTGCGGGGCCCACCGACCAAGCGGCCTTGCCCTCCGACACCGACGTCGCTCATCACGCACAGCCCAGAGCTAACTCCCAGCAAGCCCCTTCTTCCTCCTCGTGTCCGCCTCGCTGCGCGCCGGAAGCCCACTCGCCAAAGATATGCAGCGATCAGAGACTCCAATCCGATCTCGATATCGACGTCGCGGCGAATCCTGAGAAGGCGGGTGGTTTCAAAAAGCAAACAAATTTAAACAGCGAGCCGTACCGGCTCGGAGAGGACTGTCCAGGAGATCTGGGTGAAGGAAAAAGTCCCTTATCCGATCGATCGCAAGTTGTTGGCTAATCGGAAACCCTGCATTCTACCATGTGGCACCTACAGTACTGTTCGTGCTACATCTCTGGCCACGCAGACACGCGACCTGAAATTTAGCACTGCAGTTTCTGAAATCACCCAGTATCGTGTTAGCGTCCCCATCTCCTCCTCCAGCTGTGCAACACGCCATCAAACTTTCGCGTCATGGGCCGAAGTCATCAGCTACACAACAGGTAGGCCGGAAAGGACAGAAGGAACATTCTCTTGAAGATTTCCTACGTCCCTTCAGCCAACCAACATCTGAGCCGTTCTCCAAAATGTCAAACAAAGGCAAATGGTCTTCACCTTCACCAACTCGAAGATGCTCTTCGACAGTGTCACCACGTGATACCCTCACCTGGCCGACCTCCTTGTCGGCAGTGAGAACCACCAACCGTTTTTCTGCCCTGGACTCTGCAGGCCCATATAAGGAGAATTCTGACATTTCTGTAGACCCCATGAAGCAGGATCGTTCTGCCTCGATACCCTGTAGCAGCGAGTATTCGAAGGCTGGTACTGTGCAACCACCGAAGTGACACCCCTTAATTTTTTCCTCATCATGACTCTCCTCCATTGGAATGTTCGCGGTCTTCGATCCAACAAAGAGGATATACAACTGCTCTTAGAATCGCAGCGCCCACTTGTTTTCTACCTTCAGGAAACAAAACTGGGCCCTCACGACTGCTGTGAGCTCTCGCATTTCTTCCTGATCCGTTTTGACCTTCTGCCGAGGACGGCATTCCATCTCACGAGGGAGTCATGCAGCTCATGCAGGATGACGTTCATAGTCAATCCATATCCATGACTTACGGCTTTTGGTCGTGCGGTAGCGTTCTCGCTTCCCACGCCCGGGTTCCCGGGTTCGATTCCCCGCGGGGTCAGGGATTTTCTCTGCCTCATGATGACTGGGTGTTGTGTGATGTCCTTAGGTTAGTTAGGTTTAAGTAGTTCTAAGTTCTAGGCCACTGATGACCATAGATGTTAAGTCCCATAGTGCTCAGAGCCATTTCAACCATTTTTGAACTTACGGCTTTTAAGCTGTTGCAGTTCGCCACTTTGCCATGACTTTCAACGTTCCACATGAAAAGCTTAAGAGTCATGCCATGGAGCAGTAGGATACCTATCTCTGTGACCACTTTCGCTGACTCCGGAAGTCGGAAGCGGATGGAGAGCGGAACGTCGACTTCATACAGCAGCCGACACAGCATGGGAGCATTCTGCAACCACAAGAGCGCAAAGGCTGGCAGATGACCTAGGCTCATTTAAGAATGGGTAACTTGCTATGGGCCCGGTAGACAATTAGGAGTGTTCGATAACTCGTGGACCCCTTCAGATACTACGATAAAGTACAGACACAAAAGTATCACGAATGCACACATGGAAGTGTGAAACTCCTGGATGGCAGTAGTAGTTTTGGCCTGCATTAAAAATTCTAAAGAAATGACGAGAATTCGTGGACTGACACAGGCACTGACGTGGATTGTAGAGACAAAAGCGCCACGGATTTGCACAGAGAGGTTTGCAAAACTGTGGAAGAAAAGTCAGCCTACTTAGAAAAAAAAAAAAAAAAGATTGTCTGACAGTAACAAGACTGCTCGCAAGTCATGAACGCCAGAAGCTTCTCAGCAAAACGTAAGAGTGTAGGCCTCAGGTAGAGACAGCCGTTTCAAAGAGGTGTTATGTTGATACTTTCACAGCGACTAAATGGCTCTGAGCTCTATGGGACCTAACATCTATGGTCATCAGTCCCCTAGAACTTAGAACTACTTAAACCTAACTAACCTAAGGACAGCACACAACACCCAGCCATCACGAGGCAGAGAAAATCCCTGACCCCGCCGGGAATCGAACCCGGGAACCCGGGCGTGGGAAGCGAGAACGCTACCGCACGACCACGAGATGCGGGCACACAGCGACTAAGGACTGCGGGAAAAACTTCGGAACAGTGTGCGACCAACGCTGCGAACAGTCTACAGTGAAGATGAGGGGAAAATGTCAGTTCATGAGTCACACAAGGGCCCAAGCAAGATAGAAAATTTCCACCCTGCACTGGAAGGCGTGATTACGAAACGGCCATCTGTCATTGGGTGCTAATGGACAGTTAGTTTGCCAATGACAATGTCGATAGCAGAAAAAAAATCGAAGAGTCCGTGAGTTAAGGAGAGTGATGAGAAGTGGAGAAACAGTCACCGAGGCAGCGCGAATGCAAGAAGACATTAAGGCTCTCCCACCTATCGCCTACGTAGTCTACTAACTTTGAATCTGATCGTTACTCCCGCCCTAATGTTCACCGTCACTTTGTGACTGATCCTTTTCTCTTCCATGTTAAATGTACAAATCCGTATGGTCTAGTTCTTGGGAATGAAATAGCCGGCCGGTGTGGCCGAGCGGTTCTAGGCGCTTTAGACTGGAACCGCGCCACCGCTACGGTCGCAGGTTCGAATCCTGCCTTGGACATGGATGTGCGTGATGTCCTTAGGTTAGTTAGGTTTAAGTAGTTCTAAGTTCTAGAGGACTGATGACCTCAGATGTTGAGTCCCATAGTGCGCAGAGCCATATTTTGGGAATGAAATACTCGACTGAGAATTCCAATTTCCGTGGTATCGCTGCCTCAGCTACGCAACCCACGGTATGTTTTAATCCTGTAATTATTCTGTTACATTCGCACTTCAGTCACTCAAACTACCAAACTGTTACTGTTTGAATTACAGATCGTACAGTCAATTGTTGGCGAGTGGTGCGATCTCATTAGTATCTGCATGTCATTTCAAGCAAGAGAGCAAAAATTTTTGTGTTCACTACAGTACGTTCTAATGAGTTATTGATGCTTGTGCATAAGTAGTTGCACATTTGATTGTTGAACATTTTAAGGAAAATATGGTTCAAATGGCTCTGAGCACTATGGGACTTCTCAGGTCATCAGTCCCCTAGAACTTAGAACCACTTAAACCTCTTAAACCTAACTAACCTAAGGACATCACACACACCCCTGCCCGAGGCAGAATTCGAACCTGCGACCGTAGCGGTTGCGCGGTTCCAGACTGTAGCGCCTAGAACCGCTCGGCCACCCCGGCCGGCTTAAGGAAAATAGTTCTTATCATAGGAAAAATCGTAGAGGGAGACCAAGAGACGAATACACTAAGCAGATCCAGAAGGATGTAGGTTGCAGTAAGTACTGGGAGATGAAGAAGCTTGTACAGGATAGAGTAGCATGGAGAGCTGCATCAAACCAGTCTCAGGAGTGAAGACCACAACAACAACATGGGAAACAGCGATCTACAATTATTATAAATAAACTGGAGGCAGTCTTGATCTCATAATTTTTTTTTAATGTGGTGACCGGTTTCGATCTTATTATAAGATCATCTTCAGACAATGGATGTCTGCCGGAGGCGGTGGCGCATGGCAACCCTCGTGCTTGCGGCTGGTGGTGTACGGCCTAAAAATTTTTAAAAAAATGCGATCACGACTGCTTCCAGTTTATTTATTTGATTGTTGAGTTGAAGGATTTCAACAACCATCCCTCTTTATCCTCCATGAGCATAGTTTCTCTTCAGAATGTTAATATAACAAATACCGAACCGTACAAACGCTCTGATTGAATTACAGTATTCTGGGTCCTAAATGAGTCGATTTACTTGTTGTATGTAAGGTGGAACGTAAAGTTGGAGCTGAACTCATTTTCAACGTTCTCTCGCCATTTGTAACTGTATCAAGTCGAGTGGCTGTGCACTTTGAATTTCTACGTAATTTCAACTGTCCTATTTTCTCACAACGCGTTTTGTAACGTATCTCCTCACACGTAGGCAGAAGGTTAGCTCTTTCAAAGCGTTTTTTATATCTGAATCTGATAAACCAGTGAGTTCACACTACGGCACAGGGTCACGAACAATAACCTAGCTTTGATGACGTCGTCTGTACTCTTGCAAATTATTTACACTTAATAAACTGTACGTTCTGATAGGCGAGCTTTGTGACATTCAACGCTCAGAACCCCACGAAAATGTGCTTAGAATAAAAATCGCTCATCCCAAAAATAGTGGTACCAACCATTTGTATGCAAAACTGCACGTCTTACCACGATAGAAATAGTAACTAAACGCATCGAAGGCAACAAAGTATTGTCAACCTGTCGATGTGTACTTCTTTATGGAATAGAAAGTCCACGTGAGAAGGGTCCCTGCTTTCGTAGGACTACAATGTGAAAAATTACAAGTAGACTTACACGATTCTCTTTTCATCATCAGATTTCACTCTGTGCTGTATAATCAACTTTCTCTGCCGAAGTAGATGCTTATACTACAATATCCTTGGCAAAAGTAAAGTTATGACATTGCGATGCCGTTATCATCGTTAAAATAAACGCTGTAGTGTTTGATACTGGACTGCCTGAATGTGCTGAATGCGGAAAGAAGTGGCTTTATTCAGATGAGCACAGTATTCCGTTCCACTTTGCTTTGACCAATTTTTTTGTGATCCTCACACCCGTACTTTGAACAGCTGTGCAACACTATCAGGTCAGTTGTTTAGACAGCGCTGTTATTTTAATAAGATGGAATTATAGCAATAAGTTAGGACACAGGTATGTCTGCTTTCGGTGGCATACATGTTTTCTTTCTTCGAGTTGCCGAAATTTCTCCCCTAGACCTTGAATAGCTGACCACTAAAGTGTGTGTGGAGGTAAGACGCGATGTTTTCTACCTGTTTTTGGGATGAGCTATTTACTTTCTAAGCACGTGTTCGTGATGTTCCGAGTGTTCGAATCCACGCACTGCCCCTGAGAGATTAATTATTAATGCTGTCGACTAACGATGGGAGTTCGTTATAAAAATTGGTTGGAGATGCCGGGGATCGAACCCGGGGCCTTTCACATGCAAAGCGAACGCTCTACCACTGAGCTACATCCCCACATACACAGCACGTGGCATTTGTGCTCCCTGTGTCAATTTACAACACATCGCCGTTATCTGAGAACGATTGCGACAGTGAGCAAACAGAACGGTACCCCATTCCAGGAAAGCGCATGCTCACTCTCCCATGTCCCCTGTCCTCTTTCAGTCAAGGCTGCAGATAGCTGCTCCTTAGCTATGAACTGCCTTGTGCTGGAAACGCTACGCTGTAGATCACTAGACAATGGTTCTCCCATTCAGTATACAGTATGAATTCTGAGTGGTAAATCTTTATAATTAAATACTGTAACTTTCTATTTGTGCATCCATTTAGAGTACCATTACTGGGTGAATGTTGCATAAATTCTTGAAATTCTTTTAGATACTTTTGCTGGAGAACTAGAGACCTCACGATTTTAGTGTGCATCTTCTACTGGAATCCGCTATTATGGAGTCTTGCTGTTATTCGTCCTACAATGATCGGAAGCCCACCGGCTTACTTATAATTTGTTACGGCTGTTCTGTGGTACAATGAAATTAAAATCGTGCCAAGATGATTATCGGTTGTAGATGGCACCAAGTATTGTATGAAATAAGGATTGTTAAGCAGAAGAGACTAAATGCTATAAACAAGCTGTTATACCATTTATATCTTCATTAAATTTTATCTTAATTTAAATTTTGTTGCAGTACTGTTAATCAGTAAGACTTCATAATAGCATATTCCATTAGAAGATGTGATTCTCGTTAGTATGTACGCCCCCAGTTGCGAGTTCACAGGTTTAGAAAAGGAAGTTTGTCTGCTGAGCTGAGCGAACGGACGAGTTCCGGCCTACCTTCATGACGTACGCGGCGCGGCGTGTCTTTGGGTCAAATGGCTCTGAGCACTATGGCACTCAACTGCTGCGGTCATAAGTCCCCTAGAACTTAGAACTACTTAAACCTAACTAACCTAAGGACATCACACACATCCATGCCCGAGGCAGGATTCGAACCTGCAACCGTAGCGGTCGTGCGGTTCCAGACTGTAGCGCCTTTAACCGCTCGGCCACTCCGGCCGGCGGCGTGTCTTTCTCCTGGGCCTCGTGATCCCCACTGTCTGCAGCTTGTAGCACGTCACTTTTGTTAGTGCAGTGGGTGGCGACGGCTGTGTCTGAGTCAGTTGCTGTGTGTACTGTCTGAGAGTGTGCAAGTCCAGTTCAAGCGGTCTAACAATATGTTTAGGAAACATGAACGTCGTGCATAGATCGAGACTGAAATGGCAAGTGGTCGGAGCGCACTATACTGTTCCTCCTGGCACTGCATCCTGTCGTGCTTCATGACAATGCATCGTGTCACTCGGCGAACCACGTGCAGGAGCTTCTGCGTACCTGGGAATGGGAGATGTTACAACATCCAACGTATTTCACCCGATATCAGTCAATGCGATTACGAGCCGTTCGCCAAAACGGGGGACCCTCTTCGTGGCACACGCTACAACAGAAGAGAAGTCATCATCCGTGCCATAGTGTGGTCCTTAGCGAGACATCGACTGACATGGAGGCGCTGACGGTGTGCGACGCCGTCCATCTGTTTGAGGGAACACTACATCACAACAGTAATTTCCTTTTAAATAAGGTTGTTGTAAGTTACCCAGACTGTGATTAAGTAATGACGAAATTCCTATATCTGCCACGGAATCGTCCACCACAACTACCACTGCCTTTCCTTCTCATGCCTTTTATGAATTTATTGAAGCGTAGAATATACTGAACATTTTGCTGTGTAAGTGATGTAGAAATTGAAAACAGCGCCAGCTCCTGTTTCGAATTTATGCCAAAACAAAAGGCTCATGTTGCTACCGACCGGCGTCAAGAATACTATTTTTTTTTTCTAAACGCTTGGCCATCTGAAGACCACAGTTGTGTGAGTTTCATTTTGTGCCCGGGGTGACTAGTAATAAGCGCGCAACGCAACGAAGTGTGTTGTCCTCACTGCCATTCACTCATCTCCAATGTATCATTGCTGATGTGATGGCAACACACAGTTAAGAGAAAATGTGGTGGCGATCGCTTGTACAAATGAATTATGTCTTAATGAAACTTACGTACACAAAATCAGTAGCATAAAGAAAGACGTAGCAAGACGAGGTGGCCGAGTGGTGTAGCTCATCGTGTCCAGCCAGAGGGTTATCTGCCCTCTGTAGCAGTTGGACCGCTATCCATACTCCCAGCACAAACATTCGTATTGAATTTTCTCAAATTTCCGCAGAGTATACACGCGACACACGCGGTCCCGAAGGTAAATGGGTATTAGTTCACTATTCGCCCTCCAAGGAGGAGCCGCGAGCCAAATTGTCATAAGCCAGTAGCTTTCTTGGACTCTCTGAAATTGTGTACAAAGGATGGGGAAGCCCCATCTCGGAACAAAGGCTTCGGCTGAGATGGTGTTTCCGGCCCTGATCTGCTGGCTTGCTGCTACGCTTTCAACGGCCATCTCCAGACTCACAAAAATAGTGGGAACCAGACATAATTATCAGTGTAACTACAATTAAATATTAGGATTGCTGCCGCAGTCTGACACCGAGCAATGTACTCGATAAGTTTTCTCTTTACGACTTTGGTTCTGGAACGAATCTCAGTATCTATAGCGCACATAATTTTCTATGTAAAAAAAAAAAGCTTTCATTCCCCTTCCGACTATCGACGTGCTGCATCTATCCGTATCTGACGATAGGACACGCAGTAGCGACCGCCAGACACTAGTACATATACCGCGAATACTGTTGTACAAAGACGGACTCGTTTCCCCTCGGTACAGAGGCATTACTGTTTCTGGCCCCGACGTGCATGTTTGCTTGCTTTCTACGACGATCTCCATACTCTGGGATTACAAGAACACATCTAATTTCACATTTTTTGTCAAAATATCATACCATTTTCGCGGTACTTTTCGATATCAAGCACATAGCAGTATGCTACCGATCGCTTGCACATCATAATTCCGAAGATATAGACTGGAAGTTACTTGTCTAGAAACCCGAAACTTTAGTGAGGTTGAGAGTGCTGTGAACCACTGACTTACTAGAAATTTATCCCGTCCGCGAAGACCTTTACGTGAAAATTAAAAAAAAAAAAATAGAGGGAACTGATGTTTCCAGTCGCGAATACCGATGTCGATGATGTAATAGATTCCAAATAATCCCTATAATTTACAAAGTCAATTAGTCAGGTTACCCTCCATTCAGAGGCTGTTGCACGCAGCTACCGTTATTTTGATTTGTAAATAATAGATTTCAGCTATCAGTCGGCCTTTGGAATTTTTATTGACAGATCTAGATTTCAGCTAGCAACTAGCCATTCTCAATGCACTATCCTTTGTTTGGCCAATACATGTAATGCCTGTTGGTCTCGCTTTGTACACAGTTCATGGAATACTGAAATCTAGATCTGCCAATAAAAATTCCAAAGGACAACTGATAGCTGAAATTTATTATTTACAAAAGTCAGTTAAGTGAACTGAGATGGAGTGTAGAGACAAATGTGCCAAGAACTCGCACAGGAAGGTGTGCAAAACTATGAAACTGCGAAAGAAGAGTCATCCAGCTTAAAAAAGAAAAAAAATTCGCAGGACATTAAGAACGTTTGTCATAAATCACGAACACCAGCAGATTCTTAGACGAAGCGCAAACAGAAAACGGTCCAGGTCTCTCACAAGACAGTCCTTAAAAGAAAATGTTGTGTGGCTGCTTTCGCAGAAACTAAGGAGTGCGGAAAAACATCGGGAGAATGTGACACGGACGTTGAGAATAGCCTCTACAGTGAATATGTGATAAACGCCAGCTCACGAGTCAAATATCAGGCCAAGCAAGGTAGAAAATTTCCACCCTGCACTGGGAGACGTGGTCACAGGGTGGCCCTGCGAATATAGTCCGCAAATGACAACGCCAAGCGGAGAAAGAAAATTGAGTCTGTGAGCTATGGAGAGTGATGCGGAGTGAAGAGAGAGTCGGTGAGACAGCACGAAACCTAGAGGACACGGAGGCTCTTTGACTCCTAGCCTACTTAGTCTGCTGACTTTGAATCTGATACTCCCAGTCTGAAGTTCATCGTCACGTTGTGACTTATTCTTTTCCTTTTCCAAGTTAAATGTACAAATCCACAGAGTTCGGTGCTTGGGAATGAAACACTCGACTGGGAATAGCAAAAATGGTTCAAATGGCTCTGAGCACTATGGGACAACTTCTGTGGTCATCAGTCCCCTAGAACTTAGAACTACTTAAACCTAACTAACCTAACACATCCATACCCGAGGCAGGATTCGAACCTGGGACCGCAGCGGTCCTTGGCTAACGTCCGCCTCCCGGCACCGTGTATCGTTGCTTCGGCTACCCAACCCACGGTGGACGCTCATCGTGGAGACCGGTCCAGGAGCTCAGAGCGAAGCCGGGACACCGCAGAGAGAAGCCGACTCGCCGCCGCTGCTACGAGGCGACCCGCCGGAAGGATCCAGCGTCTGCCGCCAGTACCACCACGTTACAAACGACGGCGAAGAACGTTGATATTACGCATTCCCTCCCCCTTAATAACCGAGTCGTGTCCACGTCCAGTCAAATCGGACCTGAGATTCGTAACTTTGTAAAGGAATACGGTACTGTAAGAAAGCAAACATTTCACTTTTTAATCCTCTATTTATTCTGTTTCATTCGCTTTCAAGTCCGTCAGTCTCGTCTTAGTAATTATCTTTCGTATTCCTTTGTGAATATCTTACGTTTCTCTTCGTTAACGCAACAGACGTTCTGGCTGAATTACAGCATGATAGTGTGGCTGGCTCCTAAATGAGATAATTTACTTCTTGTATAAAGGTGGTGTGTGAAATCTTATGGGACTTAACTGCTAAGGTCATCAGTCTCTAAGCTTACACACTACTTAACCTAAATTATCCTATGAACAAACACACACACCCATGCCCGAGGGAGGATTCGAACCTCCACCGGGACCTGTATCAAGGTGGCATTTAAAGTGGAATGCGAACTCTTTTTCCACGTCCTCTAGCCTTTTACAGCTGTATCAAGTACAGTAGCTATGCACTTTAAATATCCACTTAATTTCAACTGTCCTATATTCTCACAGAGGATTCTGAAACGTACCGTCTCAAACGAAGTGTTTCTAACATATACAGTTGATAAAACAGGTTTTACGCGACTCACGAAGTCAGGAACAATACCCAAGCATTGATAACGGCGTCTATACTCTTGCAAATAATTCGCACTTAATAATCTGTAATTTCTGGCAAGGCAAGTTTGTCATGCTGACCGCTCAGAATCTCACGAAAATACGCGCAGAATAAAAATCATTCATCCCAAAAATAGTGGTATCAGCTACCTGCGTGCAAAACTGCACGTCTTATCACGCCAGAGATTTTAATTAACGCCTATTCGAGGTCGAAGAGAGGAATTTCGGCAACACGAAGAAACAAAATGTCTATATAATAGGACTAAAACACACCGATGATAACAAAATATTGTCAACCTGTTGATGTATACTTCTTTATTAAACAGATGCTCCACATAAGAAGTATCCCTCCTTTTGTACGACTAAAATGTGAAAAACAAGTAGACTTACGCGATCTTTATTTCATCATCTGATTTCACTCTGTGCTATACAATCAATTCTCTGCACTGAAGTACAAGCATATACTACAGTATCCTTGGCAGACGGGAGGTTATGATACTGGGATACCGATATCATTGTTAATATAATTAGTATGGCGTTCGATGCTGGGCTGCCTGAATACAGAAGTGATGTTGAATGTGAAAAAAACGGTATCAGTCAGATATGCACATTGTTCTGTTCCACTTTGTTTTGACCACTTTTTTGAAATCCCCCACACCTGTACTTTGAATATCTATGAAACGCTATCTGGTAAGTTGTTCAGATAGCGCAGTTACACTCCTGGAAATTGAAATAAGAACACCGTGAATTCATTGTCCCAGGAAGGGGAAACTTTACTGACACATTCCTGTGGTCAGATACATCACATGATCACACTGACAGAACCACAGGCACATAGACACAGGCAACAGAGCATGCACAATGTCGGCACTAGTACAGTGTATATCCACCTTTCGCAGCAATGCAGGCTGCTATTCTCCCATGGAGACGATCGTAGAGATACTGGATGTAGTCCTGTGGAACGGCTTGCCATGCCATTTCCACCTGGCGCCTCAGTTGGACCAGCGTTCGTGCTGGACGTGCAGACCGCGTGAGACGACGCTTCATCCAGTCCCAAACATGCTCAATGGGGGACAGATCCGGAGACCTTGCTGGCCAGGGTAGCTCACTTACACCTTCTAGAGCACGTTGGGTGGCACGGGATACATGCGGACGTGCATTGTCCTGTTGGAACAGCAAGTTCCCTTGCCGTTCTAGGAATGGTAGAACGATGGGTTCGATGACGGTTTGGATGTACCGTGCACTATTCAGTGTCCCCTCGACGATCACCAGTGGTGTACGGCCAGTGTAGGAGATCGCTCCCCACACCATGATGCCGGGTGTTGGCCCTGTGTGCCTCGGTCGTATGCAGTCCTGATTGTGGCGCTCACCTGCACGGCGCCAAACAAGCATACGACCATCATTGGCACCAAGGCAGAAGCGACTCTCATCGCTGAAGACGACACGTCTCCATTCGTCCCTCCATTCACGCCTGTCGCGACACCACTGGAGGCGGGCTGCACGATGTTGGGGCGTGAGTGGAAGACGGCCTAACGGTGTGCGGGACCGTAGCCCAGCTTCATGGAGACGGTTGCGAATGGTCCTTGCCGATACCCCAGGAGCAACAGTGTCCCTAATTTGCTGGGAAGTGGCGGTGCGGTCCCCTACGGCACTGCGTAGGATCCTACGGTCTTGGCGTGGATCCGTGCGTCGCTACGGTCCGGTCCCAGGTCGACGGGCACGTGCACCTTCCGCCGACCACTGGCGACAACATCGATGTACTGTGGAGACCTCACGCCCCACGTGTTGAGCAATTCGGCGGTACGTCCACCCGGCCTCCCGCATGCCCACTATACGCCCTCGCTCAAAGTCCGTCAACTGCACATACGGTTCACGTCCACGCTGTCGCGGCATGCTACCAGTGTTAAAGACTGCGATGGAGCTCCGTATGCCACGGCAAACTGGCTGACACTGACGGCGGCGGTGCACAAATGCTGCGCAGCTAGCGCCATTCGACGGCCAACACCGCGGTTCCTGGTGTGTCCGCTGTGCCGTGCGTGTGATCATTGCTTGTACAGCCCTCTCGCAGTGTCCGGAGCAAGTATGGTGGGTCTGACACACCGGTGTCAATGTGTTCTTTTTTCCATTTCCAGGAGTGTATGAAACCCTATTTGGTAAGTTGTTCAGATAGCGCAGTTATTTTAAGAAGATGGAAATAGAGCAATATGTTGGGACACTGATGTGTGTGTGCTTTTGGTGGCTTTAAATATATATTTTCTTTCTTCGCGCTACCAACACTGCTCCCCTACATCTTGAATAGTTTATTATTAAAATGTCTGTCGTGCTAAGACGCGCAGTATTCAACCTGTTTTTGGTACGAGTGATTTACATTGTAAGCACGTGTTCGTGTAGTTCCGAGCTTTCGAATCCACGCACTGCCCTTGTGTGATCACTATTTTAATGCTACTGACTAACGTTGGAAGTTCATTATGAGAGATGGTTGGAGATTCAGGGTATCGAACGCGGGGCCTTTCACATACACAGCGAACGTTCTACCACTGAGCTACATCCCCACATATCAACGCCTTGGGCTTATCGTGTAACTCCCGCGCCTCCCGCGTCGGTTTGCAACATACCGCTGTTATCTGAGAATGATTGCGACAGACCAGCTAAGCAAAAGGAGCGCCACCGCATCCCATGAATGTGCGCGCTGCCTCCCACACGTCGAGAGCACTATTTCTGCCAAGAATGTTGGAAACGCTGTAGATCAGTAGACAGTGGTTCTCCCATACAGTATACAGATATTTCAGTTAATCGTTGTACACATATGAAGAGCCCATAGAAAAAACTGGGTTAGTCACATTTTGTACATTTCTAAGGAGAGGAGACTTCAGCTTTCAAGATTACGAAAACTGCATAAAGCACTTATATCGAGTGTAACTAATGAAATTGTGATGCCAAATTTAATCAGTATAGAGAATGTACATTAGAAAAAATTACAGTTGAAATTATATGACAAAAAAGACAAATGGGGAGGAAGTACATTTCTACCACAAAATGAACATGGTAAGCTTTCGTCCCTTCTTTGTGTTGTTTAGCATTGGAAGTTTCTTTTTGTTGGTCTTGGATATTGGTTCGTTAAGTGGTATACTAGAACAGAAATTACTGTCGCCTTGACAACAACACTGTTTAAGTCCTTCAAAGTTTGCAAATTTTTCATAAAGTATTCGGAGGAGCTCTAAAAATATAACCCCAGAATTAGACATCTTCAAAACCATCGTGATTTTACGTTTCAAAAGGTTTCATATTACGAAACACTTACATTATATGCTCGATGAGGCCGTAAGAATTTGTCAGGTCCCTGCTGTTGACACTCAGTATCGACGGCTACTTGTAGACCACTAGAATGTACCAAACGTACTCGTGTCCAGGCTACATTATACGTAAACATGTATTTGGAGAGCTTAGCTTCCTTCACAGCCAGAGCTTCTCTGAGCGGTCGTGTCTTAAAAGAACACTTCGGTTTGTAACATGCTTTTGAAAAGGTGGTTCAATCTCATACTTTTTATCTGAGCAAGAACGACTATGTAAGGTCTTTGATTCACTCTTGCGGTTTCAGAAGCGTGAAACCCCCGCTCTTTCGGCAATTCTTCAATAACTTTCTTTTTTTTATCAAACAAAAGTTTTTATCACTTTACATGTAGGAGTGTCCTCTCATTCCAAATACTAGTTTCACACTAATTTCTTAATGGTGTGAACGAAGTAGTGACGGTATATGAAGAGAGCATAGCTCTTATTCTGCCCTGAGCACGAATCACAGAATATTGTAAGTAGGCTGTTTAGGTTTTCATGTTGGTAACGCCACGTAGCGCTCTATATCAAAATCACTGTCTGTGCTGTGTGCAGTCTGTAACTGGTTTGCATTTTTGGAATATTTGCTATTGTAGTGTTGGGCAGTTGGCTGTGAACAGTGCGTAGCGTTGCGCAGTTGGAGGTGAGCCGCCAGCAGTGGTGGGGAGAGAGATGGCAGAATTTTGAGAGCGGGCGATCTGGACGTGTGTCCGACAGAAAAACGAAGTTGTGAGGTAAGTGATTCATGTAAGGTATAGGTTATTGTTAGTCAGGGCCAGTCTTTCGTAGGGATACAGCGTGTGTATAAATTCGGAGTAATAAATGCAAATAATCAAAAACCACAATTATTTACTTGTGCATCCATTTGGAGTTTCTTCCTGGATGAATGTTTGATAGAGAACTGTAGACATTTAGTGCATCTCGTATTTTAAGGACAAATGTACGAAGAAAGCACTCTTTGCGGTTTCTCCGTAATTCTATTATGGTAGCATGATGGTGATGAACCTGCAGCCTCAGATAGCAGCTGTATCATCTGAGGCACTCTGTTTGCCGGAATGTTTACTGTATTTCCGTGAATATCGCACATTTATTTCATTTATCTACAGCTGTCATATCTGAACGTCTATATAGCGTGACCAAGCAAAGTACGTACTTACAAAGACGTACAAGGACAAATCGCTCTACCTGTGTGTAATTCCTTGATACGACTTTAACCTATACTGTTTTCATATATGAAAGCATCCTCGTAATCTATACATTAAAAAATTAACCAAGGACAGCCAATAAAAGTAAACCGAAATAAAAGCACTTAGAGTACTGTTATATAGATTAGTACAGGGAGACGTCTCCATCGTTCGATGTCACAGAGTCCAACCCTATGAAGAGGGGTAAACGTCAACACACAATAACCGGCAGAGCAGTGGCACGAATGGTGCAAGCGATGAGGCACTACGACCAAAAGAACCGTTGTTAATGTATGGTTAAAATTTAATACTTAATGTATGGTTCAACTTAAAACGAGAAGTATCAGATAAGATACCACCAGTGGAGCGTCTGTCTGAGAATCGTAACTGGATTGTAAGGTGTACCCAGGAGCAGATATAGACTCAGATTACAATATGGTAGTGATGAAGAGTAGGCTGAAGTTTAAGACATTAATCAGGAAGAATCAATACGCAAAGAAGTGGGATAAGGCAGTATTAAGGAATGACAAGATAAGGCTGAAGTTCTCTAAGGCTATAGATACAGCAATAAGGAATAGCTTAGTAGGCAGTACAGTTGATGAGAAATGGACATCTCTAAAAAGGGCCATCACAGAAGTTGGGAAGGAGAACATAGGCACAAGGAAGGTAACTGCGAAGAAACCATGGGTAACAAAAGAAATACTTCAATTGATAGATGAAAGGAGGAAGTACAAAAATGTACCGGGAAACTCAGGAATACAGAAATACAATTCGCTAAGGAATGAAATAAATAGGAAGTACAGGGAAGCTAAGACGAAATGGCTGCAGGAAAAATGTGAAGACGTCGAATAAGAAATGATTGTCGGAAGGACAGACTCAGCATACAGAAAAGCAAAACAACTTTCGATGACATTAAAAGCAAGGGTAATAACATTAATTACACTGTTAAATGCAGAGGAGAGAGCGAATATGTGGAAAGAATACTTTGAAAACCTCTCTAAGGCTATCAATGTTCAGGAGTGAAATTAAAATTCAAGGTGAAAGGATATCAATGATACGATTCGCTGATGACATCGCTGTCTTGAGTGAAAGTGAAGAAGAATTATATGGTCTGCTGGACGGAATGAACAGTAATGAGTACAGAGTATAGATTGAGAGTAAATCGAAGAAAGACGAAGGTAACAAGAAGTAGTAGAAATGAGAACAGAGAGAAACTTAACATCAGGATTAATGGTCACGATATAGATGAAGTTAAGAAATTCTGCTACCTAGGCAGTAAATAACCAATGAAGGACGGACCAAGGACATCAAAAGCATACTAGCAATGGCAAAAAGAGCATTCCTGGGCAAGAGAAGTCTACTTACATAAAAAATCGGCCTTAATTTGAGGAAGAAATTTCTGAGAATGTACGTCTGGAGTACAGCTTTGTATGGTAGTGAAACATGGACTGTGGGCAAACCGGAACAGACGAGAATCGAAGCATTTGGGATGAAATGCTACAGACTAATGTTCAAAATTAGGTAGGCTGATAAGGTAAGGAACGAGGAGGTTCTGCGTAGAATCAGAGAGGAAAGGAACACGTGGAAAACACTGATAAGGAGAAGAGACTGGATGATAGGACCTGTTAAGATATGAGGGAATGACTTTCATGGTTCTAGAAGGAGCTGTAAAGGGCAAAAACTGTAGATGAAGACAGATATTGGAATACATCCTGCAAATAATTGAGGTGAAGAGGTTAGCACTGGAGAGGAATTCTTGGCGGGCCGTATCAAACCAGTCAGAAGACTGATGACAAAAAAAGTTTATATATATATATAAAGTTTATTTAAGACATCAAAAACCAGTAAAAACCGGGAGGCATGTGGAGAAGATCAGGTTTTTGTTTAAATGAGGAAATATGCAAGTGACACAGTCAAGACCTCCTTACACATGGCTCTAACAAAAATTTGGGTAACAACGATTCCCCGAACATTGGACCACAGCTATCATCCACCCACTACACAAAAAAGGAGATAAGAGGAACCCAGGCAACTACAGAGGAATCTCTCTCCTAGACTGCACATACAAAATTCTATCCAAGATACTATAGGAAAGAATTAAGGAGCAATTAGAACAGTAGTTAGGGGAATATCAGGGGGTTTCAGACCATGGAGAAGCTGTGCGGAGCAGATAATTAGTTTAAACTTGATTATGGCGTACTACAAGAAACGGAACAAACCTCTGGCAATAACATTTGTAGATTTTAAGAAGGCATATGACTGTCTCCACAGATCTTCAGTATTAAAAATTTTAAGAAATCTAGGACTCCATCCAAAACTAATTAAAATAATACAACTCACTCTAACCAACACCAAATCAAAAGTGAAGTTTAGAGGAGAAATTTCGGAACCATTCCTCATAAAAACAGGCTTAAGACAAGGTGACTGCCTATCACCATTACTATTCAACTGTGCACTGGAATACATAATGAGAGAATGGTACAAGCACAATCCAAAAATGATAAGAATTGGAAGTGCAAAAGATGATATTAGCTTAAACTGCTTGGGATTCGCTGATGATCTTGCTCTCCTAGCCAACACCGTTCAAGAAGCCAGGCAACAAGTGAAATCACTACAAGAAATAGCAGAGAAAGTAGGCCTTAGAATATCATTTGAAAAAACGGAGATTATGCTAACTGATCCACCACTTGCAAACAAAATTACAATAGAAGAACAGGAAATCAAAATTGTTGATAAATTTAAATATTTAGGAGAAATAATAACATACAATCTAAATGGGAAGCCATCATGACAGAATAGAATAAAAAAACTGAACTACGCAAATTACATTATCAAAACTACATACAACAAAAAAAGCCTATCTATAGATGCAAAATTGAAACACTATAAAACAGTTACACAACCAGAAATAACGTATGCAGCTGAAACTATCTTCAAAACAACTAATACAGCAGAAATTGACAGAATACTAAAAATAGAAAGAAGAATAATTAGGACATGTATAAATAAACAGTATAAAATAAATGGACATTGGAGAATAGCATCAAACGAAACAGTACATAAGAAAATAGAACCAGTCATGAGCACGATCAGGAAGAAACGCATCTCATTCTTTGGACGTCTGATGAGAACTCCAGAAAACAGAATTAGTAAATATATAATACAAAAATTGTGGAATAGCAAGAGCGACATTAAATGGATCACAGAAATTAAGGAAGATATAAAAGAACTCCAAATTACAGTAGATGACCTAAAAAAGAAGACAGAGAAAACCAGAATACTGCACGACCCGCAAACCAGACTACAAATGAAAATGAATAAAAGGAGTACAGGAAGAGTGGTCTCAGATGAAGAAAGAAAGAAAATATATGAAAGAATGAAGAAATATTGGCAGACAGAAGAGCAAAACACCTTTCATATAAGAATAGACTCTAATAATTATATTACCTGAATATCACATTAAGTTATTGTTGAGCCAAATTGTATCCCTGTGTAACAACTTGTTTACAACTTTGTACTTTTGACTAGAGTGGTCCAATGAAGGCCATAAAATAAATGATAATAATAATTTAAAAAAACGAGAATGAACATCATATTATGGTGGACTACATTTAGAAAGGCAAGTGTAGGAACGTGAAGGACAGCTTACTGAACCGCCTCTAACATAGCTCGAATGTCCAAACCTATCAATACACGTAACTAACTTACGGTGAAGTTGATTGCCGAGAGGGTAAGGTACGGGGAGGCGGTCAGCAGTGTACTGGACTGACGGGGATCGCGAGAACACCGGAGGCGCTAGTGTGCGGTGGAGGACCGCAACACGTGACAGGCGCCGCGGGGGTTTGAGCTCCAATGTATTAAAAGACTACCAGTCAGACCGATGTACCTCATTTGACAATGACCACATTGGTTACCGCAAACACCGGGCGCATAAAATTTACAAGTTGTAGAACGTTCTATGTGTCTGTACTGATAACCAGTGGTCTGAGGTATAAAATACGCAGGGGAGATGTATTTTGCTACGAGACTGGCACCAATCGTCCCCGAAATCTTACCATAGTACTGAAACCTATGGTAACCATGGTATTCAGAGGTGCTAACTATAGGCTGGAAAGTAATGCCATAAGTACGAACAGATCTCAGATTAGAACCTCTTTTCATTAAAATGTCCTTATTAATATTATAACGAAATCGGCACTGTAACCATTACGCAAAGCATGACTTGAATGACTTAGGCCTACTACACCTTTTCGAATGTCTCACCTGATTTGGGCACTTCATGCATCCTGTTTAGCATTACTCTGAAAGCGGCCATTTTATGATTGAGACGATGAACCACTGTACTGTGGATTACTGAGCCCGTGGATGTAGGTTTTCTACAAATGCCAAAGGAGATAATGGAATCCAGCAATGTGATCATGAGATCTAAGTAAGGAAGTGAACCCGACACATTGTGTAGCGTGGTAAACTGAATATTTCGGTGGAGGCTATTTAATTTATCCAAAAACCGATCACTATTAACCCTGTTGCTGTCGTAGGGTAGCAAAACGTCACTGACGTATCTGCACCACAGCACGATTTTTTCGGTAGGGTAGGGAAAATTTTCCATGACGCCACGTTCGACATTAGCAATGAAAACGTTAGCTAAACGAAAGGCCAAGGGAAATCCCACTGCCAGCCCATCTTTTTGTGTGAAGTAACAGTCCTCGTCTGGAGAAAGGCTTGATTCTCAACATCCTTGAGGAGCTGGAAACTGTTCGCTGTAAAAACTCACTCCCATTGTATTCTTTAAATAACCAGATCGAGCTAAGACTCTGCGATATTCTAAGCAATTTTGATTGTTCGAAAAGTGTAACGTAATTTCTAGGATCCCATGACTTTTGTATTCACTTTTGGTACCCTATTCCGTCACAATTTATATTTCTAGCATTCCAACTAGTACAATAAGCTACGCTGATGATAGTCACG